>NC_065585.1:117782597-118099889 GCF_024542745.1 Macaca thibetana thibetana
GAAAGAATTCTGTATGTAAAAAATCAACAAAAATGAAGTTCACAGGCAGATGAAAACTGGAGAATTATTGTAATATATGGCAAAAAGTTAATATCTGCAATAAATAAATAGTTCTTACAAATGTAAATACAAAGACGAAAGATATAAGCTGTCAAGTGACAAAAGAAGAAATATAAAGAGTTTATGAGATGGAAGGAAATTTAACAAAGTACTCAGGTAAATGTAAATTAAACAACCATGAGGTGTAAATTTTTTTTAATATACTTTGAGTTCTGGGATACATGTGCAGAACGTGCAGGTTTGTTACATAGGTATACACGTGCCATGGTGGTTTGCTGCACCTATCAAGCCGTCATCTACGTTAGGTATTTCTACTAATGCTATCCCTCCCCTAGGCTCCCACCCCCGAGCAGGCCCCGGTGTGCGATGTTCGCCTCCCTGTGTCCAAGTGTTTTCATTGTTCAGCTCCCACTTATGAGTAAGGATATGCAGTGTTTGGTTTTCTGTTCCTGTGTTAGTTTGCTGAGAATGATTATTTCTAGCTTCATCCATGTCCCTTCAAAGGACATGAACTCATCCTTTTTTATGGCTGCATAGTATCCCATGGTGTATATGTGCCACATTTTCTTTATCCAGTCTATCATTGATGGGCATTTGGGTTGGTTCCAAGTCTTTGCTATTGTGAATAGTGCTGCAATAAACATACATGTGCATGTGTCTTTATAGTAGAATGATTTATAATCCTTTGGGTATATACCCAGTAATGGGATGGCTGGGTCAAATGGTATTTCTAGTTCTAGATCCTTGAGGAATCTCCACACTGTCTTCCACAATGGTTGAACTAATTTACACTCCCACAAACAGTGTAAAAGATTTCCTGTTTTACCACATCCTCTCCTGCATCTATTGTTTCCTGACTTTAATGATCACTTTTCTAATTGGCATCAGATGGTATCTCATCGTAGTTTTGATTTGCATTTCTCTAATGACCAGTGATGAAGAGCTTTTTTCATATGTTTGTTGTTCGCATAAATGCCTTGAGAAGTGTTTGTTCATATCCTTTGCCTACATTTTGATGGGGTTGTTTTTTTCTTGTAAATTTGTTTAAGTTCTTTGTAGATTCTGGATATTAGCTGTTTGTCAGATGGATAGATTGCAACAATTTTCTCCCATGTTGTAGGTTGCCTGTTCGCTCTGATGGTAGTTTCTTTTGCTGTGCAGAAACTCTTTAGTTTAATTAGATCCCATTTGTCAATTTTGCCTTTTGTTGTCATTGCTATTAATGTTTAGTCATGAAGTCTTTGCCCATGCCTATGTCCTGAATGGCATTGCCTAGGTTTTCTTCTAGGGCTTTTATGGTTGTAGGTCTTACATTTAAGTCTTTAATCCATCTTGAGTTAATTTTTGTATAAGGTGTAAGGAAGGGGTTCAATTTCAGTTTTTGGCATATGGCTAGCCAGTTTTTCCAACACCATTTATTAAATAGGGAATCCTTTCTCCATTGCTTGTTGTGTCAGGTTTGTCAAAGGTCAGATGGTTGTAGATGTGTGGCATTATTTCTGAGGCCTCCATCCTGTTCCATTGGTCTATATATCTGTTTTTGTACCAGTACCATGCTGTTTTAATTACTGGAGCCTTGTAGTACAGTTTAAAGTCAGATAGCATGATACCTCCAGATTTATTCTTTTTGCTTAGGATTGTCTTGGCTATATGGACTCTTTTGGTTCCATATGAAATTTAAAGTAGTTTTTTCTAATTCTGTGAAGAAAGCAAATGGTAACTGGATAGGGATCACATTGAATCTATAAATTACTTTGGGCAGTATGGCCATTTTCACGATGTTGATTCTTCCTATCCATGAACATGGAATGTTTTTCCAGTTGTTTGTGTCCTCTGTTATTTCCTTGAGTAGTGGTTTATAGTTCTCCTTGAAGAGGTCCTTCACATCCCTTGTAAATTGTATTCCTAGGTATTTTATTCTCTTTGTAGCAATTGTGAATGGGAGTTCATTCATGATTCGGCTCTCTATTTGTCTGTTATTGGTATATAGGAATGCTTATGATTTTTGAGGTACAATTTTTTACCTATAAAACTGGTGAAGGGGATACGGGGAAATAGGAAATTTCACATAATATGGATGGGAGTGTAAATTGATTAAAAACCAAACCAAACAAAAATATTTCTGCCAAGCTATATGTGTGAAAAAACCATAACACTATGCACACTATTTGACTTAGTGATTCCATAACTATAACTTATAAAAATATAATGAGAGGTGCTGAGGCTTTGGGTCCAGGGATGTCTATCAGTTATGTATAATCATGAAATGTTCAAAACAAGCTAAGTGGTCAATAACAAATTGACTGCGTGACCTATTGAGAAGTTAGAGCATACAGCAAACATTGAAAGCTACATTCTATGAAGAATTCTTGATTACAGAGAAAATATTCTAAATGTATTAAGAAAACAAAGTTAGAAGATGCTAGTATTTCATACTACATAAAAAACCCTAAAAGAATATATGGCAATATATTAACAAATTTATATTACAGAGGGGACCTTATAGGTGATTTTTATTTCATCTTTACGACTCTATACACTTTGCAAATTTTCTACAAGGAACACATATTTTGTAATCAGAAATATATAATAAATGTTAGTTTTATAAATTACATTGGAGTGATGGAAACAAATTTATTTTCTGCTTCTACCAATGCATTCACATTTAAATATATTCAAGGAAAATATAGTATCAGGAAGCATTAATAATTTATATATAGTGAGCCTGGAGAAGTATAAGCATTTCACTTGGCTTCTATTTTCACTCTGTCTAGTTTATTAATTGGTACAGGAACTCTAGCTGGGACCAACAGCTACAAACTCCAGGCCATGGATCAATTAGCTAAAACTCTGATAGTCATAGAGGCAAGTTGAATTTTTTTGGCCTCATTTTCTCATGAACACATGCTTATTTCAGTGTTGGCACATTCTGCACAGTTGCTAAGAAACTGCTGCAGGTAAGTATGTAAAAACAGCCAGGGAACCATTACTCTCAACTACTTCAACTATTCCTTCCTTCATGCCTTCAATTATTCATTCTTCTCTATTATAGTCTTTTATTTTATTATTTATTAAACACTTATATGTCACATGATGGGCTAGTTACTTGGAGGGATTGAAAATATAAATGAAACACATTCTGTACCTTAAAGCTCTAGTTAAAGCTTAAAAGCTTTAAGTGTTGGAGGAGTAATAAAAACATATGCAAATAGCTACATACAAGTAAGAAGGAATGTTATGTGGTAAACACATGTGACAAAATTGATATGTGCTCAGTAATAGGAGTGTTTCTGTCTGGTAATTGGAGAAAAGTATTCTAATCATATAAATGCTGTCTGAGTTTAGTCTTAAAGGATAGATAGGAATTTGGTAGATTGGAGAGAGGGTGCTCTCTAGAATGAAGGTGTTACTCCACAGGTGGCACTGTCTGATGCACATGTGGGTGAGGAGGGCAGGAAGAGCAGATCTGCTAGAAGGGAAGGATCTGAGATTGTGTGAAAAAGTCAGGTTTTCAGCCAGAGATGGTGGAAAATCTTAAATTCTAGGGTAGGGAGTTTGATATGGACTTGATCAACAGTGGGAAGTCATTGAAGGTTTTTGAAGAAGGAAGACATGTCATGATCAAACTCTAGGAGTCTACTCTGGCATCAGTATGCATTTGAGATCTCAAATTAAGATGCTCAAAATTGCACTTAATTCTTCTCTTATTTTTCTTCTTTGCTTCTATGGCCTCTTACTTCCTTATTCCCTATCTCAGTTAACAACCATCATCTCTGCAGTAATCCAAATAATAAATTAGGGGTCATCCTTCATACTTACCACCTACCCACTCCTAATATCCAATAAACCCATGAATTCTACATCAAACTATAAGTAGGACACCATGCTTGACACCGTGCAAGAGTCTGGAGATACAATGGTATCTGAAGTCCAGAATTTACCATAAACAAGTTGGGCTTCAAAGGGCAGGTTTGTAAATCTGAAAGCAGCTAAAATGGTAGAACTAGAGTTCTGAAATAAGGGCAGGGAGTGAAGCTATAGATTTAAATTTCCATATAGAAATGACAGTTAAAGTCCTGGGATTAATATCAGATTACCCAGGAAATGAATGTAGAGGGAGAAGAGAAGATGGCCTACAGCTATATTCAGTGAGCAAGAGAAAGAAGAACCTCAAAGATATCGGAGAATAATTTACTGGAGAAACAGAAGAAAATGTAGGTTTGTGTGGTATCAGACTGAAAAAAGAGTTTCAAGAAAATGGAAGTAAGTAACAATGTGAAATGCTCCCAAAAGTTTAAGGGGAACAAAGAATAAATAGCCCATTAAATATGCAATTAGGAGGACATTGACAGACACTCATTAAAAGAGCAGTTTCTGTAAAGTACAAGCTGCTTTGGAGGAAACAAAACAATTAATGCAAAGAAGTAGAAGTACCCTGCATCTGTAAATATTCTTTTTAAAAATCAATTTAAGATCAGATGAACATAATTTAAGAGTACTGCTTTAATGAGTTTTGAAAATATATTCACCCACATAGTCATTACCCCAATTAAGATACAGAACATTTCAGTCATTCACAGAAAGTTCCTGGGGGCTCTTTTGAAGTCAAACGCTCACAAGTTTTGGGTACCCAGTGATCCGATTTCTATTGCCATAGCTTAAATGTACTAGTCCTAGACCTTCACGTAAATGGAATGATGTACTTATGCACTCTCTTTTGTGTCTAGTTTTTTCATGCAACTTAACTTTTTGAGATTAACTCCGGTGAAGAAAGTCATTTCTTCATTTTTATTACCGAGTAATAACCTACTGTATGGATATACCATAATATATGGTATTCCTAAAAGATTATTTGAAAATCAATGTTTCAATATTTTCTATTTCCATTTACCTCTTGATGAACATTTGAGTTTTTTCTAGTCTGGGGCTATTATAAATAAAGCTGCTGTGAAAATTCAAGATTTTATGCATGTATGTTTTTATCTGTCTTCAGAAAATAGCTAGGCTTAGAATTTCCAAGTCATTAAGTGGATGGGTATATAATTCTTTTCCAAAGTAGGTGTATTATATTACAACCCCACAAGGAATATATGAGAGTTCCAGTTGCTCCACATCATCCACAACACTTGGTATTTTCAGTTTTAAGACTTCAATCTAGTGAGTATTTGCTTTTATTTGCATTTTTCTGAGGAGTGGTGGCATGCATCCTTCATGTACTTATTGGTCATTTGTAAATCTTCTTCTCTGAGATTTCTGTTTAAGTTGTTTGCATATTTGTTTCACTGGATTGTCTGGTTTATTATTGAATTATGAGAATGCCTTATATATTCAGGATACAAGTCTTTTGTCAGATATATTACTAAAGTTATTTTCTCCTGGTATGTGGTTGCCCTTTCATTTCCTTGTGTTGTTTGAAAATAAGTTATTTTAATAAAGACCAACAAATAACTTAATATTTTAATAGTTTGCTTTTTGACTCCTGTTTAAGAAATTATTGCCTACCTTAAAGTCACAAAGGCTTTTTCTTATAATTTCTTCTAAAAGTTTTATAATATCTGCTTTTATGTTTAGATATCTAATCAATTTCTTTATATGCACATCCAATTCATCCAGCATCATTTGTTGATAAGATTGTATTTCTTTGATGAATTATCTTCATATCTTCATTGCAAATAAATTGACTATAAACATGTGAGTGTATTTTTGGACTATTTTGTTTCATTGTTATGCTTTTTATTATTTTAATAATATACTTTAATAATTTAATATAATTTCTTGATTACTGTAGCTTATAGTAAGCATTAAGGTCACATAGCAAAAGCCTTTGATTTTTGTTTACAAATTTCTGTTGTATATTCTAACTCCTTTATATTTTCATACAGATTTTAGAATCAGTTTATCAATGGCTACAAAAAAAAAACCTGCTGGGAGTTGGATTAGTATTATGCTAAATCTTTAGATCAATTTGGGAACAGGTGAACTTAACAGGTGAGTATGCTAGTCCATGAATATGGTATAATTGATTCTTTTAAAATTACTCTCAAAAATGTTTTAAAGTATGTATTATATTTTGCATCTCATTAATTTTGCTCCAAAGTATTTAATGCTTGGAATGCTATTTTAAAGGGGAATATTTTAAAATTTTATTTTACCATTATGGGTTGCTTATGTATAGGAATATAACTAAATTTTTATAGATTTCTGTTATCTGTGAACAAGGAGTTTTACTTCTGCCTTTCTTCAAAGACATTTGTATGTCTTATTACAGTGGCCGAACTCCAGTACAATGTTGAATAAAAGTGGTAAGATGATGTATTCTAGCCTTTTTTCTGGTCTCAAAGGAAACACATTTAATATATCATTATAAAGTATAATGCTAGCTATAGTTTTTCAATGGATGCTGTTTATCAGGTTGAGGAAATTCCATTCTATTCCTACTTTGCTGATAATTTTTAAAAATCATAAATAGGTTTTGAATTTTGTAGAATGCTTTTTAGGTATATGGTAGGCTGCATCTAAAATAGCCTCTGATGACCTCTGCATATTCACACTCTTTGTGTAACCCTCTCTCGTTTGTGTATGAGCTGAACCATGTGACTTGCTTCTAAAGAACAGGATATGGCGAACAGGATGAAGATGTCATTTTTGGGATAAGGTAATCAAAGACTGACTTTCCACTCGCTTGTACTCTCTCTCTTGCCCTCATTTGCTCCCTCCAATGAAGCAAGAGGCCATGTTGTGAATTGCCTTAAGGAGAGGTCTCTGTGACAAGGAACTGAGGCTGACCTCCAAACAAGAGTCAGCAAGGAACCAAGGCCCTAAGTTCAACCACCCAAGGAACTAGATCTTTGCAAAAGCTCATGAGCTGAGAAGTGGAACCATCCTCAGTAATGCCAAAAGGTGACTGCAGCATCAATTGGTATCTTGTTTGTGGCCTTGTAAGAGACCTCGAGCTAGAGGCATCCATGGATGCACAGAAACTGTGAGATAATACATCCTCATTGCTTTGAGCCACTAAGTTTTGGGGTAATTTGTTATGCAGGAGTAGAAAACTAATAAATGTATCTATCGAGATGATCACAGGATTCTTCATTTCAAGATGAATTATATTGGTTTCTTTTTTTTGAGATGAAGTCTCACTCTTGCCCCCCAGGCTGGAGCGTAATGGTGCAATCTAGGCTCACTGCAACCTCTGCCTCCTGGGTTCATGCAATTCTCCTGCCTCAGCCTCCCGAGTAGCTAGGATACGCCCAGCTAATTTTTGTATTTTTAGTAGAGATGGGGTTCCACCATGTTGGCCAGGCTGGTCTCGAACTCCAGACGTCAGGTGATCTGCCTGCCTTGGCCTCCCAAAATGCTGGGATTACAGGCGGAAGCCGCCGCGCCGGACCCTGACTTCTTTAAAAAAGTGAACCAACCTTGCACACCTATTTGTTTATAAGATGTTTTCCTTTAAATATATTTACGGTTTTTTATTTGCTAACTTTTAAAAAAAGATTTGTATCTATGTTCATGAGGCTGTTGGTCTGTAAGTTTATTTTATTTTAATATCTTTGTCACGTTTGGTATCAGATTTATGCTAGCCTTACAAAATGAGTAGGAAGGTATTCCCTCTGTTTGAAAAAAGAATTATGTGGCATCAGCCATATTTCTTCTCAAATACTTGACTGAATTCATCCGTGAAACCATCTTGGCCTGCAGCTTTCTTTGTGGGAAGATGTTTAATTACAAATTCATTTTATTTCATAGATACAAGGCTTTTCAAAGTTTCTAATTATCCTTGTGTTAGTTTTGTAATGTGTTTCTTTTAAGAAATGTACCAATTTTATCTACATTGTCAAAGTTGTTGACGTATGACAAAAGTTACTGGTCACAATATCCCCTTATTATCCTTTTAATGTCTATTCGATCTGTAGTGATATTATTCTCTTCATTCCTGATAAAGCAAATCTAAATTGTCTCTATTTGCTTATTAGCTTTGCTAGGTGGTTATCAATTTTATTAATCTTTTCAAGTAAATATCTTTTTAGTGCTGTCAATTTTATGTTGTTTTCTATTTCATTAATTTCTAATCTTATATTTATCATTTACTTCCTTATACTTTGCATTTAATTTGGTCTTGTTTTTAGCTTGTGGTGGAATTTTAGATCACTGATTTTAAATCTTTATTTTTTTGATATAAGTATTAAGTCTATAAATTATCCTCTGAGCACTCAGCTACATCCAACTTAATTTTAGAACCTGTCTTTTTTCATTCAATTTGGACTACTCAATTTGAATATCCTTCTTAGACTCATAAGTTATTGATATCTGGGTTATTTATTTTAAAAAATACTTGGCAATTTTGTAGGTATTATCTTATTATGAATTTCTCACTGAATTTTACTGTGGTTAAACACTTCAATCTTTTGAAATTATGGTCCCTCTTGCCAAATGTTTCCAATGTACATGGTAGCATTGGGATATTATGTAAATATCAATTAGGTCAAGTTGGTTGATTTGTATGATTTATATCTTCTGTATTCTTACTCACTGCTTATCCAGATATTCTATAAATTCCTAAGAGTGCAAAAAATCTCCAACTATAATCGTAGATTTGTTTTTAGTTCTGTCAGTTTTTGCTTTACGTATTTTGAAGTTTTATTTTTAGCAGCATATACACTTAGAATTCTTCTTTCTGAATTGACCCTTTTATCATAACATAATATGTTGATATTCATATATCCATATCAACTTCCCCTTGGCTTACTCTTCAAGTGGTATATATTTCTCATCCTTTTACTTTTAGCTAATCTATATCCTACTATTTACTCTCATTTAGACAACATATCGTTGAGTTTTGCTTTTACAACCAGGCTGACCATTTCTGCCATTCCATTGGAGTTCTAAGTCCATATATAACTAAGGAAATTGTCAGTATGGGTTGGGCTTATG
Organism: Macaca thibetana thibetana; assembly: GCF_024542745.1. Lineage (NCBI taxonomy): Eukaryota > Metazoa > Chordata > Mammalia > Primates > Cercopithecidae > Macaca > Macaca thibetana. Next base: position 117,791,592 of record NC_065585.1, read on the forward strand.
TTACCACTTTGTTGTTTGTTTACTCTTTGTGCCATTAGCTTTTGTTTCTCTGCTCTTCTCTTCCTGCTTTCTTTTGGGTTATATTTTATGTTCTTTTATTCTATTGGCTCTTCAGCTATAAGTGTGTGTGTGTGTGTGTGGCGGGGGTATGCACGTGTGCGTGTGCATGCAAGAAAGAAAGAACTTTAGGGATTGAAATACTTACTCTGAAGTCTGCAGAGACTTTTGTAAGTTCTCTCCTCTACAGTATCCTACCCTGGAATTTCCAGGTCTTGTAGCAGACCCTAACACTGATCTCATCCTCCCCAACTCAGCAGGACTGCTATACTCTATGTGCCCTCCACTTCCTTGTGCCCTGATTAGCAAATTGCCCTAGGTAGAAAAACAGTATGAAAGTGGGGTTCCTCTTCTGCGCTTTTCCTTTCTCAAGGGTCACAGCTCTGTGCTGTCTCTTGTCTGATTATTGATAAGAGTTGCCTATTTCTTTTTCAGTTTATCTTTATTTATGATAGGAGGACATGTCTAATACTCTGTCCCTTATAATCCAAGCTAGTAGTGTTTCTTCTAATACAACCCTTTAAAAAAATTTGACTTTCCTATGAATTTGATTGGGAATCATTAAATGCCCCCAAAGATACATCCATAATTCTTTTTGAAAAAAAGGCTTTCTCTATTTGTGACCTTGTATGGAGCTGCTTTAGAACATGACCCTTGTGGTTCTTAGAAGTCCTTTGTAAAGAGAAGAGGAACTTCCTGGAACTACGTTAAATAGTTCCAAACTAAATGATCTTATACCCACTCCCTTAATTTGATCTTTACCCTGAGATTGTTTCCTACTTTAAGAATCTTTTCTGGGAGAAAATATTTGCTAGGAATAAAAAATAGTTTTAGGGCCAAGTGCCGTGGCTCATGCCTGTAATCTCAGCACTTTGGAAGGTTGGTTACTTAGTATGCCCTGAACCTAATGCATGTCCTGAATCTAGTGCATGTCTTTTAATTTTTCCTTGCAAGCTAAACAGTTCCCTCTGGAGTTCATGTATCTCTTTGTGTATCACTATAGCTAAAAAATGACAACTGATACTTCTTTCTGCCAAGAAATTTCCTTATTCACATCCACACATTAATTAAACACATTCTAGATTCCAAATTGCTGCGGATAACAATCTTGCTCATCTTTTCAACATTGCGTAACTTGGGTCTTTCTCTAGTGTCCATAAGAACTTCCCTGTGATCATTTAATCTTCATTCCCTTTTTCTTCACACACCCTTCCCACCTTCAGCTGCCTCCTGATCCCAAACTCAGTGGCATATGTTTTAGGTTTTTGCTATTCATCATCCTACTTCCAGGTAGCAATTTCTCTTTCCTTTAGCCATTGCTGTGTAACAAAGCACTGCAGAACTCTATGGCTTAAAACAACTTTGTCTTATTTGTCAGAATTCTGTAGTTTGAGCATCTCCTCTGCTGGTTTAGGCTGGGATAATATATGAAGCTTGATGAAGCTTGATTCAATGATACTTTGCATTTATCCTACTTGGGGTTTATTGCTGGTTGACTGGGCTGGAGGTACAATATGTCCTCACTCACATGTATGGAAACTGGCACAGGCTATTACTAGGGCACATGATTCTCTTCCACATAGCTTATCTCTAGCAGGCTTGACTGACCTTCTTCCATGGCAGCCTCGGTGTAGGGTTGAAGATAAAGGTAGGAGCTGCAATCCTTCTTGAGGCTGAGGCTCTGAAACCTACAAAGTGTCACTTCTGCCACATGCTCTTAGTCCAAGCAAGTCAAGAGACCAGTCATTATTCAAGAGAGCAAGAAATAGGCCTCATTTCTGGATGTGAGGAGTGGCAAAGTCATATTGCAAAGAGGTGGGCATATGAGGATAAGAAAAAGTTGTAGCCTTTAAACAGTTCCTCCTATGTTAAGAATTTTAAAAATTAACATTGCAAATGACAAAATGTAAAAGTAGATATGTTTTGTTACACCTTAAACATATTGTAAAGATGAGCATAAAATAGCTATTTTAAATGGCATATATAGTATTTGAACAAAGCTACTTTAACAGCATACATCATATAGCCTAGGTAAATAAGTGAACAAATAAATGAATAGCTGAATAGACACTTAACAACAGCATGGTTATCTCTTAAGGACTGATACCTCTAGAGATAAATATTTTACCATATATAGGCTTTTGACCAATTTAATACGTTACATGACTAAGGCTGAAAAAATTACTGAACCAGTGGAAGGGTGAGATCATATTAGTCAATGAGAGTCATTTCAATCAACTTCCAGATCACCTTTCCTCTTTTTTGACAGCTTTATTGAGATATAAATTAGAGACTATGTCATTCACTCATTTAAAATACACAATTTAAATGTGCACAACTTAAAGTACACAGTTCAATGGTTTTTGTTATATTCAAGTAGTTGTATAAGGATTATGCCCTTTCTCTTTATAAAATTACCCTCTTTACGCCTGGTAATACTGCTTGTCTTTAAGTCTATTTTATCTGATATTCATAGAGCCAAATCAACTTTCTTATTTTTAGTATTTACGTGGTCTGTATTTTTCTCAACAGTTTACTTTCAATTTGTCCGTGTCTTTACATTAAAGGGCTTCTTATATAAACAAGATACAGTTGGGCTTTACTTCTTTAAGCAGGCTGACAATATTTTCCTTTTACTTGGAGAGTTTTAATTAATGTAATATTCAATATTGTTAGGCTTTAGTCTACAATTGTTTAAATTTGTTTTACTTGTCCCTTTTGTTCATTTTCTTATCCTTTTCTGTCTTCTTTTGGATTAATTAAGTATGTTTTAATATTCCCTTCTCTCTCTTCTACTGGCTTTTTAGCTACCCCTTTTTATCTGGGTTGTATGTTGTTGCTGCTGTTGTTGTTTTGACAGTCTCGCTCTGTTCCCAGGCTGGAGTGCAGTGGTGCTATCACAGTTCACTGTAGCCTTGAACTCCTGGGCTCAAGTGATCCTCTCACCTCAGCCTTTGGAGTAGCTGGAACTACAGGTGTGTGCCACCACGTCTGGCTACAATATACATCCTTAACATGCCACAATTCACACTGAACTAATGATATTCTACTTCCTTTATAATATAGAAATTTTACAACATAGTAACTTAAATTGTACACTTTCATCCTTTTTGATAATGTTGTATTTTTCTCTTTTCATACTTTACAAGCCCATAACATAATAACATTTCCCTTAAATAGTAAACTGTATTTTAAAGAATTATTATTCACTTCTTACTCTGTTGCCCAGGCTGGAGCACAGTGGTGCGATCTCAGCTCACTACAACCTTCGCCTCCCGGGTTCAAGTGATTCTCTTCCCTCAGCCTCCTGAATAGCTGGGATTACAGGCGCCTACCACCATGCCTGGCTAATATTTGTATTTTTAGTAGAGACAGGGTTTCACCACATTGGTCAGGCTGGTCTCGAACCCCTGACCTTGTGATCTGCCCACCTTGGCCTCCCAAAGCACTGGGATTATAGGCGTGACCCACTGTGCTTGGCCTAAAGAAATGTAAAAGGAAAAAATTTTGTCTTTCACATTCAGCCATATATTTACCATTTCCGGTGTTCTTCATATCTTCCTCTACATACAAGTTTCCATCTGGTATAATTTTGCAGCAGCCTGAAAAGCATCCCTTAGCATTTCTTTCAGTTTAGGTCTGCATCTTGGATCATTCCACTGTTTTCCATGAGAAGTCAGCAGTCATTGTCCCCTATATGTAATGTGCCTTTTTTCCTCTGGCTGTTTTGTGATTTTTCTTTCTCTTTGGTTTTCAATTGTTTGGCAAGATGTGCCTACTGGTGGTTTTCTCTGCATTTATCCTACCTGGGATTTATTGAACTGTCTAGATTTATGAATTGCCAGTTTTTATTCAACTTTGGAAAAATTTTAGCTGACAATCTTCAACAACCTTTTCTGCCTTATTTTGTCTTTTATCTTCTTCTTACACTTCACATACACATATATTTGCTATTGTGTCATGGTTGCTGAGGTCCTGTTCTTTTTATTTTGTTCTTTTTTCTCTCTGTACTTTAGTTTGAATAATTTAAATTCATCTTTCGTTTAAATTCATCATCTCTTTCTTCTGTTTTGTCCAATCTGCTATTAATCTCTTCCAGTAAAATTTTCATTTCAGATTCATTTCTCAATCTTAATTTTCATTTGGCCCCTTTTTCACTGTTTCTAAACCTCTCCATAAATTCCCCCGTCTCTTCATCCATTTAATCCATCTTTTTCTGTGAATTGTTTAACACATGTCTTTAATATAAATTATTTTTCCTTTATATTTTTAAAAAATACAATTTACTGCTTAAAGGAGAAATCATCAATGATATATGAGGATTATAAAGTCTGGAGGAATAAAATACCTTACAACGTATCAAAAAAGAGTATTAATATATTTAATAGCTATTTTAAGGACCGTGTCTGATAATTCCAACATCTGGGTTGTTGGGTTTGTTATTATTCATTGATTTTTTCTTAATCTGTGTCACGTTCCCCTGCTCTGCTGCCTGACTCATAGTATTTTATTGTGTGTTGGACATTGGGTCTAAAAGAACAGTAGAGACTAAAGAAAAATGGGCATGTGCAACTTGGGTGACTGCTGATCAGTTTGATGCAATCAGGAATTGAACTGTTTGAGGGTAGCATTGCAGATTTAATTCCTCCAGCAGGGAGATGGAATTTAGTATGAGGGATCTTAAGAAATTCATCTCTGCTTTTCAGCCCAGATCCTAACTCATGTATTGTGCTGGTGCTGAAATCTTTGAATGTATCAGACATTAAATAGAATGGGTGTTTGGTTGTGGCTTTGGTTAGACTAAGTTTTTATACCTCTGTCTTCAAACACTTTGAAAGTAAGTTCAGGCCTCTTTCTCTGGGAAAGTCCAAAGACCAAACCCTGTAAGATGGCTAGACCTCAGAACCAAGAAATGGTGGGAGTGGATGATCATGAGACTTTAAAACCACCAGTCTTCACAACCTCAAATTTTCAAGAATTCAACAGAGCAAGCCCATGAGATAAGATTTGGAGGTAAAGAGTGTTTGGAACCATGAGACTTAGAGATCACAAGATTTAAAAAACTGTGAGATGGCTAAATTTGAGAACTCTTTCTGCTTTTCACCTTCTCTTCCAGCCTCTGTTTACTTAGCAACATTAGTGAGTTATGTGGAAGAGATAATTATTTTTGCATTGGGGGCTCCTCCAGGATCAAATCTGATGATACCAGCCTCCAAGTTTGTCAATAGTTTAGAGGGTTTCTCCACACCCAAGCAAAGATTGTCCTTCCCTGAAGCCTCATTCCCCTGTCATTTTACCCCCAAACTCAGCAACTCAATCCAGGTATGCAACCTCCTCTTGCTGCTCACCTTCGAAGAACTCATTCCTTTAGAATTTGGTTCTTTTATATTTGTGTCCAAAGCTCTTTAATGACACTAAATAAAAAGTATGCTTTTTGTTTTCTCTGGTGATTTCTTCTTGTTTTGGCAGGAGCAAAGGTCTTTCACATGTTCCTACTTGCTAACCGGCAGCAGAACTCTGGATGTTCTTTCAAATATTGTTATCCATGGCTGCACAGTTTGCACCTTTGTAGACGGATTTTTTTTTTTTTCAAATTGGAAAAGTCTTGCCAAGCCAAATTTTGTGAAAAAGATAAAATGTCAGGTTAGCTAATGCTATGCTTGAACTATACATATATAAAATTCCTTTCTGGAACACCCTTAGCAATGTTTGTTTTTCTTCTTTCAAGGAATTTCAATTGCTTAGAAATAGCAATGGAGAATTAGCTCTTGAGGCAGCTCCAAAAAGAAGTAATTCCTAAAAAGTATTGAGCAAAGCAGCATCATTGAAGTGAACACTTGGCTTCACAAGGAAAGGATACCAAAGAACAAAGCCAGTGGCAATTTGTGAGTGCTGTTATATTTGCTTTTTAAAAAGCCTCAGGTCTCTATAGTAACTCCTGATGACAGTGCAATCAAATTTTACAAAAAGAAGACAAGTCTGGAGGAGGCAATAAGAATTGATAGCTATGAGATGACCCTGCAGGTAGTGAACTGAGAGGTGAAGACATTTCCTTATTCTCAAGAATGTTTATACACTGTTGGTAGGAATGTGAATTAGTTTAGCCACTGTGGAAAATAGTTTGGAGATTTCTCAAAGAATTTAAAACTGAACAACCATTTGACCCAGGAATTCCATGACTGGGTGTGTACCCAAGGAAAAATAAATCCATCTACCAAAAAGACACATGGACTCATAAGTTCATTGTAGCACTATTCACAATTGCAAAGATATGGAATTAACCCAGGTGCCCATCAGTGGTGGACTGCATAAAGAAAATGTGGTATATATATACCATGGAATACTATGCAGCCATAAAAAAAGAACTAAATCATGTCCTTGGCAGCAACACAGATGCAGCTGGAGGCCATTATCCTAGGCGAATTAACACATGAACAGAAAACCAAATACTGTATGTTCTCACTTGTAAGAGGGAGCTAAACACAAGGTCCACCTGAAGACAAAGATGGGAATAACAGACACTGGGAATTACTAGATGGAGGAGAGGGGAGAGGGTTGAAAAACTACCTATTGGGTACTATGCTCACTACCTGGGTAATGGGATCATTCATACCACAAACCTTGGTGTCATGAAATGTACCCATGTAACAAACCTGCACATGTACTCCCTGAACTTAAAAACTGAAAAAGAAAACATTTCCTTATTCTAACATAGAGGTGGGCAATGTCCTTTCTCAGGCACCAATCTGTGCAGTGTGCACTCGGGCTGTCCCACTGCCATGGCTACCAAAGGGCGAGAACAAGCCAGTTAATGGGATGGATATGGGTGGGAAGGCAGAGCTGAGTGGGTAAGGGGAGTGCAGGCCAAGATCAGATAGAATCGATCACCATGAGATGCCAAGTTCATACCAGAGCAACTAAGAGAAACAGATTCTAAGACCCAACCCAAAATCTGAACTGCTAGAAAAAGGCAAGGAAACAAGCCTCCAACATTCAAGCTGTCGCCTCGCTGACCCTTTGTTTCCTCTGAGAGAGAACATCCTGACCCAGCATCCCACTCACCCTGGGAGCTAAACTATTAGCAGTTGATCTATTTCCAGTCTTAATGTAAAGTATACGGAAATGGAGCTGGAGTAGGAGTTGAGAAAGAATACTGTTTATTAAGCAATGACTCAACACCATGCATTGAAAGAGCAGTGACTATTTAAAAATTACCCCAAGGCTTGCCTATGTTGGTGTGTTTTCCCTTTGCATGCCTGGGACCTTGCAAAAAAAGAGTAGAAGAAATGTAAACAACTACAGGTACTTTACAAATATTGAAGCAAAACAATCAGCTAGAGGTGGAGTGAGGGAGGAAGGACTTTAAATTTAAGACACTGTTATTTAGAAAGTTTTTGAAACAAAAAATTTAACTTGTTCCACGTTCATAAGTCTATCAGAAGCAAAGGTATTCTGAGCTTCCAAAGTCTCATTGAGGGTCCTTCCTGGAATCCTGGGTGAGCACCCTTTGTAGTTTGAGCTTTCCCACCGTTTCCCTTATTTCTTGTCTAGAGGAATTTGAAGTGGTAACATAAAATCCAGAGAAAGAAACCAGTTTTTAATATGCAAACCACCAAGACTAAATCTGGGCCTGTGAGCCTCCGAGGCTTCATAAAAGGGAGGATAACGTCAGCTTAGGCCTCACCTCAAACCACAAGACATTTACATTCTGATTTATGGTCTAGGCTGGACCAGTCTAAGTTATCAAGAAGGATCATGTTCCATCGCTATTTTTTTAAATGTAAAATAAAAGTAAGAGGACTGAACTTGCTCAGTTCCTTCCTGTTTGGTTAATGGAATTGCTCATGGAGGTGGGGAGGCAGTTAGACGCCAAAGGAATCCTTTAGAACAACCTGGGTTTCCTTCTCAGATTTGCCATAAGTTGACCAAAGGATCACAGTCAGGTTCCTCTTACTGTCTTAGAGTCTCACCTTCAGCCTCAGTCAGGAGGTGACTCTGCCCTGTACTCTGCACTTGGTGGACTCCTTTCTGGCCCTTGTCCTGTGGAGGAGTCCCCAGAGCCAAGGCGACATGCCTGCTCTCCATGGGAATTCCTTTTCCAAATGGCCCCTCATTCACTTTCAGGGCATGCACAGCCTCTGACCCATGACGGTCCTCCCAAGTGGTAACTGACTCACCAATGCCCTTACCCTTTCCCCAAGGGGTGGCCAAAGGGCAGTTGTTTGTAGAGCATGTGAATGGAGCTTGGCCATGTGACTATCGTGTTAACATGTCTGTATATGTGCAAACAGGGTGCCACAAAGACTAAAAATATCTGGGGGAAGGTAAGGAGATAAGACAGCCAAGTTGGTGGCTGAGGGTTGGCTTCCTGGGCTGCCAAGAAATCCCAGAACTCTAAATGCAACCTAGCCTTCCAAATTTGCTAGGGCAAATTTTGTTTAATATTTTTAAAGCTTGGGTTATAAATTTTAACTATTTAGACATACATATGTGGGTCACCATTTATGTCTTTGATTTGGGCACCACAAATGTGGAAATAGGACATGTCTCCAGAACATTTCCCTTTTTCCTTGATCATAAACATCCTGACTGTCACAACCAATGGGGTTTTGAAGGTCTTTAGAAACCTCCAGAACCTCAAACCATTTTTATTTCTCTCCTTTCAAGTTTCAGGTGGTTACAGAAAGCAGTTCAGAATTTGTTCCGTTTGATAACTAACTCATTTATTACAAAAAGTTACATAATGTATAGCAAACTGTGAATTCTCTAAAGTAGTGGTATGTTTTCTAAAAACTCAATATAACTTATTAATTTTTCATATCCATAATACATATTTTGCTTCTATGCTCATGCAGGCAGAAGCTCGTAAGTAATTGTTTTTCATTTATACAACAGAACTCCACTGGGTTTCCATGATGGGGCCTGTAATGCTATATGGTGTGGATATACACAACTAACTAAAAAACAATGTCATAACAGCTGTTAAAAGAAGTGTGTCTTCAGTTTCATGGAAGAATTACGTTAAACTACTCAGTTAAAAGTAGCTACCAAGAAGTGTCTCACTCAATCTCAGGACTGGAGAATATGTTTAATCCCAGCACTAGCACAATAAATACAACTTATTTATTTTTATGATCACACCACCATGAAGTTTTAGAATGCTGGGAAAAACAGAAGATCTTAAAAGCTTCTTAAAGGAAAAATCAGGAGTATTCAAGGGTCAGAATGGCCCTGGACATTTTAACAGTAAGACTGGAGGAATGCCATCAAAATTATAAGGAAAAATTGTTTCCAACCTAAATTCTATACTGATCAAACTATTAACCTAGGATAAGGATAAACTGAATATGTTTTCAGATATGTAAGTTCTCAACATATACACATTTACTGAAGGGTACTAGAAAAGGTGCTCCATTTTTAAAACAAGGAGATCAGCTAATAAAGTTGTAGACACTGCGCTCAAGTAATGAGGAATTCAATATGAGAGAGGTGTTATATAATAAAAGAAACCCCTAGAATACAACAAAGAATAACCCCAGGATGGCAGCAAACAGTAGGCTTGCAAACAATGGTCAGGAACTAACTAAATAGATAAGAAGGCTTCTGCAGTAATGTCTCCAAGTAGATAAAATTGCTAAAAATACTTAATGCATTGAGGTATATTGAGAGAACTTGAGGTTGAATCAGAGATAAGACCATAGAAAACGCAGTACATAAACAAAACAAAACACTTAGTAAATCTAGGGAAAACAAATGCTTGTTCAAGAAGGGAAAAAATAATAGTACTCTATGTGGCTCAGCTGTGAATAGTATTTATGTACTCAATTTAAGCACTGATGATAGATCTAGCCAAAATATATATTTATTTTGGGAAAATGGAAACATGAATAACTGTGCATGCTTTTGCTACTAGCAGAGTGATGGGGATGAAATGGCTAAGTTCCCATCTTCCTTAATGGGTAGGTCATAAAATGCCTAAAACTACAAAGTCAAGAAATGGCACTATGGGTAGCTATTTAGATATATGGAGCTAAATATCAGAAAAAAAAAAAACTCAGTTGCAAGTGGTTGCCTCAGGGGAACAGGACATCAGTGACAAAAGGAAGCAGATGTATGGACTATGTGTTGCACAATAAGTCTGTAGAGGAGGAAATTATCCTAATTTTGTAGAGGAAGATATTCAGGCTTAGGGATGACAAGGATGTGGCTGAGGTGAAACCTTGAGTCCAGCTCTCCTAACTCAAAGTCCTTTCCTTGTGTCAAGGCTGATTTCTAAAACAGCTCTCTGAGCCTGACAATATTTTATAAATTCGAGATTGCCTTACTCCTAGGATATTGGTAGAAGTGCTGTTATTTGGTGTTAGGGTTGGGAAGTATGTTAGTGATAATCTAGCTGAATCTCATTCTACATATAAAAAACACAGGGCTCAAGAAAGAATTTTCAGGCCACCAACATATTATTAAGTGCACAGAAGAATTTGGGTACCAGTATGAAGTCACTGACTAAATTCTTTTGAGTTGCTAAGTACAGAAGCCTTTGTAATATTCCGACAAGGTAAGGCTTATTTTTATTTCACAGATGATGGAACAAGGTACATAGAGACAAAATGCATAGCCGGGATTCCATAAACAGATGGGGGTTTTCCTTGAGCAATCACTTCTAGTCTACTCCCTTGAGATAGGATCCTCGTGGACTGTATCATGTCAAGGGAGGTAAAATTTTACTGTACAAGCCTCATCCCTTTGTGCCACTTTGCCCCTCTGGAGCACAGATGCAGTGGAGTCTTTCCATGGTAATCAATCCAAATCAATTTCTGGAATGAGCAAACCAAGTAAAAGGAAATCCTCACCACATTTTATAATTTCTCTCATTATCAAAATGGCCTCATGGACTGTTGCTTCCAAAGCATTTACAACGTGGTGACCTGACAGATTTCTACTGTCAGAAGTGATCATGTAAAACAGTCCAGTAACACCCTATACATGGCAAGAACTGAGAAAGGTTTATTTTGCTGGTGGTGCACACATCTTTCCAAACAAGTAAGTTTCTTTTTCAGGTCAATTAAACTTGTGTTCAATAAAATCACATGGGAGACAACAGGGCCGGGAACGTCAGTTATTGATTACATCTTGGTTACACCTGAAGAGAGGTTCTCCTGGCTGACTTGATTAAAAATCATTTCAAAATCTACATTTCCACAACATCACTTCATTTTCCATTATTCCCATCTACCTTCTCGCCTCTCTATCCACCCACCCCTACAACTCTGAGCCTGCAGAGTAAGGGTTCTGGTGAAGACATTCTGGCCATGTGCTCCTCAATTTGCACATTACTTAATTGAAAGACAGCCTGACCCTGAGATGGGCCAAGGCACCACTAGGAAAAATGATGAATGGTTTCCTTGTCAAGGTAAGTAAGAAATTAGAGCAAAGAGCTGCAACACTTCATTTATGAGCATCATCATGGAATGAGCTCTTCAATGTGACTGTATTTTCTGGGGCTGAAAATCTAGCTGCACTTCTTACCTTACATAAGTTACTTAACCTTTCAAAGCCTCCATTTATCCACTATAAGACAGAGATAATAATGTTTGTCTCACCCATTGTTGTATTAAATGAGAGGATGAATTTTATACTCCTATTTGTATTAATAGTTTTGGTTACATTCCAGGTATACTTTGAAGGTTAGTTCACTTCCCTTTGAAAGTATCAAAACTCAAAAGGAAGAAAGCATATCTCCTACTTCCTTGACTTGTCAGTAAATACGTAGTCTTGACGCCTTAGTCATGGGATGGCCTCATTTGTTAGAATGACTCTTTCTTATATCCAGTGGTAGGACACTGATAACTGATCTAGATAAACTTAATGAAACTGACTTACACATGGAAACTGGATAGAAATAAAATTACCTTACCCCAAGATTGTTGATGTTTTCCAGGGAATATATGAAAATTATATGTGTGTGTGTGTGTATATATATATATGTATTTTTTTTTTGAGACAGGATCTTACTCTGTTGCCCAGGCTGTAGTGCAGTTTTGCAATCATGGCTTGCTGCAGCCTCTGTTTCCCCTGGTTCAGGTAATCCTCCCACCTCAGCCTCATGAGTAGCTGGGACTACAGGTGTGCACCATCATGCCTGGCTAATTTTTGTATTTTTGTAGAGACAGAATTTCTCTATGTTGCCCAGGCTGGTCTCAAACTCCTGGGCTCAAGCAATCCTCCCACCTTGGCCTCTCAAAGTGCTGGGATTACAGGCATGAGCCACTGCACTGGGCCAAGAGTTTTCTTAAGTGTTATACCAGATTCAATTATATTGTGAGACAAATAATGTACATGTTTGGAGTAATGGTCTGTCTCTGCTGCCATGCAGCACAAAACCTCACACACCAAAAGAAAGGGCCTATGTTTAAATTCTGATTCTTCTCACTAGTTTCCTCATCTGCCCAATGTACATAATATCTTCCTTAAATGGCAAGCATCTGGTTCACACTAAGTCAACAAATGGTAGCAGTTATTTTTAATCAATAATCATAACCAGGTGGGGTTCATATTTTCCTCATAAAATTAAAATCAAGTTATGCCGTGTATTAAAACAATTCAGTCATTTCTGCTCCTCTCAAGAGCAGATGCTTCTTCAAATTGATTTATAGTAGTGAAAATGAGATTAATTCCACTGATACATTCTTCCATCAGGTCCCATTATTTACTCATATTGATCATCTATGATAATCAAGTTCACACTATTGGATAGGCCTCCAGGAAAAAGAGATGGAGCACTAACATTTATTATCTATTCCATGCAAGGAATCGTGCTAATTGCTGCAGCATACATCAATTAAGTTATTTGTTCCTGCTAGAAACTATATGAGGAAAAAAGTAGGCTGCCCTTTTTCAAATGCCTACAGAAACTGAGGCATGCAGAGGTTTAATGCATTGCTGATAGTAAACGGCAGAGCTTGGATTCAAATCAAGGCATGTTAGATTTAAAATAGCCCACACCCTCCAGTTCATCAGATATGGAAGTATTCCTGTAGGATTACAAAGGATGGGATGAAATTCACATTCCAAGATCATTTCTTCTTCAGAGCCCTGTGAGAAGCAAAGAATCTTTGTTTATATTCTAGTATAAGCAATATTTTCCCCAATTTTCTGCTTCCCTTTTATTGAGCATTTTCCAAATCCTTGAAAAAATGATTAAGGTTACGAATTTTTCTTCTAGCAAACTGTGACAAATGAGCTCACCAAGCTGCATAAATGTCTCTTGATTGAGATTGTCTATGACTCTCTTGTTTTCTGTAATACCTGAAAGTGTCCCCTTCAGTAAGTTGCCCATTTCTTTCCTTTTATTTCCTTCCTTCCTTTCTCTTGCTTTCTCTCTTCCATTTTTCTTTTTCTCTTCTCCTTCCTTCCTTTTTTAATGATACCTGTGAGGCTTTCTACACAGCCATGTAGAAAGTAAAAATCAGAAGTAAAATGTTTATGAAAACATATTTCTGTTGATCAGAAGTAACAAGTGGGTACTGCTTACCCAACGTATCAAAACAAGGACTTTACTGAGCTAAAGCAAAGCCTTCAGGCTAGTGTGATACCTACTGGAAGCTTCATTCTGTTTTAAAAAAAAAAAAAAAAAAGCATGTCAGGTAAAGTTCAGATGTGTCTAGCAGGGCATGTCTTTGTTCAGAAGGCATAAGAGAGCACTCTTTTTTTTTTTTTTTTGGAGACAGTCTTACTCTGTCACTCAGCCTGGAGTGCAATGGCACAATCTCAGCTCACTGCAACCTCTGCCTCCTGGGTTCAGGCGATTCTCATGCCTCAGTCCCCCAAGTAGCTGGGATTACAGGCACCCACCACCATGCCCAGCTAATTTTTGTATTTTTAGTAGAGACAGGGTTTCACCATGTTGGCCAGGCTGGTCTTGAACTCCTGACCTCAAGTGATCTGTGCCCCCCTCAGCCTCCTAAAGTGCTGGGATTATAGGCATGAGCCACCATGCCCACCCAAGAGAGCAACTTTCAGTGAGAGCATGTACCACTGTCTTATACCATGGCAGAAGCTATAGTCTTCCTAGGAATGCTATAAGATAGGAACTTTTCCCCCCATTTTACAGATAAGAAAATTGAGACTCATAAAGTGGTAAACTTAAGAAAAAAAAAAGTTAGAGTAAGTGGCAGAACTTGGATTTGAATCTCATCTTTGACTGACTCAAAAGTTATTTTCATTTACTGTATACCTATCACACACCAGGTAATTTACAGAATGACCTCTAATCCTCATGATAATCTCACAAGGTAGCTGTTATTCTCTCCATTTTTAAACACCAGGAACCTGAGGTTTAGGCAGGCTGAGTAACGTTCTCAAAGCTACACAGCCAGCAAGAAGTAAAGCCAAGGTTTTAACCTTGACCAACAGGCTCCAAAGCCATCACGTTCCATGGCCCCACAGATAATGACCACACCGGCCTTAATTAATGCAAATTGATAGGGGATGTGGAAACAAGGAGCATCTACAAGAGAATACTGCTGTGTTCTAGGAATTCATGTCCACTGAGAAGAGAACTGGTGCAAGGTTAGTAGGGACTATGCAATTCAAGAAACAAATTTGTGGAAATATATTAAAGATAAAAAAAAAAAAAAGGAGTCAACCCACAGACAGAGAAAAATAAGAACCAGAATTTTCCAAAGTAAAATTACGACAATACACTCATGGCTGATGTCAAATAGAAAGACAAGTGCAGTCATCTAAAGAAATCCACAACCCAAGAAGGCCACTGATATGAAAAGAATAGGACTAAGCCAAAGGGCCCCTTGGACAACCTAGAGCAGACTCTGATACAGTAAAGTGCTCAAGATAACAAACAGGTGTTCTTTGTAGATCACTTTGAGAAAATATTTTAAGAAACAAATGAAGAGTCTGGGCCTGGTAGCTCACACTTGTAATCCCAGCACATTGGGAGGCCGAGGCAGGAAGATCATTTGAGCCCAGGAGTTCAAGACTGGCCTGGGCAACATAGTGAGACCCCTTCTCTACAAAAATATTTAAAATTGGCCAGGCATGGTGGTCCCAGCTACTCGGGAGACTAGGGTGGGAGGATTGCTTGGGCTCAGGAGACTGAGGTTACAGTGAGCCATGATGACACCACTGCACTCTACTCTGGGTGATAAAGCAGGAATCTGTCTCCAACACAAAACAAAACAAAAACAAAAACAAAAAATCAAATAATGAAAAAATACTAAAAATAAATAATAACACAACAGAGTCAGCGGGTTATGCAATACCTGCCTCCACTGCATCTGTATTTGTTTATTTTCATCCCATAAAGAAAGGGATTCTGAGTTTTAATCCCAATTTTAGTGTTGGTTCCTGAGAGCCCCATGTAGAAGTGTAGGAGAACATGCAGGATCCCAAAAGTTGTCAGCCTTGAAGTTTCAAGTTAATATTAAAATATTTTGTGGAAGGAAATTGAAGAATAGAATAAAAAGGATGCAGGAGTTGTGGATAGGTGGCAAAAGCATGTAAGAATGATGCAGCAAAGGAGGAGAAGTATAAACTGCATCTGTATATACATATGGTTGAAATTGGAGTTAGACTGGAAATTACTCAGAGTCTAATTAGTGCTTAGAGAGAATCCCTTTGTCACTGGCTTGATCTAACTACTTCATCTCTGGGAACAATGGGAGACGGGCTGCGCTGCCTGAGGGTAGCAAGTAATGGTCTGCACCATCTGTGGCTGTTCTCTTGCACCTGAACCCGAGGAGCAGCCACCCTGTGTGGGAACTGTTACACCCTGGATACTGAATGTGCACTTATTTACACCACCTGCCCCCAAGCCCTTGCAAGAGGAAGGAGTCCTGATCTTGGAATAAAGAAGAAAATTGTCACTGGGAATAACCTAAAATCAGGGTCTTGAAAAGATTTTCTTCCCTCACCATTTCTTTCCTTTCTTTTTCTCTTTTCTTCCTTCCTTTCCTATTACATTACTGTGTGAACGTAATAGATGTTGCACTACTGGTCTTTGAAGAAGGAAAAGGAGAAAGCAATGCAGAGTGAAACTGCTTACAATTAAGATGAAAGACAATGAGCAAAAGTGGTCACAGGTGAGGAATATGGAAGAGGAGGAGGAAGAGGAGGAAGAAGGGTAGGAGAGTAAGAGAAAGAGGAGGGAAAAGAAAGAGGAGGAAGATGAGAGAAGGAGGAGGAGGAGGAAGGAAAGAAGAAGGAATAAGAAAAGAAGAGACGGAGGAAGAAAAAAAGAACTAAGGTTTCAAAAATAAAGAAATTACAGAAAAATGATTTTCAAAACATTAAAAGTATGAGAGACAATGTATTATTGTTAGGTATCGATGTTATACCCAAGAATCACATTTTCTCTTCTGTAAAGTAGATAACTGTACATGCCTCATAGGATTTTACTAGGACAATAATACCAGCTATTTCACAGAGTTAAAGAACTAAATTAGATAATGCATGTAAAGCACCTAAAAAACATACTTAGCACATAGCAAATGTTCAATATTGTTAGCAATTGTTGCTATGTTGTTGTTGTAGTAGTAGTAATATTAGTATTATTGAAAAGCATGCAATGTGGCTAACACATCTCCAGGTACATGCAAGTTTCTAATAAATGGCTATTATGATCATACTAATTCAAAATATTATTGCTATTACTATTTGAATAAAAATGTGACATAAAACACTAGAAGAATAAAAATAAAGAAAACATACCATAAACCAAAAGACAGAAAACAAAATAATGGGAAATCACAAGATCAAAGTAACAATAAATAAAGCAAAAGTTCAACTTTCAAATATCGTAAAAGCAGAAAGGAAAGGAAGAAAAAAGAAAATTAGTCACATATTGAAAAAAGGGTAAAATATCATAATTTGCAGATATTATGACTGTATAAAAGGAAAAGACAAGAATATCAACTGAAATATTAAAACTGGTAAATTCAGAAAGGTGTTGCTTTAAAAAATAAGATGGCAAAAGTCAAGACTGTTCCTATATACAAATAGATGTAAAGAAAATATTAAAAATAAGATTTCATATGCAAGGGTACATAAATATAGAACTAGACCTGGAACTTTATTTAATAAGAGAAAGAGATTTAGAGACCCAAATACGCTCACAATCCTAGAAATAAATTTAACAAGAAATGTGCAGACTTTGATAAAGAAAGCCCGTGGACATAAAAGAAAACTTGAATAAATGTAGAGATAAAATATATTTGTTGGGGAAGAGAAAATGATTCTTAAGTTTATTTAGAAGAAAAAAGTCATGGAATTTATCAAAAAAAAAAGAAGTGGAATTTAGCAAACAAAGGAAATTAGTGTGGCTTTATATTGTATTTAATACAAACATTTGTATTACAAATTAAATACAATATAAAGTCATACTAATTAGGCCATTATAGGAACTACTGCTAGAGTAAGATAGTAATAGTCAGCATTTAACAGTTGCTTTCTTTGTTCCACGCACTAAGTGTTTTACATGCATTTACTAACTTTATCTCATCACAATGCTGTGAGGTGGGTACTATTTTTATCTTTACCTTAGAAGGAGGAATGAGAAGCAGTCAGATTAAGTAACAGTCATCCACAGACATACAGCTGTTATGTATGGAACTATATTCAAACCTAGGCTTCCTATCAAGTATTGTCAGAGACGTTTTAGAAGAACTTAATATATGGAAAAGTTTTAATCTTATATTTAATTTTTAACCATATACACAATTAGAAATTTCTAGTAAAACCTTAATACTTCAAATGAAACCTGATGTTTCACCCTTGCTCATACCCCGAACTCCCATGTCCTAGAGGCAACCACTTTAAATTATTTTAGGTAATGCCATTATTATGTGATCTTATACTTCTAAATTAAAAGCTTATATCTCTATTCTTTGGTTTTTAAATTTTAGACATTATCTACTGACTTCTAATTCTGAAATGTGAAGATTCATTTATGCACAATTATCTCTATCCTCATCATATAGCAATTAAAAAATCTCTGGTTAAATCAGTATTTTCTGTTTATATTAATATAAATATTATTCACAAAGTTATGTAGTAGACTAAGATTACATTGTCCTTCCAGTACCAACTCAGCAACTCCCTGGACAGAGCCTCCAGGGGCAACCGAAATCCTCTCCATCACTTCCTCTGCAGTGGAATTGCTCTTGACACCCTCAGACTAACAAAGGAGTAAAGACCCTAAGTACCTCATTCACACCTCCAACAAACTGCAGTTAACCCAAGGAGAGAAGGCCCGTCCTTCCGTGGGACCCTCACACATTCCCCACATTTCAGCACCAGACAGGGAACCCCTGACTTGGGACCACAGTACAAACCTTCCCTCTTGGGCTGACTGCACTGAGTGATTGCTAAGCTGCATCTCTTTGGAGTGCAGTCTGCAGGAGTCAAGCAAATGACCATTGGAACTTGATCTCTTACTTGGACTACTGAGATCTCTTCCTCTGCTGCCTCTAAGTTGGGGAAGGACATAAACACTGAGATCACTCCAGAGCTGCAGTGGGCAGCCCAGGAATGCCAGGTCGTGAACTACAGCCAGGACTTAAGGGGGAGAGAAACCCACACTTTCAGAGCACTGAGAAGGAACATGGCTGCAACTGTGAGGAAACAGAGGAGTCACACAACGGGGCAAGAGTCTACCAACTGACCCATCAGCCTAAGTATCACCTCCTGGATCACACCCCAAAGCTTCAACACCAAAAAAAATACCTCACTAACATACCCCACTCTGAAACAAGACACAAGAAGTCAGCTTCAAATAAAGACCCTACACAAAGCCTCAGCCTGATGAAAACACCCAGAAAAGAAGTCTATTGACTGTACTCAATCTATGCTGCAGTTAAATGAACACCCACATGCAAAGATGAGAAAGAACCAATGCAAGAACTCTGGTAACTCAAATGGCCGGAGTGTGATATATCCTCCAAACAACCACACCAGTTCTCCAACAAGAGTTTTTAACCAGGTCAAACTGACTGGAATGACAGAAATAGAATTCAGACTAAGGAATAGGAACAAAGATCATCAAGATTCAGGAAGATGGCAAAACCCAATCCAAGGAAAATAAGAACCACAATAAAGTGATACAGGAGCTGAAGGACAAAATAGCCAGTATAAGAAAGAACTTAATGGGTCTGACAGACCCGCATAACAAAATACAAGAATTACACAATGCAATCACATGTATTAACAGCAGAATAAACCAAGCTGAGGAAAGAAATACGTTCTGAAGACTGGTTCTCTGTAATAAGTCAGATAAAAATAAAGAAAAAATAATAAAAAGGAATGAACAAAACCGCTGAGAAGTATGAGATTATGTAAAGAGGCCAAATCTATGAATCACTAGTATACCTTAAAGGGATGGGGAGAAAGCAAGCGATTTGAAAAATATATTTTAGGATATCGTCCATGAAAATTTCCCCAACCTTTCTAGAGAGGCCAACAGTCAAATTCAGGAAATACAGAGAACTCCTGCAAGATTCTACACACGATCATCCCCAAGACACATAATCATTGGATTTTCCAAGGTCGAAATGAAAGAATGTTAAAAGAAGCTAGAGAGAAAGGGCAGGTCACTACAAAGGGATCCCCATTCAGCTAACAGCAGATCTCTCAGTAGAAACCCTACGAGCTAGAAAGGATTGAGGACCTATATTCAACACTCTTAAAGAAAAAAATCTTCAACCAAGAATTTTACATCCACCTAAACTAAGCTTCCTAAGTGAAGGAGAAATAAGATCCTTTTCAGATAAGCAAATGTTGAGGGACTTTATTACCACCAGACCTGTCTTACAAGATATCTTGAGAGGAGCACTAAATATAGAAAGGAAAGACTGCTACCGGCTAATCAAAAACACACTGAAACACTCAGAACAATGTCATTGTAAAGCAACCACACAAAAAAGCCAACACAACAACCAGCTAACAGCACAATGACAAGATCAAATCCACACATTACCAATACTAATCTTGAATGTAAACAGGCTAAATGCCCCAGTTTAAAAGGCACAGAGTGGCAAGCTGGATAAAAAATAAAGACCCAATGGTATGCTACCTTTAAGAGACCCATCTCACATGTAATGACATTCATAGGGTCAAAATAAAGGAATGGAGAAAAATCTATCAAGCAAATGGAAAACAGAAAAAAGCAGGAGTTGCCATCCTAATCTCAGACAAAATAGATTTCAAACAAAATCAAAAAGACAAGGAAGGGTATTACATAATAGTAAAGGATTCAATTCAACAAGAAGACCTAATTATCCTAAACATATATGCACCCATCACAGGAGCACACTGATTCACAAAGCAAGTTCTTAGAGACCTACAAAAAGACATAGACTCTCACGTGATAATAGTGAGAGACTTCAACACTCCGCTGACAGTATTAGACAGATCTTCAGGCAGAAGATTAACAAAGATATTCAGGGCCTAAACTCAGCATTGGACCAAATGGATCCGATAGACCTTTACAGAAGTCTCCACACAAAAACAACAGAATATACATTCTACTAACTGACCACATAATTGGACACAAAACAATCTTCAACAAATGTCAAAGAACCAAAATCATAGCAAACACACTCTTGGACCACAGTGTAATAAAAACGGTAGTCAACACAATGAAAATCCCTCAAAACCATACAATTACATGGCAATCAAACAACATGCTCCTGAATGACTTTTGGGCAAATAATGAAATCAAGGCAGAAATCAAGAAGTTCTTTGAAAATAATGAGATCAAAGATACAACATACCAGAATCTCTGGGATACAGCTAAAGCAGTGGTAAGAGAGAAAATCATAGCACTAAATGCCCACATCAAAAAGTTAGAACGATCTCAAATTAACAACCTGACTTTACAATGGAAAGAATTAGAGAAGCAAGAACAAATCAATCCCAACACTAGCAGAAGACAACAAATAACAAAAATCAGAGATGAATGGAAGGAAATAGAGACACAAAAAAGCATTCCATGGATCAACAAATCCAGGAGTTGGTTTTTGAGAAAATGAATAGGACACTAGACTAAGAAGAAAGAAGATCCAAATAAACACAATTAGAAATGATGAAGGGAGTGTTACTATGGACCCCACAGAAATAAAAACCACCATCAGAAACTACTATGAACACTTCTACACACACAAACTAGAAAACCTAGAAAAGATGGATAAATTTCTGGACATATATACCCTACCAAGACTAAGCCAGGAAGAAATTGATCCCCTGAGCAGACCAATAATGAGCTCCAAAATTGAATCTGTAACAAAGAGCCTACCAACCAAAAAAAGCCCAGGACCTGATGGATTCACAGCTGCATTCTACCAGATGTACAAACAAGAGCTAGTACCATTCCAAAAGACACTATTCCAAATAATTGAGGAGTAGGGACTTCTCCCCAACTCATTCTATGAGGCCAGCATCATCTTGATACCAAAACCTGGCAGAGACACAATACATAAAGAAAACTTCACCTGGCACGGTGGCTCACGCCTGTAATCCCAGCACTTTGGAAAGCTGAGGCAGGCGGATCACAAGGTCAGGAGATCGAGACTATACTGTCTAACACAGTGAAACCCTGTCTCTACTAAAAATACAAAAAATTAGCCGAGCGTGGTGGCAGGCACCTGTAGTCCCAGCTACTGGGGAGGCTGAGGCAGAAGAATGGTGTGAACCCAGGAGGCGGAGCTTGCAGTGAACTGACATCGTGCCCCTGCACTACAGCCTGGGTGACAGAGCAAGACCCCATCTCAAAAAAAGAAGAAAACTTCGAGCCAATATCCTCAATGAACACTGATGTAAAAGTCCTTAACGGAATACTTGCAAACCAAATATAGCAGCACATCAAAAAACTAATCCACCATGATGAAGTAGGCTTTATCTCCAGGATGCAAGGTTAGTTCAAATATGAAAATCAATAAATGTGATTCATTACATAAACAGAACTAAAGACAAATCCCAAATGATTATCTCAGTAGATGCAGAAAAGGCATTTGATAAAATTCAACATCCCTTTATGGGATATGCTTTCAGCCAACAAGCACATGAAAAAAGGCCCAATATCACTGATCAATAGAGAAATACAAAGAAATATACCTCAAAATAATAAGAGCCAACTATGACAAACCCGCAGCCAACATTATATTGAATGGGCAAAAGCTGGAAGCATTTCCCTTGAAAACCAGCACAAGACAAGGATGCCCTCTCTAACACTTCCATTCAACATAGTATTGGTAGTCCTAGCCAGAGCAACCAGACAAGAGAAAGAAATAAACTCAAATAGAAAGAGAGGAAGTCAAACTATCTCTATTTGCAGACGTTATGATTCTATATCTACAAAACCCCACAGTCTCAGCCCAAAAGCTCTTTCAGCTGATAAACAACTTCAGCAAAGTTGCAAGATGCAAAATTTATGTACAAAAATCACTAGCATCCCTACACACCAATGCAACCAAATTGAGAGCCAAATCAGAAAGGCAACCCCATTCACAATTGCCACAAAATAAATAAATAAATAAATAAATAAATAAATAATATATGATACCTAGGAATACAGATAACCAAGGAGGTGAAAGATCTCTACAATGAGAATTACAAAACACTGCTCAAAGAAATCAGAGAAAACACAAACGGAAAAACATCCCATGCTCATGGATAGAAAGAATCAATATCATCCAAATGGCTGTACTACTCAAAGCAATTTACAGATTCAATGCTATTCCTATGAAACTACCAATGACATTTTCACAGAACTAGAAAAAATTATTTTAAAATTTCTATGCACCAAAAAAAAGAGCCTGAATAGTCAGGGCAATCCTAAGCCAAAAGAACAAAGCTGAAGGAATTACGCTACCTGATTTCAAACTATATTACAAGTCTACAGTGGCCAAAACAGCATAGTACTGGTACAAAACCATAGATCAATGGAACACAACAGAGAGCCCAAAGATAAGGCTGTGCATCTATGACTATCTGATCTTTGACAAAGGTGACAAAAGGAAACAATGGCAAAAAGACTCCCTATTCAATAAATGGTGCTGGGATAACTGACTGGCCATATGCAGAAGATTGAAACTAGACCCCTTCCTTACACCATACACAAAATTTGACCCAAGATGGATTAAAGACTTAAATGTAAAACCCAAAACTATAAAAACCCTGGAAGACGACCAAGGCAATACCATCCTGGGCATAGGAACGGGCAAAGATTTTTATGACAAAGACACTAAAAGCAATAGCAACAAAAGCAAAAATTGACAATTAGAATCTAATTAAATTTAAGAGCTTCTGCACAGCAAAAGAATCAACACAGTAAACAGAAAACCTACAGAATGAGAGAAAATATTTGTAATTTACTCATCTGACAAAGGTCTAATATCCAGTGCCTGTAAGTAACTTAAACATATTTACAAGAGAAAAACAAAAACCCCATTAAAAAGTGGGCAAAGTATATAAACAGACACTTCTTGAAAGAAGGCATACATGCAGCCAACAAGCACAGGGAAAAAAGGTCAATATCACTGATCATTAAAGAAATACAAATCAAAACCACAATAAGATACCATCTCATACCAGTCAGAAAGGCTATTACTAAAAAGTAAAAAAATAACAGATGCTGGTGAGGTTAGGGAGAAAAGGGAACCCTTATACACTATTGGTGGGAGTGTAAATTAGTTCAACCACTGTGGAAAGCAGTATGGCAATTCCTCAAAGAGCTAAAAGCGGAACTAGAATTTGATCCAGCAATCCCATTATTTGGTATATACCCAGAGGAATATGAAGCATTCTACCATAAATACACATGTACACGAATGTTCATGGCAGCACTGTTCACAACAGCAAAGACATGGAATCAACCTAAATGCCCATCAATGACAGACTGAATAAAGAACATGTGATACATTTATACCATGGAATATTATGCAGCCACAACAAAGAATGAGATAATGTCTTTTGCAGAAACAGAGTTGGAAACTATCGTCCTTAGCAAACTAATGCAGGAACAGAAAACTAAATACCACACATTCTTACTTGTAAGTGGCAGCTAAATGATAAGAATTTATGAACACAAGAAAGGAAACAACAGACACTGGGGTCTACTTGAGGGAAGAGAGAGAGGAGCAGAAAAAGTATTTGGTACTGAGCTTAATACCTAAACAATGTAATAATATATACAACAAACCCCTGTGACACGTTTATCTATATAACAAATCTCCACATGTACCGCCAAACCAAAAACAGATTTTTTTAAAAAGGATTATTTTCAGACAAAAATTGAGAAAATAAATTACAAGCAGACAAAGTCAAAAAATGTGAAAGAAGTTCTTCAGGGAGAATTTTTATAAGGACAAAAATAAAATACAAAAAAGAAAACTTCTTTCTGAACAAAAAAAGGAAGATATCCAGAAATAGTTTTTTTTTTTTTTTTAAGTAATGCGAGAAAGAACATTTCTTATTTGTGATTGCTCTAAAAGAAACTGCTTATCTACAGTTAAAAAAAAAAGTAGCAAGATGACAGATTTTAATTCAAACATATAATTATATTGAATATAAATTACCCAAACACACTAATTAAGAGACAGATTGTTGAAATGGATTTTTCAAAAAGCAAGATGCTTTATAAAAAAAACACACTATAGTTATGTAGACATTAAAAGGAAGGGAAAAGATATATCATGAAAATTCTAACTTTAAAATACTTGGTTGGCTATTTTAATGTCAAAATAAATTTTATAACAATAAATATTACCTAGAATTGTTTAAAATCACATAAAAATGAAGGCGTACATTCTCCAGTAGTACATGACAATTATAATTGTGTATGTGCTTAAAATAGAGCTTCCTAATATATGAAAAGAAAACTGATAGAACTATAGAAAAGAGAAAGTAGACAAATCCATAATTATAGTTGGAGACTTCAAAATTGCTCTATCAATAACAGATCAGATTAGATAGAAACATCACTAAGAATATAGAATATTTGAATAACACTTATAATAATGGGTTTACTTCTGAACCAATGAAAGAAATCAAGATGTGACTTAATAGAGAGATATAACATCAGTCATTGATTGGAACACTCAATATGTTAAAATGTCAGTTTTCTCAACATTTACATGTAGACTCAATGCAATCTCAAAAAAATCCCAGCAGGATTTTTTGGGTAGAAATTAGCAAGTTAATGCTAACATGTATGTGGAATTAGAATTTCAGAGATAATCTAAAATAATTTTGAGGAAAAAAATAAATTTGAAGCATTCAAACTACTTGACTTTGAGACTTATTGTAAGTCTACAAAAATTAGCACATTGTATTAGAGAGAAAACAAACATATAGATAAAAAGAACGTTAACAGAGTCCTGAAATAATCACACACACACATATATGTGGTCAATTTTCAACTAAAGTACAAAAACAAGCCAATGGAGAAAGGATAGTCTTTTCAACAAATGATGCTGGAACAATTAGAAATTCAAGTGAAAAAAAAAAAAAAAAAAATGAACCTCATCCCCACCTCACACCATATACAAATATTAACTTTAAAAACAATCATAAACTTAAGTGTAAAACATAAAACTATTAAATTTCCAGAATAAAATAAAAGAGAAAAATCTGTGTAATTTTTTTTATTATACTTTATGTTCTAGGGTACATATGCACAACGTGCAGGTTTGTTACATATGTATACATGTGCCATATTGGTGTGCTGCACCCGTTAACTGGTGACTTACATTACGTATATCTTCTAATGCTATCCCTCCTCCTCCCCCTGCCCCACAACAGGCCCTGGTGTGTGATGTTCCCCTTCCTGTGTCCAAGTGTTCTCATTGTTCAATTCCCACCTATGAGTGAGAACATGCGATGTCTGGTTTTCTGTTCTTGCGATAGTTTGCTGAGAATGATGGTTTCCAGTTGCATCCATGTCTCTGCAAAGGACATGAACTCATCCTTTTTTATGGCTGCATAGTATTCCATGGTGTATATGTGCCACATTTTCTTAATCCAGTCTGTCATTGATGGACATTTGGGTTGGTTCCAAGTCTTTGCTATTGTGAATAGTGCCACAATAATCATATGTGTGCATGTGTCTTTATAGCAGCATAATTTATAATCCTTTGGGTATATACCCAGTAATGGGATGGCTGGGTCAAATGGCATTTCTAGTTCTAGATCCTTGAGGAATCACCACACTGTCTTCCACAATGGTTGAACTGGTTTTCAGTCCCACTAACAGTGTAAAAGTGTTCCTATTTCTCCACATCCTCTCCAGCACCTGTCGTTCCCTGACTTTTCAATGATTGCCATTCTAACTGGTGTGAGATGATATCTCATTGTGGTTTTGATTTGCATTTCTCTGCTGGCTAGTGATGATGAGCATTTTTTCATGTTGTCTGTTGGCTGCATACATGTCTTCTTTTGAGAAGTGTCTGTTCATATCCTTTGCCCACTTTTTGATGGGGTTGTTTTTCTCTTGTAAATTTGTTTGAGTTCTTTGTAGCTTCTGGATATTAGCCCTTTGTCAGATGAGTAGATTCCAAAAATTTTCTCCCATTCTGTAGGTTGCCTGTTCACTCTGATGGTAGTTTCTTTTGCTGTGCAGAAGCTCTTCAGTTTAATTAGATCCCACTTGTCAATTTTGGCTTTTGTTGCCGTTGCTTTTGGTGTTTTAGACATGAAGTCCTTGCCCATGCCTATGTCCTGAATGGTATTGCCTAGATTTTCTTCTAGGGTTTTTATGGTTTTAGGTCTAACATTTAAGTTTCTAATCCATCTTGAATTAATTTTTGTATAAGGTGTAAGGAAGGGGGATCCAGTTTGAGCTTTCTACTTATGGCTAGCCAGTTTTCCCAGCACCACTTATTAAACAGGGAATCCTTTCAGTTTCAGCTTTCGACTTATGGCTAGCCAGTTTTCCCAGCACCATTTATTAAATAGGGAATCCTTTCCCCATTTCTTGTTTTTGTCAGGTTTGTCAAAGATCAGATGGTTGTATATGTGTGGTATTATTTCTGAGGGCTCTGTTCTGTTCCATTGGTCTATAACTCTGTTTTGGTATCAGTACCATGCTGTTTTGGTTACTGTAGCCTTGTAGTATAGTTTGAAGACAGGTAGCGTGATGCCTCCAGCTTTGTTCTTTTGACTTAGGATTGTCTTGGCAATGCGGGTTCTTTTTTGGTTCCATATGAACTTTAAAGCAGTTTTTTCCAATTCTGTGAAGAAATTCATTGGTAGCTTAATGGGGATGGCATTGAATCTATAAATTACCTTGGGCAGTATGGCCGTTTTCATGATATTGATTCTTCCTATCCATGAGCATGAACTGTTCTTCCATTTGTTTGTGTCCTCTTTTATTTCGTTGAGCAGTGGTTTGTAGTTCTACTTGAAGAGGTCCTTCATATCCTTGGTAAGTTGGATTCCTAGGTGTTTTATTCTCTTTGAAGCAATTGTGAATGGGAGTTCATTCATGATTTGGCTCTCTGTTTGTCTGTTATTGGTGTATGAGAATGCTTGTGATTTTTGCACATTGATTTTGTATCCTGAGACTTTGCTGAAGTTGTTTATCAGCTTAAGGAGATTTTGGGCTGAGATGATGGGGTTTTCTAAATATACAATCATGTCATCTGCAAACAGGGACAATTTGACTTCTTCTTTTCCTAATTGAATACCCTTTATCTCTTTTTCTTGCCTGATTGCGCTGGCCAGAACTTCCAACACTATGTTGAATAGGAGTGGTGAGAGAGGGCATCCCTGTCTCATGCCAGTTTTCAAGGGGAATGTTTCCAGTTTTTGCTCATTCGATATGATATTGGCTGTGGGTTTGTCATAAATAACTCTTATTATTTTGAGATACATTCCATCAATATGGAATGTATTGAGAGTTTTTAGCATGAAGGGCTGTTGAATTTTGTCAAAGGCCTTTTCTGCATCTATTGAGATAATCATGTGGTTTTTATCTTTGGTTCTGTTTATATGATGGATTATGTTTACTGATTTACATACGTTGAACCAGCCTTGCATCCCAGGGATGAAGCTCACCTGATCATGGCAGATAAGCTTTTTGATGTGCTGCTGGATTCGGTTTGCCAGTATTTTCTTCAGGATTTTTGCATCGATGTTCATCAGGGATATTGGTCTAAAATTCTCTTTTTTTGTTGTGTCTCTGCCAGGCTTTGGTATCAGGATGATGTTGGCCTCATAAAATGAATTAGGAGGATTCCCTCTTTTTCTGTTGATTGGAATAGTTTCAGAAGGAATGGTATCAGCTCCTCCTTGTACCTCTGGTAGAATTCAACTGTGAATCCATCTGGTCCTGGACTTTTTTTGGTTGGTAGGCTATTAATTATTGCCTCAATTCCAGAGCCTGTTATTGGTCTATTCAGGGATTCAACTACTTCCTGGTTTAGTCTTGGGAGAGTGTATGTGTCCAGGAATTTATCCATTTCTTCTAGGTTTTCTAGTTTGTTTGCATAGAGGTGTTTATCGTATTCTCTGATGGTAGTTTGTATTTCTGTGGGGTCAGTGGTGATATCCCCTTTATCATTTTTTCTTGTGTCTATTTGATCCTTCTCTCTTTTCTTCTTTATTAGTCTTGCTAGTGGTCTATCAATTTTTTTGATCTTTTCAAAAAACCAACTCCTGGATTCGTTGATTTTTTGAAGGGATTTTTTGTGTCTCTATCTCCTTCAGTTCTGCTCTGATCTTAGTTATTTCTCACCTTCTGCTAGCTTTTGAATGTGTTTGCTCTTGCTTCTCTAGTTCTTTTAATTGTGATGTTAGGGTGTCCATTTCAAATCTTTCCTGCTTTCTCTTGTGGGCATTTAGTGCTATAAATTTCCCCTACACACAGTTTTAAATGTGTCCCAGAGATTCTGCTATGTTGTGTCTTTGTTCTCATTGGTTTCAAAGAACATCTTTATTTCTGCCTTCATTTTGTTATGTACCCAGTAGTCATTCAGGAGCAGGTTGTTCAGTTTCCATGTAGTTGAGAGGTTTTGATGGAGTTTCTCAGTCCTGAGTTCTAGTTTGATTGCAATGTGGTCTGAGAGACAGTTTGTTATAATTTCTGTTCTTTTACATTTGCTGAGGAGTGCTTTACTTCCAACTATGTGGTCAATTTTGGAACAAGTGCAATGTGGTGCTTTGAAGAATGTATATTCTTTTGATTTGGGGTGGAGATTTCTGTAGGTGTCTATTAGGTGTGCTTGGCGCAGAGCTGAGTTCAATTCCTGGATATCCTTGTTAATTTTCTATCTCATTGATCTGTCTAATGTTGACAGTGGGGTATTAAATTCTCCCATTATTATTGTGTGGGAGTCTAAGTCTCTTTGTAAGTCTCTAAGGACTTGCTTTATGAATCTGGGTGCTCCTGTATTGGGTGCATATGTATTTAGGATAGCTAGCTCTTCCTGTTGAATTGATCCCTTTACCATTATGTAATGGCCTTCTTTGTCTCTTTTGATCTTTGTTGATTTAAAGTCTGTTTTATCAGAGACTAGGATTGTAACCTCTGCCTTTTTCCGTTTTCCATTTGCTTGGTAGATCTTCCTCCATCCCTTTATTTTGAGCCTATGTGTGTCTCCACACATGGGATTGGTCTCCTGAATACAGCAAACTGATGGGTGTTGACTCTTTATCCAATTTGCCAGTCTGTGTCATTTAATTGGAGCATTTAGCCCATTTACATTTAAGGTTAATATTGTTATGCATGAACTTGATCCTGTCATTATGATGTTAGCTGGTTATTTTGCTCGTTAGTTGATGCAGTTTCTTCCTAGCATCGATGATCTTTACATTTTGGCATGTTTTTGCAGTGGCTAGTACCGGTTATTCCTTTCCACGTTTAGTGCTTCCTTCAGGAGCTCTTGTAGGGCAGGCCTGGTGGTGACAAAATCTCTAAGCATTTACTTCTCTGTAAAGGATTTTATTTCTCCTTCACTTATGAAACTTAGTTTGGTTGGATATGAAATTCTGGGTTGAAAATTCTTTTCTTTAAGAATGTTGAATATTGGCCCCTCCTCTCTTCTGGCTTGTAGAGTTTCTGCAGGGAGATCTGCTGTTAGTCTGATGGGCTTCCCTTTGTGGGTAATCTGACCTTTCTCTTTGGCTGCCCTTAATATTTTTTCCTTCATTTTGACCTCGGTGAATCTGACAATTATGTCTCTTGGGGTTGCTCTTCTTGAGGAGTATCTTTGTGGTGTTCTCCGTATTTCCTGAATTTGAATGTTGGCTTGCCTTGCTGGGTTGGGGAAGTTC
The DNA here is from genome assembly GCF_024542745.1 of Macaca thibetana thibetana. Classification (NCBI taxonomy): domain Eukaryota; kingdom Metazoa; phylum Chordata; class Mammalia; order Primates; family Cercopithecidae; genus Macaca; species Macaca thibetana. The sequence goes on from NC_065585.1 coordinate 117,821,928, forward strand.
TCCTGGATAATATCCTGCAGAGTGTTTTCCAACTTGGTTCCATTCTCCCTGTCACTTTCAGGCATACCAATAAGACGTAGATTTGGTCTTTTCACATAGTCCCATATTTCTTGGAGACTTTGTTCATTTCTATTTACTCTTTTTCCTCTAAACTTCTCTTCTCACTTCACTTCATTCGTTTGATCTTCAATCACTGATACCCTTTCTTCCAGTTGATCGAGTTGGTTACTGAAGCTTGTGAATTTGTCACGCAGTTATTGTGTCATTGTTTTCATCTCTATCAGGTTGTTTATGGTCTTCTCTACATTAGTTATTCTAGTTAGCCATTCATCAATTCTTTTTTCAAGGTTTTTAGTTTCTTTGCTCTGGGTTCATACTTCCTCCTTTAGCTTGCACAAGTTTGATCGTCTGAAGCCTTCTTCTCTCAACTTGTCAAAGTCATTCTCCATCTAGCTTTGTTCCACCGCTGGCGAGGAGCTGCATTTCTTTGGAGGGGAAGAGGCTCTCTGATTTTTAGAATTTTCAGCTTTTCTACACAGCTTTTTCCCCATCTTTGTGGTTTTATCTACCTTTCGTCTTTGATGATGGTGACGTACAGATGAGGTTTTGGTGTGAATGTCCTTTCTGTTTGTTAGTTTTCCTTCTAACAGTCAGGATCCTCAGCTGCAGGTCTGTTGGAGTTTGCTTGAGGTCCACTCCAGACCCTGTTTGCCTGGGTATGAGCAGCGGAGGCTGCAGAAGAGTGAATATTACTGAACAGCAAATGTCACTGAGCGTCCCTCTGGAAGCTTTGTCTCAGAGGTGTGCCCAGCCGTGTGAGGTGTGAGGTGTCAGTCTGCACCTAGTAGGGGTATCTCCCAGTTAGGCTACTCGGGGGTCAGGGACTCGCTTGAGCAGGCAGTCTGTCTGTTCTCTGATCGCCAACTCTGTGCTGGGAGAACCACTACTCTCTTCAAAGCTGTCAGACAGGGATATTTACATCTGCAGAGGTTTCCGCTGCCTTTTGCTTGGCTATGCCCTGTCCCCAGAGGTGGAGTCTACAGAGGCAGGCAGGCCTCCTTGAACTGTGGTGGGCTCTACCCAGTTCGAGCTTCCCAGCTGCTTTGTTTACCTACTTAAGCCTCAGCAATGGCAGGTGCCCTTCCCCCAGCCTCGCTGCCACCTTGCATTTAGATCTCAGACTGCTGTGCTAGCCATGACGGAGGCTCTGTCAGCGTGGGACCCTCTGAGCCAGGCACAGGATATAATCTCCTGGTGTGCCATTTGCTAAGACCCTTGGTAAAGCACAGTATTAGGGTGGGAGTGACCCGATTTTCCAGGTGTTGTTTGTCATGGTTTCCCTTGGCTAGGAAAGGGAATTCCCTTCCCCCTTGCACTTCCCAGGTGAGGCAATGCCTCACCCTGCTTCGGCTCTCGCTCATTGGGCTGCACCCACCGTCCTGCACCCACTGTCCAACACGCCCCAGTGAGATGAACCTGGTACCTCAGTTGGAAATGCCGAAATTACCTGTCTTCGCTGTCGCTCACGCTGGGAGCTGGAGGCTGGAGCTGTTCCTATTCGGCCCTCTTGGCACCACCCCCCAAATCTGTGTAATTTTGTGTCAGACAAAGGTTCCTTAGATATGACACCAACAGCCTAATCCCAAAATTAAACATGGATAAATTGGACTTTATAAAAAATAGAAGCTTTTGCTCTTTGAAAAGCACTGAGACATGAAAAGACAAGCAATAGACTGAGATAAAATATTTGCAAACACCTATCTATGTGTTGTATACAGCAAATATGAAAGAAAAAATATCTTTCAAAACTCAGTGAGAAAAACAACACAATTTTTGAAATAGGTAAAAGTTTTGAGCAGATACTCACCAAAGAAGATATATGTATTACAAATAAGCACTTGAAAGATGTTCAACATCATCATGTCATCAGGGAAATGCAAATTAAGCCACAATGAGATATCACTAAATAATTATTAGAGTGGCTTTATAAAAAGTTGTTGAGGATGCAGAACAACTGCAACTATCTCTGCTCTAAAGAGCAACTGGAAATGCAAATGTGAAATATTTCCTCTTTCGAAAACAGCTTGATAGCTTTAGGTTTTACATAAATATGGCATATAACCTCCAAGAAAAGGAAAAGTATTTTCATTTACTTTCACACAAAAATTTGTATACAATGTTTATGGTTGCTTTATTTACAGTTGTCAAAAATGAGGAAAAACACGAATGTCCTTCAACTGGTAAACGGATAAAAATAACTGTAGTGCATTTGTACATTGAGATTCTACTTTGCAATAAAAAGGTAAGAACTGATATTGAGATACCCAACGAGATACCCAATGAGATAACACGGGTGAATCTCAAAGAAGCCACAATCAAAAATCTATTTTGTAAACTATTATACGTACAAGACATTCATAAAAAGGCAAAAATTTACAGACAAAACAAATCAGTGGTTGCCAGGGATTAGGAATTTGCTACACTGAGTCACCTAGTAATTTGGGGTCTTGATTGAACTATTTTTGTATCTTGATTTTGATGGTAGTTGCATAAATGTATTTTCAAAATACATAAAACCACATACTAAAAAGAGCATATTTTATAGCATATACATTATACTTCAATGAATCTTTTTCAGTAATGTTAATTGGAAGCTTTGTGTACTTGTGTAAATTATAAACTTCTCTGCCAAGTGATAAAGCTTTAAACCAGCTTTTTCACTGAGAGATCCCCAAATGTCAGCATCTTAAGGTCTTCTTCTCATGGACATTTCCCTAGAGAGAAACCCTCCCTCTTTCTTTTTGGGTTATTTGAGATTGGTTTTCAGCCATCTGGGAGCTGAAGTGGGAAAGGGACTAGGTGTCTCACAAATCAATATACAGGTTTTCATTTAGGCCTTCTCTTTTCACTAATGTGCCTCAGTTCTGCCCTCATCTGTACTTGGTGATGCCAAACCTAGAGACAACTGGTTAAACCACCCTGCCAAAAGTACATTTCCATCTTCTCTCAAGGTAATGAAGGGCAGTCACCTAGCTGTACTGAGTAAGGAGAGGGATTTGTTGCTTCTGATACAAACATTCAATCAATTCTCTGTCCGCAGTTTTTTCATCAGAGCCATTTGCTGCCTCCAATTCCTAGGTCTTTTCAGGGTCTGTAGTAGGAATCCTTGAACCTTCTTGCTTCATGCTGTCTTCCCTCTTGCAGGCTGGCACTTATCTCACATCTGCTAAGTGGGTTCCCACTCATCCACTAGCTTTCTAGTTTCAAAAATGCTAGTTAACATCCTGCTACTCCTGTAATCTGTTCCCCCAATTTCTTTGTACTGTGGGTTTCACTTGTTTATGTTTTTATTGTCATTGCCATTGGGCTTTCAGGAGGAAGCAGAGACAAATGAGTGTGTTCAATTTGCCATGTTTAATCAAGAGTTCGGGGTAGGGGGATGTATGTAAAATCAGTGAGGAAAGCCTGGACTATTCAATAAGTGATATTGGGGCAATTTGATAACAAACTTGGATTCCTACATACCATTTCCTAAATACATATTTAAATTTTAAATACGAAAAGAAAATGTACATACATATCAATATAATCTTGTGATAGGGAAGGCTTTTTAAGCATGGTACATCATACAAAGACCATGAAGGAAAAATTAATAGATCTGAACAGCTAAAAGTGTAAGTAAAAGCGCCATCTCTGAATGATGAAATAAAGTAAAATAAAGTTACATATAAAATACTAGAAATATGTTTCTAATATACATGATAAATATAGGATTCAAGTCCTTAAAGCATAAAAATGTCTCAATAAAACAGAAAAACATAAAAACCTAATTTTAAAATAGGCAAAAGACATGAAGAGTCGCTCATGAAAAGGAAATATAAATACATAAAATGATTACAAATTGTCAACCCTCTCTGTAACAATAAATACTAACTAAACTACAGGCACTGGTAAACTTTTTTGTTTAAGCACAATACCCAATAACTGACAATGGCACAGAGAACTGATTATTCTCATGCAAATGTAAATTTGGCCTTCTGTAGAGCAATTTAGCAACCTGTCTATTAACGATAATTTAGCAAGACAGTATATTAAGCCTTAAATGAATAATATACCCTACAGACAGCCATTCATTTTCTAGGATTTTTTCCTCAGGAAATTTTTTTAAATATATGCAAAGACTTCTGTTATGAAAATATCAATATTGTTTACAATAGCAAACATTAAAAACCATGAACAACTGCAAGTTGATAAAATAAAACACAGTCTTTAGTCTTCTAAGAATAATGTTGTAGTTAGAATAATGTTTTGCCGTGGAAAAATACTGGTTATGTATTTCAAGCTAAACCAACAGAATTACACAATTTCCTGTACAGCATGAAACCATTCTGTGAAGAGTACAAGTGTGTGTCCATGTGCACATACGGAATGAGCTGGGAAAAAGCCCATGTGGGAATTCCACAGGGATTATCTCTGAGTGTTAAGATTAAGTGTTTTCATTTATTTTATTTTTATTTAACTTATCACTGTTTTAGATTTTCAGTGATGAATATGTATTTTTAATTAGCAGGAAAAAAAAGGATTTTAAAAAGTAGACTCAATCTAGAATAGTAACAAAAATGTAAAAATACTTAGCAATACATTTAAGAAGAAATGTAGACTCTACATGAACAAACTTAAGTGGAAGATAAATAAAAGAAGAATTTTACTATCCATCTGCCAACAGATTCATAACCAGAACATATAAGCAGCTCAAAGAACTTAATAGCAAAACAAAAATCTGATTTTTAAATGGAAAGAGATCTAAATGGACATTTCTCAAAAGATGACATACAAATGGCCAACAGGTATTGAAAAAATGCTCAGCATCACTAATCATCAGGGAAATGTAAATCAAAACTAAAGTGAGATATCTCGCCCCAGTTAGAAAGGCAATTATCAAAAAGAAGATACCAGATGCTGATGAGGACTCAGAGAAAGAGGAATGCTCATATACTGTTGGTGGAAATGGAAATTAATACAGGTACTATTACTATGGAAGTTTCTTAAGAAACCAAAAAATAGAACTACCACATGATCCAGCAATCCTACCAGTGGTTACATATCAAAAGTAAAAAGGAAATCAGTGTATCAAAGAGATATCTGCACTCCCATGTTTATTGCAACACAATTCACAATAGCCAAGAGATAAAATCAACCTAAGTGTCCATCAATGGATAAAATTTTTTAAAATGTGATATACACACAATGGAGTATTATTCATTATAAGAAGGATGGAAATCTTGTCATTTGCAGCAATATAGATAGAACTGGAAGTTATTCTGTTAATTGAACTACACCAAGCACAGAAAGAGAAATACCACGTGTCCTCACACACATGTTCATACGTAGGTGCTTTTAAAAAGTTGATTTTCTAAAGATTGAGAGCAAATTCGTAGTTTCTAAAGAACAGGAAGAGAAAAAGGATGAGGGGGATGAAGATAGGTTGATTAATGGGTATAAACATACACATTGACAGAAGAAGTAAGGCCTGTGTTTGATAGCACAGTAGGGTAACTATAGTTAACAATAATTTCTTGTATATATCAAAATAGTTAAAAGAGAAGATTATGTTTCCAACATAAGAAATGAAATGATAAATGTTTGAGGTAATTGATATCCCAAATACTTTAATCATTGTATATTGTATGCATATGTAAAAATATCACATGTACTTTATAAATATGTACAATTATTATGTATAAATTTTAAAAAGCAAGAGTTTCAGGTAAAAATTACATAAGGAAATATCATGTAACTGGTTGGGAAGTCACATGATTTTAAAGATAATTCATCAAAACACAATTTTTTAGCCATTTACAATGAAATAATTTTAATTTTGTTTTTAAAAGAAAATCATCGGGATTAATGACAATATAGAAAAATGGAATTTACACACTTTAGTTGTGAAATTGTATGTTTATACTGCATTTTTGGAGGACAATTTTACAGTACTTAATAAAAATCTTAACCTTTAAATCAAGAATTTCCCTATTAGGAATATGCCTTAAGGAAATAATTGAAGATATACCCAAATAGTTGTTAAATCAATAATTTTATAATAAATGAAACAAATAACCTATGCTGGATTCATTAAATCCATTGATTACATAAATTACATTATGCTCATACAGTGTAATGTCATCAGAAGTTTCAAGACGTTTTGTGGAAGATATGTAATCAGGTAGCGTTCAGTCAAAAAAAAAATAATAATAATAATAAACACATCTGGGCATGGTGGCTTATGCCTATAATCCCATCACTTTGGGAGGCTGAGGCGGGCAGATCACAAGGTCAATAGATTGAGACCAGCCTGGCCAACATGGTGAAACCCTGTCTCTACTAAAAACACAAATATTAGCTGGGTGTGGTGGTGTGCATCTGTAGCCCAGTTACTCGGGAGACTCGCTTGAACCTGGGAGATGGAGGTTGCAGTGAGCCTAGATCATGCCACTGCATTCCAGTCTGGCAACAGAGAGAGACTCCATCTCAAAAGAATGAATAAATAAATAAATAAATAAATAAATAAATAAATAAATAAAATTTTAAAGGGAGCCAAGCCAGGTATTTCAAATAGAAATAATTTATTCTAGGGATTTGGGTACGCAGGTATTGGAAAACTGAAAAGAAAAGAGAAAAACCGAATTACCCAGACATCAGTCTTTCCTTACAAGAGCTCAGACTTTCCTTAATAACTGAAGGAAGCAGCCAGCATTCCCAGAACTGAAGGAATAAAAAGAAAGCGGTGGTGTCAACAGGTCAAAATGGTGGTGAACTAACAATACTCACAATGAGGAGATTTATCATTCAGCCCAGTAATCACTCCTGGGCAAAAATCCTTGGCATAAGGTACAAAAGAACAAACCTTGAAAATTCAGGATCTAGATTGGCATTATTTGAAATTCGTGAATAGAAGGAAAGTCAAAGGGGTTTTCTAAAGCAGGGCTCCCCAACCACTGGGCCACACATCACTGCCAATCCATGGCCTATTAGGAACCAGGCCATGGGGCGGTAGGTGAGCAGCAGGTGAGTAAGGGAAGCTTCATCTATATTTACAGCCTCTCCCCATCACTCACATTACTTCCTGAGTTCCACTTCCTGTCAGATCAGTGACAGCATTAGATTCTCATAGGAGCGTGAACCCTGTTGTGAACTGTGCAGCTGAAAGACTTAGGTTGTGTGCTCCGTATGAGAATCTAACGTCTGATGATCTGTCAGTGTCTCCCGTCACCCCTAAATGGGACTGTGAAGTTGCAGTAAAACAAGCTCAGGGCTCCCACTGATTCTACATTATGGTGTGTTGTATAATTATTTCATTATATATTACAATGTGATAATAATAAAAATAAAATATACAATAAATGTAATGCACTTGAATTATCCTGAAACCATCCCTGGTTTCAGAAAAATTGTCCATGGAAAAATTGTCTCCCACAAAACCAATCCCTCATGCCAAAAAAGTTGGGGACCACTATTCTGAAGGCCCTGGAACCGAGGGTAGGCATGTTCAGGCTGCAGTTGGCTGGGGCCTGCCATTCTGCTCTACCAGGGACACTTACTACAACGTTACTGAAGTTAGCTATGTGGCTGATTACTTGTGTGGGATCCTACGCTTTGAAGTTTGTAGTTACCACACATGGATATTGGTGTTGTTCTGTTTGTAAACCCTCCTCCATCCCCACCCGGACTGAAGTGCCTTTGTCATTTGTTGTGAAGTGGGTATCATAGAGTAGCTCATCCCTGAACTCCGTGAGTAAATCTGGGCCTACCTGGGAACTGGTAGATGGCCACGTCAGTAATACCAGGTTCCCTCGCAAGTTTTTACTAGCACATCTTGAGACTGCACAGGTAGAACATTCGGATTTTAAGGAATAAGTAGAAGATTCTTCAGTGTTGATATTTTGCATCAGGATCTGTGTATGTATGTTTCCACTAGTAAATACCAGCAAAGTTTATGGGAGATATTTCTGACATAGTATAAATACCCACAGCTTTGGAAGAACATGTGTCATTTCAATTCATGCTGTGCTAGGGGCTCTTGATTGACAATTCATGTTGTTAGATACTCCTCACAGTGGAAAAATGGGATGCAGGAGTAGCTGTAAATGTGGATGGGCATGTATTGCCTATTCCTTGCTAAATTAACAATTTTGGTCACTCTCCACTGGTGAATGAATCCATATTTAACTCTAGTTGTTTAATCTAATACTTTCTCTACCAAAAATGAGGGTCAAGTGTTGGAATCCCATGAAGGGGAATATGATGAAAGAAAAAGCAATATCAAGGAAATTTCTCCATCTGGAACTATGAAGTGTGCAGCCATATTTGCTGACATGCTACGATGAAATGATCATTTGTACCAAAGTTGGAGGTTGAGGATGGCTCCCAGCAATAGCAGCTACTCAGAAAGATGTGAAAATATTAAGGAGTTAATGCATTACAGCTGGACTTTCCTTCACTGACTTAGGTAAGACAGTATGGAAAGAGACAGTTGTAGTAGAAGAAAATCCACAGCATTGAGCTTAAAATAAAAATAAATTGGTGAATGTAATAAAACAGGAAAGTATTTCTTAGGTAAATGAGCGAAACTGGCAGGAATCTAGGTCTAGCAACTTGAGGAGTTGATACAGCAGGTCAAAATGTAGCCAAATAAAGTCTCCAGAGTCATGAAGAAGAAATCAAAATCACTAACCAAAGAAAACGAACAACAGAACTACTCAGTCGCTACTATGCTTTCACTTTCTCCATCAAGGAGAAAATGGAGTGGATAATATCTACCAAAGGAAAATAAAAACCAGGGGGAAGAAGGAAACTAGCCAAGTCCACTTACTCTGCATTACACAGCTTTTATGCAGAAATAATTTCCAATGTCTATCTATCAGAGGAAAAAAACAATCCTGGAATGTGATAAATGTCAACAGGAATGAAGGAAAGAAGAAGGGAGGGAGAGAAAGAGGGAGGAAGAAAGGAAGTGGGAAGAAAGGGAGGAAAGGGGAGGAAGGGGGAGAAAGGGAGGAAGGGGGAGAAAGGGAGGGAGTGAAGGAGAAGGAAGGGAGCAGAGGAGGAAGGGAGGGGAGGAAAGGAAGGGAGGGGAGGAAAGGAAGAGAGGGGAGGAAAGGAAGGGAGGGGAGGAAAGGAAGGGAGGGGAGGAAAGGAAGGGAGGGGAGGAAAGGAAGAGAGGGGAGGAAAGGAAGAGAGGGGAGGAAAGGAAGGGAGGGGAGGAAAGGAAGGGGAGGAGAAAAGGAAGGGGAGGAGAAAAGGAAGAGAGGGGAGGAAAGAAGGAGGAAGGAGGGAAGGAGAAGGAGGAAGGAGGGAAGGAGAGGAAGGAAGGGGAGGAAGGAAGAGAGAGAGGGAAAGGGAAGGGAGGAGGAAGGAAGGGAGGGAGGGGAGGAAGGAAGGGAGGGAAGGGAGAAGGAAGGGAGGGAGGGAGGGGAGGAAGGGAGGGAGGGAGGGAGGAAGGAAGGGAGCACGGAGGAAAAAAAGCAGTTCATTGATTTATTATGTGCTAGAAGCTGGTATCAGTTTCATGTCAGTTAACTGACATTTAAATTGTACAAAACCCTCAAATTTAGCTTTTGTCTATTCCATTTTGAAGATGAAAAATGACATATTATGCATAAAGTCAAACAGCTATTAAGTGGCAGAGCTGGGGTTTAACCTGGATCTATGTGACTTCAAAACCTGTGTTTATTCCACTTTATTACAATATAGAGTTGTAAAACTAAATCTATGGCCACAAACTAGCATGGCCAGGGAAGCAAAGCTTCATAAAGGAAGTAAAATTTCACCTGAGTCTTGAAGGGAATTGAATGTAATCAGACTATAACAAGCAAGAAATCCATCAAAAGCAGTGCTTCAAGAGAACTGTATAGTCTTAAATAATTTTCATGGAAATGAAGGAAGCTTCAAATTAATGATATAAGTGTCCATCTTCAGAAGTTATATAAATGAACAACAGAACAAGCTCAAAGGTAGTAGAAAGTGATAATTAAAGTAGGAGTAGAAATGAAATAGAAATCCACACACACACGAAATCAGGGTTAGTCAACCAAGTCAAAAGTTCATCCTTTGAAACTAAAAACAAGACAAATAATCTTTAGTAAAACTTAGCAAGAAAGTAAGAGAGATAATTGAAATAAACAATATTACCTATTGCAAGTGTGTATAACCACAGATATGGTAAGGACGCTATCAACTACTATGTGCCAATGTTTTCAACTTACATAAAATGGACAAATTCATAGAAGAACCTAACTTGCCAGAATTGACTCAATAGAAAATAAAAAGTTTAAAAATTCTACATTTATTGAAAGGATTAGATGATGGTTAAAAATTACCCACAATAAAAGTACTAGGCTCAGATAATTTTATAGGTAAATTCTATGAAACTTTCAAGTAACAGGTCATCCCAAGAAACACAAACTTGTTCTAACAGTAAAAGGATAATAAAGTGAAGTATTTCTCATATTATTCTATGAAAACAGCATAACTCTCATGCCAAACTCAGACTGATGCATTGAGAAAGGAGTATTACTAGCCTGCCTCACCTTTGAATAAAAATATGGAAAATCCTAACCAAGATATTTGCAAATTGAATTCAACATAATCAAGTAGGGTTTATCACACCAGAGCAGATGGTTTTAATAACAGAAAATCCTCAAATATAATTCATCACATTAGCAGCTTAAAAATTATATGATAGATGCTATAAAACTGTTTGCTGAAATTCAATACTGATATATAATAAAGACTGTTCATAACTTAGAAATAGGAGGGAATTTTTTTAAGCTGATAAAGATATGTTTTTTAAATGCCCTAGAGCAAACATCACCCTAAATTTTGAAACACTAGAATTATTTTAAATCAGGAGTAATTTTATTATACCTCTATGAAATATTGAATAGACTATCTTAGCCAATATAATAAGACATGAAAAAGAAAGTACAATCACAAGGATTAAAAAAGAGGAAAGAAAATTTTCACTCCGTCTCAAAAAAAAAAAAAAAAAAAAAAAAAATTTTCATTATTTACAAATTATGTGATAAAAGTTATTTAAAATAATAGAAGGGCTGAAAATTGGCTGGTACATATATATGTGTGTTTTCATTTGTGTTTGTATATATGCTTATGTTTTTTTTGGGTTTTTTTGTTTTTTTGTTTTTTTTTTGAGACGGAATTTCACTCTTGTTGCTTGGGCTAGAGTGCAATGCCTTGATCTAGGCTCACTGCAACCTCCACCTCCCAAGTTCAAGCCATTCTCCTGTCTCAGCCTCCTGGGTAGGTGGGATTATAGGTGTCCACCACTACACCTGGCTAATTTTTTGGTATTTTTAGTAGAGATGGGGTTTCACCATGCTGGCCAGGCTGGTCTCAAACTCCTGACCTCAAGGGATCCGCCCACCTTGACCTCCCAAAGTGCTGGCATTAGAGGCATGAGCCAACATGCCCAGCCACTTATGTATTTTTATATATTCAAAGATTAGTTCTATTTCCAAACATTAGCAAACAACTAGAAAATATAATTAAAGAGAAGATAGCATTTACAATAGTCTCAGAGAATATCAAGAATTGAGGCTTGGCACAGTGGCTCAATGCCTGTAATCCCAGCAATTTGGGAGGCCAAGGTGGGAGGACCACCTGAGGTCAGGAGTTTGAGACCAGCCTGGCCAACGCGGAGAAATCCGTCTCTAACAAAAATACAAAAAAGTAGCTGGGTGTTGTGGTGTGCACCTGTAGTCCCAGCTACTCAGGAGGCTGAGCAGGAGAATCGCTTGAACCTGGGTGGTGGAGATTGCAGTGAGCCGAGATCATGCCACTACATTCCAGCCTGGGCAACAGAGCAAGACTTTGCTTCAAAAAAAAAAAAAAAAAAAAGAATTAAGGATTGATACACTGATATAGTTTGAATATTTGTCCCCTCCAAATCTCACATTGAAATCTGATCTCCAGTCCTGGCGCAGTGGCTCATGGCTGTAATCCTAGGACTTTGGAAGGCTGAGGTTGGTGGATTGCTTGAGCCCAGGAGTTTGAGACCAGCCTGGTCAACATAGCAAGACCTTGCCTCTATTAAAAAAAAAAAAAGTAAAGAAATAAAGAAATGTAATCTCCAAAATTGGATGTAGGGGCCTAGTGGCAGGTATTTGGGTCATGGGGGCAGATTCCTCATGAATGACTTGGTGCCTATCCTGCATAAGTGAGTTCTTGCTCTATTAGTTCATACAAGATCTGGCTGTTTAAAAGAACATGGCCATGCTCCCTCTTTTGTCATGTGACATACCTGTTCCCACTTCACCTGTTCCTGAGACCCTTACTAGAAGCAGATGTCAGTACCACACTTCTTATACAGCTTGCAGAACAATGAACCAAATAAACCTCTTTTACAAGGACTAATTACAAGGACTAATGCCAACAAAATATGTGCAAGATGAGAGATATTGCAGAAAACAGAGAGATAGAACATGTTTGTACACACGGAGATTTATCATTGAAATGACTATTCCCAAACTGAACTATGGATTCAATGCATTTCCAATTTAAATGACCACCGTGTTGGGTGGGGAGTGGGTTTCTTAAAAGTAGAATTCGATAATATTATAAAATGTATATTAAAAAGTAGAAAGTCACAAATAGCCAGGACACTTCTCAGTAAGAAATATAAGAAGTATAAGGAATGAGCAAATGCTTTATTTAGGTATTAGGACCTATTATGAAAGTCTGGCAATTAAAAGAGTATAGTATTAGGGCAGAGGCAGACAAATTGATTAATGATACAGACTTAAAGGACCAGAAATTGACCCAATAGAACTTTGGGTTAGGACAAAGGTGTAATGTCTGATCAATGAAGAAACCTAAGTCTTGTTCAGTAAGTAGAACTGGGGGAAAAGGCGTTATCTATGTGGAAAAAAAAACAAATGTAACCCTTCATGGCCAAATACCAACTCCAGATGAATGAAGGATTTAAATGAAAAAAACCCAGAACTCTAAATTTCTTAGCAAAAAAACAATTAAGAGGAATAACTTTTGAGATGAAAAAAATATTTTTGGAAAAGACATCAAAAAAGGATGACTATAGGCCAGGCACTGTGGCTTATGCCTGTAATCCCAGCACTTTGGGAGGCTGAGGTGGGCAGATCACAAGGTCAGGAGATTGAGACCATCCTGGCTAACACAGTGAAATCCCTTCTCTGCTAAAAATACAAAGAAAGTAGCCGGTTGTGGTGGCGGGCGCCTGTAGTCCCAGCTACTTTGGAGGCTGAGGCAGAAGAATGGCGTGAACCTGGGAGGTGGAGCTTGCAGTGAGCCGAGATCATGCCACTGCACTCCAGCCTGGGAAACAGAGCAAGACTCCATCTCAAAAAGAAAAGAAATTAAAAAAAGGGTAACTATAAAGAAAAGAGTAACAAATTTGACTATATTAAAATCAAAAACACTTGTTCTTCCAAAACCTCATAAAAAATCACAAGTTGAAAATGGAAAAGATGTTTGCAATGGCACAATGGATTAGTACCAAGATGATATAAAGAATTAATATCAATTTAAAAAGCACAAACAAATATAAAAATGGGTAAAAGTCATGAACAGGCATTTTGGAATTGCATATAACTGATAAACATTTGAAGATATGTTCAACACCATTAGTGATCTAGGAAATTCAAATCAAGGCCACCAGGAGATACCATTTTACACCTATTTAATTAGCTAAAAATGACAAATCAGTGCTGGAAAGGATGGGGATCCATAAGATCTTTTTTACACTGCTTGAGAAGTAAACCAGCAAATCCCCTATAGAAAACAGTTTGTCATTATCTCCTGATAATGACACATTAACTCCCTTCATGTGTCTTATAACCAGTAATTCTATTCTTTGATAAATACCCAAGAGAAACTCTTGCACACCTACAACAGGAAATGTGATTAGAACACTCATGGGAGCATTGTTCACAATAACAACCTGATGTAATCCAAATCAATAAGAGGGTAGAGGAACAAACCGTGGTATGTTCACACAATGTGTACCATATTACATATCTGAAAAAACAAATGACTGCAACATATAATGATAGTATGCTAAATTTCAAAGTCCTCCCAAATTACATTTAGCATATTATTTTCATAAAGTTAAAAACAAAAATTATACGTATAGGAATACATTCACACATATATGCATATATGCACATGAACTGTTATGAATATACATGAAAAGAAAAGCAAGGGCATGAATCAACATTGGAACCGTGACAATGATTAAGTAATCTCAAGATGGGGAATAGCAGAATGGGATGTGGATACATGACTATATGTACATTATTTTTAAGGTCCTAATTCTGAGTTGTGGCTTTATGGATGTTTTTATGGGATGAAAACTAATGAATAAATAAATATTAGGACATGCATGGATCAATGAGAGGAATGTGTCATGAACTAAAGATCATGATTAATCCATTTAATCACAACTGTGGAAGAACAAAAAACACTTTATAGGTCTCTGGAGCAGCTCCATGCACAGGACTCTGAGATGATGGAAATGTCTATATATGTACCAGCCTATGTGGTAGACACAACTCACATTGAGCCCTCAAAATGTGGTTAGTAGAAAAGAGGAACTAAATTTTCTATCGTATTTAACTTAAAATTATTTCTATTTAAATTTAAGTAGTCACATAGTATGAACAACTTTTGGTAGTGGAAGAAAATAAGCGATGTTCAGGGATCAGTGCCCAAGCCATTTACCTGGCTTAAATAAATAGTCCTTAATGGAAAGTAGCCTAAAGTAAGGTTGACCAAAGTTACTCACCTTATGGAAAATCTGGTTCACTATTTCCAAAGGGTAGAATATTTACTTTTCTTTCCTCTTTTTATCATTCTACCAAGAGGGGTGTGAGACACCTTTTCCTATCACCAAACCAAACTGCCTGCTTACAATACTGATTCATTTATTCAACATTGCTTTTTTCTTTCTCCCTCTCCCGAGTTCCCCTCCCCCACCCCCCGGTTTCTGTAAACAAGCAGGAGTGCTGAAGATACAAGCTAGTTATTATTAAAGTCTAAGATGGCATGTTTAGATGTATTTACCTCCTTCTTGCTAATGGCATCATTCAATCACCGTTTAGTAGCTTCCAAGTGAGAAGATTAGAAGTGTCAGGGGAATTGCTCACTGAAACCAGGAAATGTGGGGTTTTTAGTTCAAACAGTATTTAAAGGAAGCTGGTGAGCAACAGCTGAGAAGATGAAAGATCAGATCAACTCCTCCCTTTGAAGTAAAGACTACTCAGACTGTGAGTATAACAATGTTCATTACTGTCAGAGCTCCAAGTGGCTGTTCCTGACGCATGCTTTAGAATGTATCATAAAATCTATAAAAATATCAACAAGATGCTTTAAAGTGACACAAAACAGCTAGAGTGCCCTATTTGCAGGGACACTGCTGTTTAAAGGCAATCTGCTGGATTGCTTCCCATCTGGGACCAAGGCAAATGCCTTCCCATCTCTTTCTTCCCTCCTTTCCTTTCTTCCTCCCTTCCCCCCATCCCCAGCCCGGACTAGAAACTAAGATTTTTAATGTTTCATTTCTGCTTCCTTTGAGGGCCAGAAGGAGAAAATGAAGCTTTTCTTGGCTTGCTTCTCAACTCTCCTAAGAGATTCAGAGACAAAAAGATTGCTTTGGGAAAATAATAATGCCAAATGAGCATTAAAATAATAAATGGATTTTCTGGAAATTAGGTTCTCAGAGGTCATGCAATTAAAAGTTAGGAGGAAAACACACCTCAGGCTTGATTGGAGGAGACATCGAGAGCCAGGGCAAATACTTCCACCATCCTTAAAGTTCCATTCAAGGTTTTCAGCATAGGAGCTGCTTGATTAATCTATTTGCATACTTCTAGGACTTGATAACAAGCCAGAGAGTAGTATAATTTCATAGGCACTGATTATTAATAATAACATGGAATGTGATTAGGACCGTGAACATCTAGGGGGTCACAGCAGGGCACAAGACAAACATGAGTCAGCAGCACAACATTATTTGAAAAATAACAAACAAAGGCCCTGAACTGCCTGCAGAGATGTTGGGATGCCTTTCATAATACTGGGTGTTGATCTATGAGACTTTGGCCCTGCAGAATTAAAATCAAGCTACGTATTTCCTACATACTGTCCTAAGAATTTAGGGAAACCCAGGAACCCTTGGCAGTGTGTATTTCAGGAAACGTGTTCTCTTTGTGATAAGGTTTACTCCTGGGTCTCAAGGAAGCAGGATACGTTGTCACTCTTCACTTTTGCCCAGTGACCTCACTCACACAATCTTTGATCCCAAGAATTGGGAGGAACCTTCCAGCGCTTTTCTGGAAACCTATTTGCCTCACTGATGCAGGCAGGAGACAGTCAAGGCTAAGTCTCAGATCAGAACCATGGTGTCCCAACTACCTATTCAGTGCTCTTTAAATAAATAATCCACTAAAAAAAAAAAAAAAAAAAAAAAAAAAAAACTCACTTCGTTTTGACCCTAGGCTAGAAAGCCAGATCCATACAAGAGGACAGAGTTACATATCTTCCTAGTGCAAAATCTTGGGGATCTGACAAACCAGCTTAGAAAGTGCTGTCTTACATTAGACCAACAAGCCATGTTTGAAATATGTTTTGCACCAAAGAGTGTTTGGTGAGGAATAGCAGAGTGATACTTTAGAAGCTGATATGTTTGGATGAATTAAACTATAGTTGATGTCCTTTGAGGAAATTGTTTCCACTTGTTCTCCTTCCCTCCAAGAGAGGATAACCAGAGAAAGACTGTTACACTACGGAATATGACTATCTAGGTACACACAAATGTCCCACTGAAATACTCTCCATCCCCTAGCTGTGGGGTCTCTCACAAACCTTTCTTGCAAGAATAGATTCTGCTCCTGTTATTGAAAAACCAGAGATTTGATCTATGTCCTGCTGTTCATCACACAGAAAGCCAATCACTGAGATGAGTATTGCCAGGGAAGAAGGCTTTAATCCAGTGCCACAGCCAAGGACAAGGGAGATAGGTCTCAAATCCATCTCCATGACCAACTAAAATTAGGAGTTTATATAGCAGAGAAGAAATGTAACCATGTGTGGAAAAACAGGAATTTGGTGGGGGGTGGAGGGTGGGGGTGGTGGGCGTGGACAGGAAAGGAAGAGAAGCTGATCAATGTGAAGCAGGTGGTCGGTTAGGCAATCATGAAGGGTGAGGGGTCTGGCATCTTATTTTCCAGATGCAGTGATTTCAGTAAGTTTCGGCTCCTTGATACTATCTGAAAGGCCTGACGGTTGGTTTCCTGAGAAAGGAACTCAGATAAGACAAATGTAGCTTTCTCAAGTTTTAAGACTGGGAGGGCCAATTTCTATGTTTATTCAAAGAAACAATAAACATCAGTGCTATGGGACAATTGGGCCAGTTTCACTCCCAATGAGTACACAACGGCCTGCATCAGGGGGTCTGTGAGGTCCTCTCAGATCTAAGGTCTCTGGTTCCATTATTTAACCAGATCTCCCAGCTCTTCTGTTAAACTTTAAAGGCAGTAGTCATCTGCTTCTACATTTGATCAAATTTGATCCTTATTAATAGAATGGCATGGCAGAGTTCCTTTTAAATGTATAAGAGCTTTCCTATTTAATCCCTCAGTCACTTTTTTAAAAGAATATGTTTTTAACTGTAACTCTGCTTCCTGATGGTAGACTTTCCCTAAGTTTATTTTTTTATTCCATTACATGGTAGATGAAAGATGGCCACAAATCCTCCCTACTGAGAGGTGAGGTCCATGTCTTCCTCCTATGGATCTGGCTGGGCTTGTGACTCTTGGCCAATAAAATATGGCAGCAGCAATGCTGTGCCAGTTTCTGGGTGTTGGCCTTAAAATTTGACAGCTTCTACTTCCTATCTTTGGAATCCTCATCCCCATCATGCCATAGGGAAGCAAAACCAGCCTCATGGAGGGACCCACAAACGAAGGAACTGAGGACCCCAGCCAAGCACCCACCCAAATCCGGCACTAACTTGCCAGTCATGGAAGTGAATCCTCCAGTCCCATTTCAGCCACGCGGGCTGACATCATGGAACAGGAATGAGTCATTCCCACCAACCCCTGACCAAACTGCAGATTCATGAATAAATAAATAGTTGCACTGAGGCAGTTTCTTATGCAGCAATATATACTACTAACAGTAATGATGATAATAAAGATAATAAAGCTAGCATTCTGTAAGCATTTATCAAATTATAGATATGGTACAAAGTACTTTGCATGAGTTATATCATTTAATTTTTGCAACAAAGCAAGGAGGTAGCCACTTTTTTCCCCTTTATGAAGGAAGAAATTGAAGCTTCACATTGCAAATAACAAGTCCAAATTCACATAGCCAGCAAGTGGCAGAAATAAGTCACCAACCTAAATCTGCCTTCACTTTTTCTCTGTTCCACTCCCACTGCATCTCATCACCCTTGGAGATTCATCTCTTGCATGGCAGTATCTATTGCTTCTCTGCAAATGAGGTCCACGTGGGTTTTGACAGTCCTGGCTTCTCACAAGCTCCCATCTGATCTCTGTAAGAACATGGATAAATGTCTCCTTGGATCTCCCACCCCTGTGCTGCCTCTACACCTTGCTGTTCTAATCACTGTATTGCAATTCATTTGTTTGCCACTACTTCCCATCTAGGCTTTGGGAGTCTCACAGGAAATGAACTAGGTGGTCTTCTTCTCAAAATCTTTAGTATCTCCCACATAGTAGACTCCACGTAGTATGCTTATCTACATTATTTTTCTGCTTCCATCGAACTTGATATGTCCCAGAGCAAATCTTCATCTTCATTCTCAAGTTACTCCTCCTCTCTTCTTCCCTATCCTACCAGACCTCACCATTCTCACAGTCCTGCCAACTCTCTTGCCTTTGAAGCCTACTCTGCTCCTCCAGGCACTGAGTCCTATCATTCTTCAGAATGTCCCTCACTTCTCTCCTGTCCATTGCATTCCCTACTGGGCTCCCACTGTACTCTATGTGGATTGGTGTCATTTTTCTAGGACTGGCCTTCCTGCTTTTTTCTTTTCTCTTCCCATCTATTGTGAACCGTTCTTCACAAAGGCCAGATGTACCTTTTGCTATGGCCTTAATGTTTGCTTCTCCCCAAAATTCATATGTTGAAATCCTTACCACCAAGGTGATAGTATTACGAGGTTGGGCCTTTGGGAAGTTATAAGGTCATGGGGTCAGAGCCCTTGTGAATGTGATTAATGCCCTTATAAAAGAGATTCCTCACTCTTCCTACCATGTGAGGACACAGCTAGAAGGCACCATCTATGAACCAGAAAACAGGTCCCCAGCAGACACCAAATCAGCCGCTTTGATCTTGGACTTCTCAGCCTCCAGAACTATGAGAAATACATTTCTGTTGAGATACCCAGTTTATAATATTTTGTGATAGCAGCCCTAACAGACTAAGACACCTTTTAAATTCATTGCTTGTATCTTATTACTATCCTATCAAAACCCTTCAGTGGCCTGTAACCCCAAAATTACATCTAGCTGTTTAGTTTTGTGAATTGGGATGGTTTCAACTACAAGTAATAGAAAATCCAACTCACATTGGTTTATAAAAAGAAATACAGGATTCATGTAAGAGCCATCCAGAAGTAGGATCGATGGCTCAGGGCTGTGAAAGATCTAACTTCTTTCCATCTCTCCAGCATTGGCTTCATGCTAAGGTCAGTCTTTCCCATGATTTAAGTTGCCTAACAGTGAAATCAAGGGCTTCATGCTTCCCCAGTAACTCCCAGTGAAAGACGTAGTCCCTGTATGTAGGTGGGAGTGTGGATGGGTGTATGTGTTTTCAAAGATTTAAAAAAAAAAAAAAAAAAAAAAAAAACTTTCCCAAAATCATCAAATAGACCTTTCCTTTCCATTCCTTTTTGGGCTAAAGTTGCTATGACTTACAATAAGGGTTTAGCTTTTGCTTGTTGCGCATGTCTGATGCGAATTGGCTGCAGTTCTGTTTCCTATCATCTAATTCTAGGGCCTCTTATCTGGGACATTGCCAGACCTATCCCTGGGCTCATTTTCATTAACCAAAGTAAGTCTGGCATCAATAGGGTCCATGGGAATGACAGTAAGTATTATGAAGACTCACAGATCTACCTACAATGGGGTCATGGACCCATTCCTGAACTTGCTATCAGCAGTGGGTAGATATTATCCCTACACCAATCAGGCATACTCCATAAGCTAAAGTCTGGTCTCCAAGGTTTTCTGTAACCCAACTGGAAAAAGGAAGCTGAAGACTTAACCACTTAACCAAGTGTCCAATATACTTGGCATTCAAGGTCTTTCATGTTTTTTTTCTCCCAACCCAAAGATCCAATCTTATCTCTTTCTGCTCTCGCACTCATCCATGAATGCTTTCTTCTAGAGACAGACATTCCTGACCTTTGCTGACATTGGTTGTCACAGCCTGGCTTTCCATCTTGGCTACACCCTATCTCTTTCTAGAAAGCTCTCCCCTCTCACTCACATCCACTGACATTACTTTTCCTCTGACTTCAAACACCACTTATTCACATAGACTCATAAAATGTGATGCATTCAAGGACCTTAAAAATAACTTAGTTCAGGCCAGGCGCAGTGGCTCATGCCTGTAATCCCAGCACTTCGGGAGCCGAGGTGGGCAGATCACCTGAGATCAGGAGTTCGAGACCAGCCTGGCCAATATAGTGAAACCCTGTCTCTAACAAAAAATATAAAAATTCGCCGGGTGTGATGGTGCACGCCTGTAGTCCCAGGTACTGGGGAGGCTGAGGTGGGAGGATCACTTGAGCCTGGGAGGCAGATGTTGCAGTGAGCCATGATTGCACCACTGCACTCCAGCCTGGGCAACAGAGTGAGACCCTGACTCAAAATAAAAAAATAAATAGCTTAGTTCAGCATTACCTAAACAGGAGACACACCAATCCTTTAAGATGGTTTGTGTCTCCCTGCTAAAAAAAAAAGTGATAGAAAAAGTAGGTCAGACACTCTCTATAAGTGTTACAGTCTCCTAATTATTAACAATGTCCATTAGCATACTAGAATTTCTGGAAAGTTTTTAGGAAATTATGATTAATAATTATAACAGTTACTAAATACATTTATTATATAATAAATACACTTAATATATATGTAATATAAAATATATCATAAAACTATGATTAAGAAATAATTTAATAGTTGAGAAATTACACTTTAAATTGACATTTCGCAAATATATTTGTGACTGATTAATGTTATGCACGACTAGTAAGTATTCCCTGTTACTTCAGAAAATGCTGATGTAGGCCAAAGCCTTCATTTTATTTTTGTTTTTGTTTTTTTTTTTGAGACAGAGTCTCGCTCTGTCGCCCGGGCTGGAGTGCAGTGGCCGGATCTCAGCTCACTGCAAGCTCCGCCTCCCGGGTTCACGCCATTCTCCTGCCTCAGCCTCCCGAGTAGCTGGGACTACAGGCGCCCACCACCGCGCCCGGCTAATTTTTTGTATTTTTTAGTAGAGTCGGGGTTTCACCGTGTTAACCAGGATGGTCTTGATCTCCTGACCTCGTGATCCGCCCGTCTCGGCCTCCCAAAGTGCTGGGATTACAGGCTTGAGCCACCGCGCCCGGCCAAAGCCTTCATTTTATAAATTACATTCCTGAGATACAGATAGGTCTAGTGACTTGTGTCAGGTCACACAGCACCTGTGGTGGAATGGATAAAGATCCAGGTTTGGAGATAAAACTCAGTTTGAGGACTGTCTGTCTTTTAAGTAGGTGTTTTAAGGTAGATTAACCACAAAACATTAGAAATATTGATGTTCTCGTGTTATATGAGGATCATAATAATATCCACTTCTCAGTGTTATGAGGATTAAATAAGATAATGTGTAAAAGCATTTTATTTGATTTATAATTCAATACAAATATACTGTTATTACATTTGGAGAGTTAGAACTACAACTCAAATCTCCAGGCTCCCTTGTCCAGTGCTCCCTGCCCTACAACATCCTGGCTCTCTGTTGGTCATTTAGTTATTTTGCTACCTTTTAGTCATTTGGCCATTTCAGATCTGTGTGCCTATGTCACCATCAAGACTAGGTGGGCGTGGTAGCTCACGCCTGTAATCCCAGTATTTTGGGAGACCAAAGCAGGTGGATCACTTGAGGTCAGGAGTTCAAGACCAGCCTGGCCAACACGGCGAAACTCCGTCTCTACTAAAAATATGAAAGTTAGCCAGGTGTGGTTGTACGTGCCTGTGATCCCAGCTACTTGGGAAGCTGAGACAGGAGAATTGCTTGAACCCGGGGGGAGGCGGAGGTTGCAATGAGCCAAGGTCACGCCACTGCACTCCAGCCTGAGCAACAGAGCAAGACTCCATCTCAAAAAAAAAAAAAAAAGACTATAAGTTCTTTCAAGACAGTAATATATCTTCTACATCCACTGTTTCTTCACAGCACCAAGCACAATATTGAATATAAAGTAAGTATTTGAAAAACACTCAATAAATTAAATTTTCCTCTAAAGCCAACTGGAAAATAGTATTCAGTATACAGTAAAAAATTTTTCAGAAATGTACTAATTTCTTAGTCTCTACTTGAATACTAAGAAAGAATTGGAGACAATTCAGTGCCCCAAAAGAAGTGTACTATTTACTGAAAAGTTACAAGATCTCTAAATTTGGAAAGGACAGCTTTATTTCTGAGAAGAGTTGCAATCTGCATGCTGGGAAGCAGAGTCACTGGCTGAGATTCAGAAGGGAAGGGTGGGACAGGAGTTTTATGCTTAACAGGCTGGCTAAACATACATAAAGGGGGTTACCTACATGTGTGATAAGCAAATTTACATGTTACATAAATCCCATGTTCACACAGGGGTGGCACTTAACATTAAAATGCAGCAAAATTAGGCTCTATAGGCACTATACATTAAAAGGTGACACTTAGGACACAAAGGCACTATGTGTGCAGCCTCTGTAAACCAGTCAAAACCAGTTCATGGTCAATGGTCATTTGTAAGGAAAGAATGCTTTGTGAAACTGGTTATTTGCCATGTCAAAACCACAAAAAGGGATGGGAGTTGGGCCACAGTGTCAGGTGGTGTGCTGAAGTCTGTGGAGGAGTGTCTTCTTTCTTTTTCCAGGGCTGGTTTCTATTTAACTCTCAGGAAAAAAGAAAAAGGGGAAAAAAAAAGTACAGCGAAGAAGGGGGTGCACTGAGGTGTGACCGACTTGCCATCCTGTCACTGCCCTGAAATTTAGTTTTTAAAGTTTTTCTGGAGTCCCCTTGGCCAAGAAGGGCCTGTTCAGTCAGTCAGGGGGGCACTTAGGATTTTATTTTAATTTCACAATATTCATGCAGAGGGAGTTTCAAAGAAAATGAGATAGATAATTTAAAAGTTTGACCTGTGAAAGGAAGGTTTAGGAATTGAGAGTTTTTTTAGTTCTCATTATGAAAAATTCTAATTGTGTTTCATAATGACAAGTCCTGGCAAAGTTAAGTTTCTATGCACAGCTTCAAAACACTTTAAACAAATATACATGGGCACATATAAGTTCCACTTAAACAAATATACACGGGCACATACATGTTCCATTACTAGTGCTAACAATTACAAATTCTGGAGAGACTTAAAAATTGGTCTTTATGATTTTTTAAATGGTGGAACATTTAGATTATCTGTAGTCCTAGGACTTCTCGTGTTTAAATCTTCAGTTTCCAAAATAAGTGGAAAATGTTTCACAATCCATAGAGAAGAGCCCTCACAATCCCAAGTTTTTTTTAATAGTCTATGATTAATACTTGTAAGAGCAAATAATTTATTGCCATTACTATTGCAGGATTAAAATTCTACCTGCTTGTATCCCTCAACAGACACTAATGGATAAATTGCTTTGTTTCGGTTTTTGTTTGTTTTTAAGACAGGGTCTTACTCTGTCACCCAGGCTGGAGTGCAGTGACACAATCTCTGCTCACTGAAACTTCTACCTCCCAGGCTCAAGCAATCCTCCCACATAGCTGGGACCACAGGTGTGCACCACCATGCCCAGCTAATTTTTGTATTTTTTTGTAGAGAGGTTTCGCCATGTTGCCCAGATTGGTCTTGAACTCCTGAGCTCAAGCAATCCACCTGCCTCAGCTTCCCAAAGTGCTGGGATTACAAGCATGAGCCACCATGTCCGGCTCTGAAATTCTTTTCTGAAGCTAACTTTAAAAATTACCTTTATTCTACTTCTTTGTTTGATATCTCCCTTTATGCAATTCATTAATATATCCAGGTAAATGGATTCATGGAACATTAATGAATGGCATGTTTCCCACAGCCTTTAAAAATTCTGGAAATATTTTAAATATAAGACATGAATTTTTGCCAAAGTTGTATTTAAAAGTTTAATTAGTTGAAATACAATTTAATCACATGTATCAGTCAGGATAAGCTAAGTTATGCTACAGTAACAAACCTTTCCTCAGAAGGCAGCCATTCCTTTCTTGCTCTCACTGTGCATCCAACATGGGTGGCAGGTGGCTCTGTTCATCTTAATCACTCAGGACTCAATCTGATGGAGGCTCCATTTCAACATGTGCTTCCACACTCACTGTATGAGTGAATGGGCAAGCTCTAGTGACTTATACTGGCAATTAAATGCTTCTGACCTTGGCAAAAATGCACATCACTTCTACTTCCATTTCATTGACTAAAAACAATCTAATCACGTCCAAGTAAATCCTATAAAATTTTGTTGTTGTTGTTTGATTCTTTCTGGCTTAAACTCTACTCCTGCATAGTCTAATACATCAGTCACTAGCCACATGTGGATAATGAACTCTTGAAATGTGCTAGTCCCAATTGCAGTAAGTAAAAACCACACACTGTATTTCTTTTTTTTTTTTTTTTTTTTTTTTTTTTTTTTTTTGAGGCGGAGTCTCGCTCTGTCGCCCAGGCTGGAGTGCAGTGGCGCAATCTCGGCTCACTGCAAGCTCCGCCTCCCGGGTTCACGCCATTCTCCTGCCTCAGCCTCCCGAGTAGCTGGGACTACAGGCGCCCGCCCCTGCGCCCGGCTAATTTTTTCTATTTTTAGTAGAGACGGGGTTTCACCATGGACTCGATCTCCTGACCTTGTGATCTGCCCACCTCGGCCTCCCAAAGTGCTGGGATTACAGGCGTGAGCCACCACGCCCGGCCCACACACTGTATTTCTAAGACTTACTACAAATAGGAATGCAAAATATTTCATTAATTTTTTTCATATTGATTACACATTGAAATAATATTTTAGACATACTGGGACAAATAAAATATATTATTTAAATTAATTTAACATGGTTAATTTCATTTTCATGTCACTACCAGGAAATATAAAATATGCCTCACACTGTCTTTCTATTGTTAGTTTTCTGTTTTATTCTGGATCTTGTCAGTCAGTTCAAGGGTCTGCTCTTCCTCGTCTCTCACGGACCAACTCCAGGTAGACTAAGTGTGCAAGGCATTCAGAGTGAGGGGCTTATCTGGCACAGGCTGTCCTCTGTTCTCCTCTGTTATCCGTGGAGCTGTACTTCATCCCACCTAGTCTTTCATGGGCAGCCTCTAGACTCAATGCATCCTCAGCTGAGGTCAGTACTTCTAGCAAGATTTTCAACTTAGAGTCCATGCCTGAGCGCTGACAAGATCGTCTCAATGAGACAGAGGGGCTCTGTGAGTCTTCTGTCCATTTCACTTGCCTTTCTTAACAATTGATGGCCCATTGTTCTCTTACTGTAGTAGACACAGCACATCTTTACAACATTGACAATCTCCCGGAGCAACTCCCTCAAACCTATGTGCATTTTGTTTATTGTGATTATATATATATATGTACTATTTTAGCCACTTTTAAGTGAACAGTTCTTTGGCATTAGATACATTTACACTGTTGTACAATTACCACCACCACACACGTCCAGAACTCTTTCATCCAAACTGAAACTCTGTACCCATTAACTATGTGCATTTTTTTGCCTTTTGGAGACAGGATCTCACTCTGTCGCCCAGGCTGGAGTGCAGTGATGCAATCTTGGCTCACTGCAACCTCTGCCTCCGGGGCTCAAGCAATCCTTCCATCTTAGTCTCCTGAGTAACTGGGACTACAGGTGTACACCACCACACCCGCCTAAGTTTTGTATGTTTTGTAGAGATGGGGTTTCGCCATGTTGCCCAGGCTGGTCTTGAACTCCTGAGCTCAAGCAATCTGCCTGCTTCAGCCTCCAAAAGTGCTGGGATTACAGGTGTGAGCCACCATACCCAACCAACAATGTGCATTTTATTTTATTTTATTTTTTTTTTTATTTTTTGAGACAGAGTCTCATTGTCACCCAGGCTGCAGTGCAGTGGCATGATCTCAGCTCACTGCAACCTCCTCCTCCTGGGTTCAAGTGATTCTCCTGCCTCAGCCTCCTGAGTAACTGGGACTACAGGCCTGTGCCACCACGCCTGGCTAATTTTTTTTATTTTTAGTAGAGACAGGGTTTCACCATGTTGGCCAGGCTGGTCTCAAACTCCTGCCCTCAGGTGATCTGCCCGCCTCAGCCTCCCAAAGTGCTGGGATTACGGGTATGAGCCACCACACCTAGCCACAATGTGCATTTTAACAATCATCTCTTTCTCGCCCCAGTGGAACTCAATTCAGGGCTCAGCCATTGGCTTTTTCATTCATAAGGCACACCAGGGATTCAATCTACTCTCAGTTCTTCTCTAAAAACTTCTCTTCCTCAAGATCTGTGAAGGAAAACTGGCTAAGCCAATACTTTTGGCCTGTAGTTTGTGAATAGTGTGTCCATATAATTTTTTTATCCAAACTTTTAAGAGTAAAGAGGGTTGCTGTAATAACTATATTAACAGGGACAGCAAACAAACTTGGGCTATCCTAGGCAAATTGAGATATATGAGAACCTATTTATAAATAAGCAGTTCTCAAAGTACAGCCCAGGGACTCCCAGGGGTTCCTAAGGCTCCCTTGGGAGGTCCATGCTATGATTTGAATGTTTGTCCTATCCCAAACTGATGTTGAAATTTAATTGCCATTGTAACAGTATTTAAGACATGGGACCTTGGAGAGGTGATTAGTCCATGAGGACTCTACCCTCATAAGAAGGATTAATACCTTTATAAAGAGGCAAGTTCAGTTCAGTCCTGTCTGCCTCTTTGCTTGTTGGCCTTTCACCATGGGACAATACATCAAGAAGGCCCTCACCAGATGCCTATACCTTGACCTTGGACTTCCCAGCCTCAAGAATGGTAAGAAAATAAATTTCTGTTTATTATAAATTATCCAGTCTCAGGTATTCTGCTATAGTAGCACAACATGTACTGTAATAGTCCACGATGTCAAAACTACTTTTATAATACAAAGATAATGTTAGCCTTTTTCACTCTCATTTTCTCAGGAGTATGCAATAGATGTTTCCAGAGACTGCATGACATATGAGGCCATTACTCTGGTACCTAAAAGAATATGTTTTGTTTTCTTGAGTTTTTAAAGAATGTTTCAAGGTCGCAGGTTTACTATATGAACAAATATGTTTTCAGAGATTAATTCTTTTTTCTCAGGGCTTCAAATGAACTTTTACCAGCTACCTTTGGCTATATCTGCTATAATATCTAATTATTGTCCAATAAATCATTATTTTGAAATTCCACAGTTGCCGTAATGCTTGTATGAAAATTTAAGAAGAAAATATATTTTGTTGTCCTTTGCAATTTTATTTTTTAAATTCATCACTTTTAATTTCTAATAAAGTAAATACCAATATATATAACCTACCCTATCACCTCCTCCACCCAAAACAATCCTGGGATCCTCAATAATTTTTAAAAGCATAAACGACTCTTGAAACCAAAAAGTTTTAAAACTGCTGTTATAGATGTATTTTATGTTTAGTCCTTGGTATAAAAAATACTTTCTCTCAAAAAACATACCTCTTACAGTGAAACAAAACTTAGCTTTCAACACCATCTGCTCTTCTAGCGGCTTTAAGAGTTTATCTTGCATGGCAAAGACCAAGACTTTGATTCTGTTTTCCGCAGTTCAGTTTCCCTAGTGATGCCTTTTTAATAGTAAAGGGGCTGAGGGAATCAATGAACTTGGAGAGAATTAAAAATCATCGCTTAATAGTTCAAAATATTATCCTTACATACCTATAAATCACATTGTGATGGAAAGATGGTATTTGACCAGGACCCACAATTCAGAACACCCAAAGTCTGCATTGTCACTCTCAGCATTTTGAAATGGTCAAAAGATACGTGAATTCAGAATACAGCCTGAGAAATGAATACTTCTAACTGGAAACTTGACTTCAAACCTCTATAAAGAACTCTAGCCCTGGTAAAGTGAGTTAGGCCACATGCTGCCTGACTGCTACAAGGATTCCTTAACTACAAGACAGCAACTACTTAACCCCATTCTCTTTAGAGGCAAGTAAGTATGAGGATCCCCACTTTGTGATCCACATATCTCAGTGGTAGAAAAGTTGAAAGTTTTCTAAGATGGTTACATTTCTGGTATATTCACTTCATTATTTCTAGGTAAAAAAATAATTCTAAGATAAAGTTAATTTTAAGAAAAAGAAAGGAGGTAGGGAGTAAGGGGGAGCATCATTTGCTCAAGTAAAGTTTACGTTGCCCCAACTAATGTTCCTTTCCACAGTAATCTTGCCCAACATTAATACTGGGGTAACCCAACTTAAGCAGCACTCTAACACTCTACCATTGTAGTGGTGGTAGAGGTGCTTTACCTCTCTAGGTCAAGAGGCTAGCAAAGTTCTCCATTCACTCCTAGACAGTAGCCAACTCAGCCTACTCAGTCCCCAAGACAGTAAGTACCCGGCCTGCCAGGATCTCAGCACCTCCTAATAGCAGATGGGATCTGGAATCAGCTAGCAAGCCTATTGGTAACACGTCCCAGGAGGGCTCTAAGGACCCTATTGGATCTTGCTTTAACCAATCAAGCAATCCAAATGGGCTTCAGTGAGACCAGCTGACTCCCAACCTCCTGGCAGTGAATCATGCCAGTGCCAGGAGATAGTCTGAAAGACCCGTTTAAATAATAAAGTGAGACCAGTCAGTCCTCGCAATTCCACTGCCATTGGAACATTGTCATTTGAACGACTGGGATATCCTTAGAATAAGCTAAAATTAAGTCAGCTTCCTTAGTCCAAGCCACATTTGCTCTTGGTTAATGCTCTTCCCCTCCCAGACCACCATTTTGGTCCCCAAATTCCTCACTGTATAAGTGGATGTGATCTAGTCTTTTGCTTCCTCATGTTCACTCAGCCTCCAGTGTTCCCCAGTCCTTGATCCTGCAGAGAGACCTCACTGAAGTCACTGTTGCCTCTTCTCTTGGCACCACTGGCTGTCTCGGCCCCTCAGCATCAGCATTGGCTATAGCATGACCTCCATCACACCTGCCACACATGACAAGAGCCATAAAGGCTCCAGTCCCCAGGTTCAACCTGTCTAGACACACACAGACTCTGACTCCCCACCCCATCTACGTCCGGATTCAGATGTAGCACTGTACCACTGGGCATGAGTCTCTCTCCCCAGAAGTCAGTTGAGACAGTCAACAAGACACTGAGACAGGGATGAACCTTCAATAAGAGTCAGGATGAGGAGAGGATCCAGTGAATGAGTTTTCCTCCCTTTTTCCCAATAACAAAAAATGTTCTGAGACACAGTACTTGGGATAGCCTGTGCAAAGGGGGCCATATAGCTAAGTAGCCTGCTTCCTTTCCTCTTTTCCTGCCTTACCTCCCTATTTTCCTCACTCTTACAGCCCTGGGACTGCACACCTCCGTGCCCACTTCCCAAGTAAGGCATTACTGCATAAGCTTTGCTTTGAGTTCTGTTTTCTGGGAAGTCTAGGCTAAGATATTAGAATCATGATGTAATTTAGACATGGATAGGTTTCAATCAATTGTTCTTCTCAAGGGATAGATAGAAGATGTTGATGGGAAGGTGTTTGAAGCCACACTTGGTGCACCTAGAGCAAGAGGAGGTCAAAGAACAATGAGAAGTCTTGGAATAGTGTTCATCTATCTGGCAGCTGTTGGTATGGCCTCTTGTAAATGCAAATATGCTGGGACTCCACTTATTTCCGTTGTTCAATCCCATACTTTGTCCAGTCTTTGACTGCTCTCCTGCCTCTCTTGACTCCTGCAGTTTGTCTCACCTTTACTGGCTCTTGCCATCTCCAGATTTGCATTGCACCTGTGCTCTATGTTGCTCAGATTGACTTTCTCAGGCTTCTGGCTTCTCTTCCTCACCTGTGGCCCCATGTTCTGGCATGGGACAGCCCTGACCCACTCCAGATGCTCAGCCAGCCAGCTCCATACATCTCAGCATGTGGCCATAATATCCTGTGCCCTTGAGTAGAAAAGAAATCTCTAGCCTGTGTCATAATGTGGGGAAAATTTTAATGAGATGATATTATAGGGAATGAAACTTCTCCCCTGTGTACATATTAGTTTCATACTGCAATAGGAGGGCCAGGCTAGAGAAATTAAACCCTTAAATTAATGCCAACTGGATACTATGTTCTGGGTTTAAATTTTGTCAATACACACGAACTATCTGGAAGGGAGAAGAGACTCAACCTTGTGAATCAATAGAATTTTTGTAACATTTATGCCTACATAGTTTTTCACCAAAAATTTATCAATCAGGCACATTTTAAATGAAATGCAATAATTGCAATTGGTTTCAGGTTAATCTACTAAAGATAGCAGTATATTTGGGGAACAAATTGGTAGCTGGAAATTGATCTGACTTAGAAATATTAGAGTTGGGGGAAAGGTTTTTTTTTTTTGAGACAGTCTCTCTCTGTCACCCAGGCTGGAATACAGTGGTACAATTTCGGATCACTGCAACCTCCGCTTCCCAGGTTCAAGTGACTCTCCGGCCTCAGCTTCCTGAGTAGCTGGGATGACAGGCACACGCCACCACACCCAGCTAATTTTTGTATTTTTAGTAGAGGCGGGGTTTCGCCATGTTGGTCAGGTTGGTCTCGAACTGCTGACCTCGTGATCTGCCTACCTCGGCCTCCCAAAGTGCAGGGATTACAGGCATGAGTCACTGCGCCTGACTGAAAGCTTTTTTTTTTTAAGAGGACAGGAAGTGAAGGTGAGAAGTGTAGTGACTGCTGAGTGACCAAACCTGGCCTTGACCCAGGCCTCATGCCTCCCAGGGTAGAGGGTGGGGTTGGTGAAGCCAAAGGCAGGTTAATTTTTTGGGTCAAAGGACATCTGTATTGTCCCTGGGCTTCTGGGCCATCTCAGCCTATGATGTTCTTCTGTCAGCCACCAAACACGGGACATGAAAATGGATTTGTTCAAGTGATTCCAAGCCTTGGCACCTTTCTAAATGAGCCAGTGACACAGTGCCAGGCAAGACGCAACCTCTGCAAATGAATTAATTAGACTTTCAAAAAGAGCAAGCAGGCTTGCAGTGGTGTTTTATTGCACAGTTTTCTAAGTGGTAATTGAAAAAGAAGCACTTGATTTTAAATTCCCTCCCTGAGGTGTTAATTGTAGCAGGGAGGGACTGGGGAGAGAACCCTTTGTAAAGTGAATCACTTCCTTGCTCAGGACCTGATGGTTACAGAGTCTTTTATGCTTGTTTTGGGAAATTGAAGGAGAAGAGCAGGTCACAAGACTGGCCGTGGGAGCTCCAGCCATCACTGTAATAGAGAAATTGTAAACACGCTCCTACAGTGCTCTGCTTCCAGACTACTAGCGATCAGGTTAACATGAATCAAATTTTTAAAAAGCACTGGACTTGATCCTGCTATTGCCTTCTGGGTAGCCTGCCACCTGTCTTCCAGTTCTCTCCCTTCTCCCTTTCCTTCCATCAAGAAAATCTAGTCTCTGGGCTACCATTCAACCCAATGCCCTTCAAGTTCCTTAAGATTTGCTGAGCAGCTACAACACATGAGCCATTCAAGAGCTACAGCAGTGAATAGGATAGTCTGTCCTCCTACAAGGTGTAATAAGGGGAAGACAGGCGTATGCCTGGAGTCTGAACAGATTCACGGCCCCCGTGGTGTAAGAAATGAGAAAATGCAGTGTAAGTGATAAACCAGGGAAACTGAAAGACGTATGCATGACACTTTTGACCCACCTCGGGTTAGGGTCGGAGTTGAAAGTTATGAAGAAATCATCCAATCAAATCCCTTCACTAATGCTGCCCAGACACAGTGGCTCACACCTGTAGTCCCAGCACTTTGGGAGGCTGAGGCAGACGGATCACGTTAGGTCAGGAGTTTGAGACCAGCCTGGCCAACATGGCGAAATCCTGTCTCTACTAAAACTACAAAAGATAGCCAGGCTTGGTGGTGGGCGCCTGTGATCCCAGCTACTCGGGAGACTGAGGCAGGAGGACTGCTTGAACCCGGGAGGCGGAGGTTGCAGTGAGCCGAGATCACGCCATTGCAC
Source organism: Macaca thibetana thibetana (assembly GCF_024542745.1). Classification (NCBI taxonomy): domain Eukaryota; kingdom Metazoa; phylum Chordata; class Mammalia; order Primates; family Cercopithecidae; genus Macaca; species Macaca thibetana. Next base: position 117,854,448 of record NC_065585.1, read on the forward strand.
TACAGCCTGGGGGACAAGAGTGAGACTTTGTCTCAAGAAAAATAAATAAATAAAATAAAATAAAAATCCCAAATCCCTTCACTAATGCTGTAGTGTCCTTGGACACCTGGGATTTCAAATATGTAAGATCAGTAACAGCGTAGGTCCTGGTGCCAGGTGACATTTTGAGTCATGGCTCTACCATGTGACCCTGGGCAAATTACTTACCCCTTTTCTGTGTCCCAGTGTCCTCATCTCTAAAATGGAGATGATGATAATACCCACCTCTTAGGTGGTATGTATTCATGAGAGCAGAATACATTTATACATGTAAAGCACTTATAATGGAGCCTGGCACATGGGAAATGCTCTCTATTCAAACTAGCTGAAGGACTGGTAGAGCCTCACAGAGGAGGGGGATGATGGACAGGGACTCACGGGAGCCTCTAAGGGGTGGCAGAGGACTTTAGGAGACACAGCATAGGACCAAGCCATGCAGGTGTCCAGCACAACAGGCACACACACATTTCCCTGACAATAAGCCCACTCACCACCAACCTTACTTTTGTACAAAGGAAAAAGAAGAGCAGAAAAAGGAACTGGGATCAAATGATAATTTATATCAAAGGCACAGAGGAAAGAAAAAACTGGCAATGACCATTTATCTGAAATTAAGTAAGGTTTTTTGCTACGGACACAAGAGAGCTTAAGAGCCAAGTCCAGCTCAGTTGCAGAGAAAAAGGTTCTATTTTGCAAACTGAGTTGCTGGTTGAAATTCATACCCAAGAATCAGATCAATGAAATTGCCCCATGCCTTGCTCACTACATTCCTGCTTTCTGTTTCCGCAGCTGCTTCCTCTGGTCATTGATGTGTCAGCTCCCGCTGTGCCTCAGTCCTGCTGCTCCCCGGAAGCCCCGCCTTGCAAATCACAAAATGTACCCAGCACTCCCTCGCCCAGCCTGGGTTGGCAATGGCCCCACAGGACACATGGGAATGAGGATCTTTAAGTCTCAGATGCCTCATGAATAAAGTGGATGTGATGGTGCCAAACCTGATTGAAAAGTGGGGAATCAGCTGACCTTTCCCAGGGATTACAGCATCACCTGCTGTGCAAGGGTTTTGTGATACATTAAGGCGGTAGTGCATGTACAGTACCAGGAGTAACATTATTTTATTTTAAATGATTAAAAAAAGTGCTCAGGAAACAAATTATTATGTTGTAATTATTATTTTGTTCCTTTGGTTCTAAGATCTCTGATGTTGCAAAAGACATATACGCGTGGGTTTCTATGAGGGCACTTCGATGGAAAAGAATGTAGAGTTGTACATAGGAAAGCTGGGAGAGACGAGGGCGGCTAGAAAGTATTCTAGCTAAACATAAGAATAGCCTGGAAGACCAGGCATGGTGGTTCATGCCTGTAAACCCAGTGTTTTAGGGGTCTGAGGAAGGAGGACTGCTTAAGCCCAGGAGTTTGAGGCTGCAGTGAGCCATAATCATACCACTGCACTCCAGCCTGAGCAACAGAGGAAGAATCTAAAAGTAAAAACAACAACAACAACAAAAAAAAACCTGCCTGAAGTTTCAAAAAATCCCATTGCCCAGGGCACTCCACAACAATTACATCAGAATTTCTAGGCATAGTTTCCAAACATGAGTAATTTTTAAACCCCCAGGTAATTCCAATGTGCTGACAAGGTTAGGACCCAGCTCTGCAGTTTAGATCTTTGCTTCTCAAAATGTGATCTTGGACAAGCAGCATCAGCAACCCATGGAGGGTGTTTGTTAGAAATATGAAATCTAGTTTACATTCTCACCAACTACCTATTGGGTAATATGCTCACTACCTGGGTGACGGATCCATACCCCAAACCTCAGCATCACACAATATACCCATGTAGCAAAACCTGCCCATTTACCCCCGCATATCTAAAAGTTGAAATTATTTAAAAAATAAATAAGAAATGCAAAAATCTCAGGTGTCAACTCACATCTACTAAATCAGATCTGCATGGGAACAAGTTCCTGTCCTCTACGTTTTTTGTGAGGACCAAATGAGCCTATGCATGTCAAGGACTGTTGCAGATATGCCCCTGCCGGGACATGGGAGCTGTACTCTCTGTGGCTGGCTAAGCTTTGGCGATCCCTGGGCCTCGGTTTCCTCTCTGGTAAATCAAGACGCTGAGCTAGACGATCACAGCCCTGGCATCAGATGAGTCTTTGGGCCTTCTGCCCAAAGCAGCCCCTGATAAGCCATGGTCCCTCCCCCACCCCCGGCCCCGGCTGGGATCCCCAGGGTGTCCTGCTGAGGAGTCCTACCCAGGAGCGACTGAATCTGGCAAGAGCTAAAAATTAATTCCCTTCAAATCAATAATTTGCAATTAAGCACAGAAGACACTAAAGCCAAGGGGGGCCGGCTTCTGGAGAGAGGACAGCTGAGCACTTCAAGCCTTTGGAACTGAGAAGGGGGGGATGCCCAACCAGTTCCAAGCAAACAAATGAACATTCGGTTCCATTGTTTGTGAGGAAGCAAGCAGAGGGACTTAAGTGGTACTTGAAGAGTGGGGGGGTTGGGGGGGGAAATCAAGAGATTATATCAGCAGGACTCAAAGTCAGAAGCTAATTTACTCAGCAGCCCTCTTTGCTCACACACTTCCCATGGCTTGGTGCCCCCACCCCACCATGCTGGGGCCCTCTGAAGCCTTTACAACAGGGCTTCACAGTTTGCTGGCTTCAGGCAGCACCCAGCTCATGAAAGAATTGGAAACCTGCCTGGGTCCCCGCCCCATCCTCAGCAGCAAGTGTCAGACCAGCCTGGGTGAGCGCCAGGCGGGCAGTGCCAATGGGGAGTGCAGATATGACAGAAGCAGAAGCTCAGTGGAGCCAGGATGGAGAGACGGTTGATGCTCCACAGTGATCACTGCAATCTGGGGCCCAGAGCCATCCCATAGATCTCCAGAGATGTGCGGGGATCTGCAGAAATCCTTGAAACAAAATGGAAATGTGTTTAATTTTAGAAGTAAATGGATGCCATGCAGCCCTGGGAGGTGGAAGAGGCAAAAATACAGTATAAAGAACCACAGCTCTGAAAAGACAGGAAATTCAATGTATAGAGATTGTAAAACCAAATTTGCTGCTTTTTTGAGTTTCCACAAACCACAGTAAAACAAGGAAGGGGATGCCATTTTTTCTCCCATAACAATTAAAAAATGACTTTCCTATGAGTTCTTAATAAGTCAAAGCTAAACTCCCTGCCAGAAAGGACAGGGAAGTGAATGATACCTATTGAAGGCCTACTGTGTGCTGGGGTCTAGGGGCTTTAAAACAGCATCTCATCTGGTCCTCACAGTCCCATCTGGAGGAAGATTTTAGTATTGCCTTCATTTTACCTGGGAAGAAATTGCCCAGGATTGATGGCTCAAATCTGAAATAGGAATTGAGCTCCACTCTATGGAAAACACTCATCTGAAACATGAAAGAAAGATACAAAGAACTATAAGACACCACTCCTACTTATGCTGTAGTCGGGAAAGCAAAATTCCCAAAGCAAAAAAGGTAACATCTGGCAAGTGCCACATGGGTAGAGCTGAAAAGAATAGTGGCATAAGTGTGAATAGGGAGAGATTAGCCAGGACTTGAGTGGACAGAAAGACAGTGCACATTAGGGTTGAGGGAACCTTGAGAGAAAACATGGTTTGAAGGGTGAAGGGGAGGAGAAACATGCCAAGTGAAGGTAGCAGCTGGAACAAAGCCATGGGAATGAGGGTAAACGGGATCTGTTAGATGGTATGAAGACCATTCATGATGCATTTTTCTTTGAGGACGTTGTGATAACCTGGAATAAAAAGAATTGGCGCTATAAAGTTGTTGTCCAAATCTCTTTAATTGTGAAAGGAATTCTAAACCTGGGCTATAATAAGGAAACAGAACTATTCAGTCATTTGACAATTATTTGCTTGTCTTGGGCCAAGACTCTAGGGCACAGCTGCTGGCTTGGCACGTTGTTAAGAGCTCAACCTCCCGCAGAAAACATGGGACCAAGCTCCAGTCTCCTAATAGGTAATATAGAACTACAGACTGAGACTCCCACCCACCTACAACTATGTTAGATCATGGTGTGCTGTACTGTTCTCCTAAATGTAGAGCAAGGCTCCGGGGAAGGTTTCAAGCATCTCATTCTAGTCCACTGGAGTTATTTCTGTGAGCACCCCTGGAGAAGAGCCAGATGTGCCACAAGTCAACTTTACATATCATTGTCCGAAGAGAAAAGAAGCAAGAGAAACCAGGAAGAAGCTGAAACACTCTATGGGAGAAGTTTTGCATCTCTATTCTCTGTTTGGGGTAGAGAGGAGGCTGGTTGAGACTTCTCCTCTTTTCTCTTCTTCCTCCTCCCTCTGGAGCAAGACATTCCATCTCCAAGGAGCAAAAATTCTGGTCTGGATTGTTTAAATCCCAGAACATTGTGTTGGATGGAGCACTGTTCTACTGGGTGCAGCACCTAATAGAACAAAACATCCCAGGGCATATGAGTGCTGTATCTTAATACCAATGTAGCAGTAACATGAGATATCCCAGGTTCAAGGTCTGTTCATCTTTTCTCTTCTCCTTCTTCCCTCCATGTCAGAGTGGTAAAGATCCCTGAACTGCTCTGAGCAGTTCTGTTTTCCCTATTTGTATTCTATTTTCGCTCCCCTTTGGATGCACACATACTCTCTCTCGGGTTAAGGAGTCCTGGGAGGGACAGCATAGGCCAACTCTACTCTCATCACAGAAGCACTTAACTCTGTCTGTTCGGGGCTCCTTTTTACTGAGTCTGACTTGTTTTTCCATTGCAGATGTAACATTAAGACTTATATTTGGCTGTGGAGAGGAAAATACAAGAGTTCACATGATTTATTATTTATTTATTTTTATTTATTTAGAGACAGAGTCTTGCTCTGTTGCCCAGGCTGGAGTGCAGTGGTGTGATCTTGGCTCACTGCAACTTCCGCCTCTGGGGTTCAAGCAATTCTCCTGCCTCAGCCTCTCCAGTAGCTAAGATTACAGGCATGTGACACCATCCCCAGCTAATTTTTGTATTTTTAGTAAAGACGGGGTTTCACTGTGTTGGCCAGGCTGGTCTCGAACTCCTGACCTCAAGTGATCCACCCGCCTTGACCTCCCAATTATTTCTTGTTGAGGCTATGTTGCCCTGCCTGGTAGAGGGGAAACTGTGGAGGGGACTCAGCCCAGTTCCTGGAGTCCCACATCAGGGTAGGAAATGCTAAATGGAATCTTCCTCATTGCCATGCTTTGTCTCCCCGTGCACCTTCCCTCCTCTGAGGAAGACCTAGTGAAAAGGAGAATTACCTAGACCAAGGCAGAATTCAAGTATTTCGGAGTTCCCTAGGCAAATGTAACGGTCACTGCTTCCTAACCCAAGCCCGTAATACGACTCAGGGTCTGGGATGCAGCGCTCACCTGAAATCATCAACTCCCTGGGAAATGAGGAAAATTGTAGGTTCTATGCAAATTCCCTCTTTCCACTTCTCACCCCCTTCTACAACTGAAGCACACACACAGACGTGCACACATACAACGCGGCTCTACACAAATTAGATTGAGACATTTTCTGGAAAAACAATCCGTGGTTCTGTTTCCATGGAAGCAGTCGCAGGTCCCCAGTGGCAGCAAATGGCAGGCAGACGGCGGTGAGGGAGCTCGCGGTGCCGCTCTGGGCCCGCTCCTCGCCGCCCAGCTGAGCAGAATGCGCAGCAGGAAAGTGGGAGGCAGCATTGAGCTGCACCAGAAAAACCAGGCCTCCAGGGAGACAGTGAACCCCAGCTGTGCCCCCTCTTTTGGGGCAAATGTACATCTGGGCACTCTGGGCATGGCTCCAGCCAATCAGCCAGGCTTATCCTCCCACAGCTTCTCACAAAAGCCTGCTCGCTTGGAGCAGATGGCAGTGCCAAGACGGAGGCTCCACCGAGATGGAGGCCACCCATGGGGCTGGTGCTGCAAGAATGCTGCTGCTCCTTCCAAACGCCCCTTATCCCACTCCCGTCTGTAAGGCACGCTGCTTGCCTCAGCTCCTAAAGTGAGTACCCCAAAATGTGGTTCGTGTCCTATGAGTGGTCCCCAAGATGATGTGAGGTGGGACATTCATGAATATTCTCTAAAAATTTTAAGTGACATATTTGTTGTAATGTGTATTAGAGGAAAAAAAAGTGGGGCGGGGGGGGGGAACTGGGCATGATGGCTCATGCCTGTCATCCCAGCACCTGGGGAGGCCGAGGAGGGAGGACCCCTTGAGGCCAGGAGTTCAAGACCAGTCTGGGCAATACAGGGAGATCCCATCTCTAAAAAAAAATAATAATTAAAAAAATGAAAATAAACACAGACTACCAGTTTTTAAATAGTATTAACATAAAACTAAAGTAGATGTTTAAATAAAATGAGTCAATTTTGATGAATTATAAAGTAAATAATAGGATGGACATTTTACAGATACAACAACAAAAGAACATGACAATTGCGTGTGAATAAATAAAGACTAGGAAACCTGTGTTAAGGAAAAGATTACAACGTCCAATGTCCTCTTTTAGAACTGCACAATCTTCCAAGCAAGAGGACAAAAATGCTTGAGGTGACAGGTGCAAGGTCAGGGCTCTGGAAAGGAGACCCCACCAAGTTCTCCCTTGGGGCCAATATTTTGGGGGCTCCCTTTGCCTCCCCTAGTTGACACCCAATGCCAATGCCCCGCACACTTTGCTGGGGCTCCCAAGAGTGGTATCAGATAGGACGAATAGATGAATTATATTTCATACTGACCGGAAGCCTACCCGAAATCAATTTTCCGGTAAGCAAGACCAGACCACGCAGAAGGCCCACTTAGAACCATGACCTTGGAGCCAGCTCTAAGCAGCCAGCTCCTTTGTCCCCGGCCACAGCCTGGCTGCTCTCAGCATTTAAGACTCAAATGCCACTTCTACAAAGAAGGCACCCCCACCTCACCCTCTCCAACCTACAATTCCCAAGGTCTCACCATCCCAAAATGTAGTCACAAAAGAAGCAATAAAAGTAGACAAGTAGTAGAAGCTTCTAACTCCCTCTTCAAATCCAGCTGTATATTAGCTCCGGCTGCCATAACAAAATTCCACAGACTTGGTGCTTAAACAACAAGCATTCATATTCCCACAGTTCTGGAGGCTGAAAGGCTAAGATCAGGGCACCAGCATGGCTGGATTCTACTGAGGGCTCTTTTTCTGGCTTTCAGAAAGCAGTCTTCTCTCTGTCTTCCTATGGCACTAATTCTTCAAGGCCGCGATTCCCTTCATAAGGGCCCCACCCTCATGTCCTCAGGTAACCTAATTATCTCCTAAAGGCCCCACCTCCAAATACCACCACACTGGTGGGTAGGGCTTCAAAACAGGAATTTTGAGGCCACACAATTCAGTTTATAGCAACCACTTTGAATCTTCAGGAGAAAAAAGTAAGAACTGGAAGATCAAGTCCCCAATGTAAGCTACAGTTGGCCCTCCATATCCATGGATTCCACATCCAAGAATACAACCAACCTCAGAAAACAGTGGCTGGGCATGCTGGCTAACGCCTGTGATCCCAACACTTTGGGGGGTGAGGTGGGAGGATTGCTTGAGCCCAGGAATTCAAGACTAGCTTAGGCAACATAGCGAGAATCCATCTCAACAAAAAAAATAAAAATACAGAAATTAGCCAGGCATGGTGGCACGTTCCAGTAATTCCAGCTACTAGGGAGGCTGAGGCAAAAGGATGGTTTGAGCTCAGAAGTTTGAGTCTGCAGTGAGCTATGATTGCACCACTGCACCCCTGCCTAGGTGACAGAGTGAGAGAGACCCTGTCTCTAAAAAATTTTAAAAATAAAAAATAAATTAAAAAAATACTCGGCCAGGCGTGGTGGCTCACGCCTGTAATCCTAGCACTTTGGGAGGCCGAGGCAGATGGATCTCCTGAGGTCAGGAGTTTGAGACCAGCCTGGCCAACATGGTGAAACCCCATCTCTAGTAAAAATACAAAAATTAGCCAGGCATGTTGGTGCCACCTGTAATTCCAGCTACTCAGGAGGCTGAGGCAGGAGAATTGCTTGAACCTGGGAGGTGAAGGTTGCAGTGAACAGAGATTACACCACTCACTCCAGCCTGGGCAGCAGAGCGAAACTCCATCTCAGAAAAACAAACAAAAAAAAGTAGGACAATAAAAAATAATATAAATAAACAATAACAATTTATATAGCATTTACATTGTATTAGGTGTTATAAGTAATCTAGAGATGACAAGGTATACAGGAAGATGTGTACAGATTATGTGTAAATACTACATCATTTTATACAAGGGACTTGAGCATCCTCAGATTTGGGCATCCTGGTGGGGATGCCTGGAACCAATCCCTCATGGACACCAAAGGACAACTGTATTACCAATAACAACAAAAGTAATGATAATTGTGACTGAATCTATCTAAATTCACTACAATTCTGTAAGGCACGTATCATTTTTCCCATTGTATAGAAAACCATTTTAACACTCAGATAGGTTAAGTGATTGGCAAGGCCAGGACTCTACTCAAGTCTATGTGACTCCAAATCTTGTTCTAGTTCATCGTTCAGCCACCCCCTTTCCTGGTCTTCCTCAAACTCCAGTGTCCTTCTGTGCCTCTTCAGGCCCCTCCCTACTTCCTCTGCGCATGTAGTCAGAAGGGGTCCCTAGAGAGCCCATCAATCTGAACCCCTGTAAAAGGCCATTTCCTCATAACACACCCTGAACATCTGTAAAAACAATTTCTCCTCAAGCTCACAACTCAACCTCATAATAAAAACTCAACATCCAATACAGCCTTCAAAAAAAAAAAAGTCCTGATGGCATTTTAACTCCTAGAGGGGCTTTTAGTGATGTTTATTTCCCAGTTATTCTGGGAAGATGCTTGTCTCTTTGGGATAGGGTTTTCTATGAGGCACTGGGATTTTTATTTTTTTCCACTGGGAAGAGTTTGTTGGTGTTCAACTGTATAAACTAGATCATGCTGCTGTAACAATCTCCAAATATCAGGCATTTTATTTTACTTCTCAAAGTTGGCTCCAGGTTTAGGCAGCTTTCCAGGCAGCTAGCCTCCCAGCGTTGAGTTGACATTCCAGCAGCTTCCATCTTACAGCCCTTTCTCCTCCAAAATAGCCCAGACAGTGGAAGACAAAACTGTGAAGAACTGCACATCAGCTCATGCTGCATTGTCCAAAGCGAGTCAGATGGTCATGCCTAACCCAAGGGAATGGCAATATACAACCCTCCAGCTTCCAGGAAGGAGTAGAGAACCAGAAATATGGGGGACAGGCACTGTTTATCTGCCACACTGCTGGGAGGCTGTGTTCTCATCCACAAGTGCAGGGAGACGCCTCATTGTTGACAGGACTGCTCATCTAAGAGTCAAGATGAGAGTCTGAGGCCCTTCTTGGCCATTTCTCAGCTATGTGGCGTCATGGAAGTTGCTTGGCCTTGCTGAGGTTGCGTTTGCTCATTGATGGAATGAGAAAAACGCTGATTCTGCCAACCTCACAGGGTCATTGTGGTGGAAAATTCAAAGTAGGCAATGAATGGGAGTGTTTCTCCACAAAAATGTGTTACTCCTAAGTGGTAGTTTTTCAAGTCATCTTTTCCTCATGTGGAAGGCAAAGAATAAAAACAAACAAAAAACAAAATCCTAACCAGTTTCAGGCATCCTGAGTTCATATCCTCCCTCTCCCCTCTCTAATAAAGTCATCTGATCTCTATGAGCCTCAGTTTACCCATCTATCAAATGGGTGGTGATGTTGGTCCCACCTATCCCTATATGAGACACTGAATGAAAAGCACTGTATAAACTGTAACTATCTCTACAAATGCATTCAATCTTTATCCTCCCCTCCTTCTTGTACCTGGGATGTCTCCCCTTCTATTCACCTTCCAGTCATTCAACTTCTCAACAAGGTCTTCTGCCCTTCAAAGGGCCTTTATTCAGGCTTAACCCCTCTCCCTCACACACGTGCTTAACTTTCCACAGCATCTCTTCTTTGTTGACCATCAGACTTCCTGAAAATAAGGCTACACCTATGCCTGGTCTCCATTCCTATCTTCCATTGACTCTCCAGACACTTCCTATTTAGCCTCTGCCCTATTTGTGAAGAGTGCTTTTTAAAGGTTGCAGAGTCTCTCCATTAAGTTTCTGTGAGTCTTACTTGTCCTTGACCTACCTGCAACATTTGACAGCAGGGACCACCATCAACCTGATCATGCTACATCCCATCAGCTCTATCAGGTCCTGCTGGTTGCCTCTATAACACGTCTCTGTCTTATTAATTCATTCACTGAAACTTTGCTAATGCCCATCTTGGACTTTCCTCACTAGCCCACTTGCATGTTTCAATGATTCCATCTGTTATTGCCTCTATTCCTGAAACAGCTCTCATCCGTGTCTTCTTCTCCATCCTCATTGCTCCTGCCCCACCCAAGCCCCCAGTCATCTCTGGTGTGAACTTGCTCCCGTAGCTACCTGACTGGTTGTTCTTCATTCTGCTATAAAATGAGAGCGTAATATTATATCTACCATCAAGGCATATTGTAAGAAGAAAATTAACCTGTGAATTTAAAGTAGTACTGCTGGGCACCTGGTATTTATTAAATATAGTTCCTTTCCTTCTCCCTGATTAAAACACTGTCTAGTTTTCTCTCCAGGATTTAATTGGTTACCATTTACCTGTAAAAAAACAAAAACAAAAACAAAACAAAACAAAAAAACCTTTCAAGCTTCTCTGTTTTCTTCAAACTCTAGTCCAATTATCTCTTTCCGGCCTCATATATAGGGAATCTCACACCACTTCCTCATGTCTCTTTAAGAGACTATCCAGTGCTCCCCAAACATGCCACCCACCTGTATCTAGATTGCACTCTTTCCTACACCTGGAATTTATTTCTTCTGTTCTCTGAGGGGAAAAAAAAATATCCTTTTTGTCCCCTCTGCATCTCGATGTAAACATTAAATCCTGTACAAGGCCGGGCGCGGTGGCTCACGCCTGTAATCCCAGCACTTTGGGAGGCCAAGGCAGGCGGATCACAAGGTCAGGAGATCGAGACCGTCCTGGCTAACACAGTGAAACCCCGTCTCTACTAAAAAATACAAAAACCTAGCCGGGCGTGGTGGCGGGCGCCTGTAGTCCCAGCTACTCAGGAGGCTGAGGCAGGAGAATGGCGTAAACCCAGGAGGCGGAGCTTGCAGTGAGCCGAGATCGCGCCACTGCACTCCAGCCTGGGCGACAGAGCGAGACTCTGTCTCAAAAAAAAAAAAAGTCCCATACAAAGCTTTCTCCAACTCAAAGCTCCTACTCCCAGGAACAAATCATTCCTCTTAACTCTATTTTCCTGCACTTGATCCCAATTTCTGTGGAAATGTAGCATTGGTCCCTTCTTACTAGAGTTACTGTATGACCTGGAGAGTGAGAATAGAGCCAGGCTACCACTAGGGAGACAATTCACTAAAATGCGTCACAGGAGGCGAGGGGGCCTGGAAAAGGAAGAGCGAGGTAAATGAGCTAAGAAGGCCACATTGAAGAAGAACAGGAGAAAACAGATCAACAGCTCAGGAGTAAATGGAGTCTTTTCTGCTGGAGGGTCAGGGTCACGGGGAGAATGAAATGGAAAGTGGAAATGGATTAGTGAGAAAGGAATCTGCCAGTTGTGAACAAAGTGGTACTCATCCCTGATTTCTAGTTTGCCTATTAAATGATGTCATGTGTGATTTTTGCTGTTAATTAAAGATCATCTCATAACTAGAGTTTGCCAGCCCATGCCTGCGGGGAGGGGGTTGGACTGTCCACTATAACGTAGATCACGCTAGATGGGCTTCATGGGCTAATGCTAAGTGAAGTAAGATCCCTCCAGTCAAGGCTCCTGTGAGCGGGCAGATATGTGAGTTGAGACTGCTTTAGCCTGCAAGCTCCCATAAACAAACAGCAGCTGAAATGATAAGGGGTTTACTTCTCTCACAAAGCAATATCAGCATAGCAGTCCAGGGCTGGTGTGTGCCACAGAGGAACCAAGCTCTCCCTTCTCTCTCTCTCTCTGCCAGCCTTAGAGAGGGCTGCCAAGCTCAAGCCCCACACTCACAACGGGGAGGAGGAAGGAAGAAGAAAAGAGGCCTCACTTCTGTGATGTTTCACCGACCACAACTGAAGCCACAATACAGTCACTCCAGACTGCTAGGGAATTTGGAAGACGCGTTCGGATCTTTCCAGACTTCATATCAGAGAAAAGCAAATGAAGAGTAGACTGGAAGTGAGCTACCCTACATCACTGCCATGGCTGGCTTGAGACAAATTCTAGAATTGTCTGTCTTTCCTCTATGTTCTGAGCCCCTGAATACAGTGGTACTGGTTTAGTAATCACAAAAGAAAATAAGCAACACCAGAGACCCAGTAGTATGTATTAATGTTCAACAAGCATTTGTTGAGTTAACATCTCCTTGAAGGAAATTATGGGAATTAGTGCTCTATAGGCAAAAGTTCATGACCAAGATGAGTCCTGCTGAACAGAGAATGTTCCTAAAAGCCACTGAGAAAGGCTATGGTGGAATCACTATTTCAGTGGGGATTTATTTCTACCTAAGCCTACTTCTAAAGAGATCGAGATCATATTGCATGGTTAAAACAATCTATGAGCCATGCCACGTAGAAGGACAAGTATCAAAGAGGGGGTATGTGTAGCTGCAGATTCTGGACATTAAAATAAATGTGATCACGGGAAAAGATGAAAAAAAGTCAAATACATACCAAGAAGTCATGTAATGGAGCTTGATGTGGGCATTAAGATTCCTTGACGGACTGTGCCCAACTGAGGTCAAGCTGCTGGAGTCTCCCCATTAAAAACCTCCAGAGCCATATGAAGACACTGAACACCTAATTCTTTTTTGTTCATCTTCCCATTGGACCCTCCTCAGGGATTTAACCAAGCGTAAACAGCTACTATGCAGAAGGCATGGGAATAGGCACTTCCATGTGTCTCATCTCATCTGATTTCTGAACCAAGAGATGGATTGGTAAAATTAATTTTAGTTCTGCAACTGGCCTGCCTGGATATTATACCAGGAACAGGCGTGGAGTAAGAATGCAAGAAAGGCTGCCTTGAAAGAACACAACAAAATATCATCTTGTATTATGATAATTTTATAAAGTACTTAATTTTATAAAGTACTTTCACTCACACTGTCATATTTGTTATTCAAAATAAGTATTGAGCAGTTTTCTGGTGATTGATGAAAGAGAAATGAAAAGTTCATTTCTACCATAATGAGCTCAGAGATGAAAGAAAGAAAGGAAAGGAGAGAGAGAGAAGGAAAGAAAGCGAAGGAGAGGAGAGAAATGAGAGAAAGAAAAGAGAAGAGGAGAGGAGAGAAGAAAGAAGAGAGGAGAAAAGAAAGGAAAGAAAAGAGGAGAGAAAAGAGAAGAAAGGAGAGAGAGAGAGAGAAAGAGAAAACTGCAGCACAATAGAATGTGCTATGGAAGCTCAGGGTAGGAGAGGCTGGCTCTCCCTACCCTTATTAAGGTGGGCGCTTTGGAGCTCACAGAGACATCTGAGTTGCAGAAAGAAGTAAGGAGAGGCCACCCAGAACCACAGACAGAGTAGCAGGCCATAGTTATACAGTTCGGGGTCAATGTGATGTCCCTGTATCGTTTTATGAAGCCTTTGTAAATGTTAAGCTTGAAGAAATTTCTGTCCTTGCAACCAAATGACTCCTGATTACAACAGTTCTGTAGGCACCCCTGTTTCTCGGCAATCAGATGGAAAGACCGGTTCTCTATCAGGATCTGTGAACCCTGGATTTGCCTGCTTGGCTCCTTTATCTGGCCCTTTAACCTTTCTAATTGGTGCTCCCCTCTCTCGTCTCATTGATGTCACCCCCTGGTTGCCATACAACATCAGTCTGGCCCTTATGCACACATATTATCATTGCTCTAACATCCCTCTTTTAAAGGCCAAGAAGATAAATAAGATATCTAACTAATCAGATAGGCTAAATCTTACAAATCCACTAATCCTCACAAGTCCAAACAGCCCTCTGGTCCTGATAACTCATGCATAATCAATTATACAAGCAAAAAGCAGAAAATAAAATGCACTCATAATCCCATTCCCCAAATATAACAATTGTTATCGTTTTTAGGGTATATACTTCCAGGTTTTGTTTTATAGACATTTATACACAATTTTCCTTCACAAAAATAGGGCCATATTAAAGTAACTACTTTGTAACTTGCTATTTTCACATCTGTATTAGTAATGGTTGCTTAATTACAAGTACGTAGTAGAAATCAACTTCAAGATGGCTAAAGCAAAAAAGGAAATTAAAGCATCAGATGGAATTCAAGGAAGAATTGACCAGACAGGCAATGGGAGGGACAAGCCTGGCTGCTTCTTCTTCCTCCTCCTCCCATTCCCTCACTTTTCCTTCACATCTCTCTGAACATCTGCCTCATCTTTCTCTAATAAAAGTTTCTTCATTTGTGTCTATAGGTTTTAGCTCAAGCCTAATGTTAAGTGTTTTTTCTTAATTCAATTCTTTTTCAAAGTTTCCGTTTTTCCCCCTTTCAAAGAACCATGTCTTGTATGGTTTTAAATCAATTCTACCATATTTCTGTGTTAGAGTTTGTTAATTGTTTGAAACACATTAATTCCTTTCTTCTAAGTTTCCTTGGGTTCATTTATTATTTTTCTAATCTCTGTTATTTTCAATCTCCCTTTTAAAAACTGATAAAGGCAACTGTGAACTTTCCCAAGCCTCCTTCCCTACATGATGCTTATCCTTTCTTACTCAAAGATGTGGAATTGATGATGCACATTAGAGAGGTGGCTACTGAAAAGACTTATTGCCCCTGGAATAGCACTTCTAGAAACACAGGCACGGAGTCCTTCAGACTCTGCCAGTGCTTTATGATTTTAGAAGGTCCTGAATTTAAAACCAAGAAATGGCCAGGTGCGGTGGCACACCTGTAATCCCAACACTTTGAGAGGCCGAAGCAGGTGAATCACTTGAGGCCAGGAGTTCGAGACCAGCCTGGCCAACATGGTGAAACTCTGCCTCTACTAAAAATACAAAAAGTTAGCCGGGTGCTGTGGTACATGCCTATAATCCCATATACTCAGGAGGCTGAGGCAGGAGAATTGTTTAAACCTGGGAGGCGGAAGTTGCAGTGAGCCGAGATCGCACTGCTGCACTCCAGCCCGGGTGACAAAGTAGGACGCTGTCTCAAAAACTAAAATATAAAATAAAGAAATGATTGCAGGTCTACTATTTGCCAAACATTGTGCTAGTCACGCTGACATATATCCAGGAAGGAAGAGAGTATTATCTTCATTTTACCAATAAGATAACATATGGGCAGAGAGCTCACATGATCTACCCACTTACACAGCTAGTCAGTGACAGAGCGCAAAGATGGGCCTAGATTTAGCTAACTCCAAATTGTGTGCTCTTTCCATGACCAAATGTGTTTCCCAAACAATTCTGAAAAGAACCAATAAAATCACAAAGAAAAGCGTCCCTGATGTAGCACTATCTAAAGCCAACAAAACTTTTTAGGATGCTTATATTCAAAATCTCTGGCATCATAAAAGTGGGTATTTTATCTTTATACCTATCCATTTATACATATATAGATAGCAGCTCTATCTATAATAGCCAGGTATTTTTTCCATCATCTGTCAAGGTATTTTTCTTGATTTTCTGAGAGATGAGCTATGAGGATGCAGCAGAAGCAGCTGTTTTGGAAATATTGCCTTTTCTTTGTTCTGAATGCTATTTAAACATTGGCAGGGGGCCTCATTAAAGATGAATCGTTGAATTAGCAAGTAGTGTTGTAGCTAGAAGAGACAGCATGTGCTCCTGTGGCGAAAACAGATTTGCACAAAGGAGGGAAGGTTCGGGGGTAGGTGGGGGCGGGAGGTGGACGGAGGATGAAAAGACCCAAGACATGGCAAAGTCGTGTGTTTTACCGTGTTCTCTAACCTACCCACTACCATAGGAAAGCACAAAAAGGCCAAAAAGGGGCCACGAGCAGCTTCATCTTTCTGAAGTATGAATACGAAAAGGAAGCCCTTCACTCTAGGGCAATTCTGGTTTTTAACAATCCTCACTCCCTTCCCTTTATGGTAAATGAGTGACCTGCAGCCTCAGATGACCTGAACACTCAGACACCCAGCCTGGTGCAGTAGCTCACACCTGTAATCCCGGCACTTTGGGAGGTCAAGGTGGGAGGATCACCTGAGCTCAGGAGTTCAAGACAAGCCTGGACAACATAGCGAGACCCCTATCTCTACTAATAAATACATTAGCCAGGTGTGGTGTTGTGCACCTAGTCTCAGCTATTCAGGAGGCTGAGCCAGGAGGATTGCTTGAGTCTGAGAGGTTGGGGCTGCAGTGAACTATGATCATGCCACTACACTCCAGCCTGGGCAACAGAGTGAGACTGTGTCTCAAAAAAAAAAAAAAAAAAAAAAAAAAAAAAAAAAAAAGACTTGGGTGCCAACACTGCTTTCAGTTTGGAGTGCCAGGAGTGCTATTTAACAACAATAGCAACAAGAGGTGAATGATTCTAAGTTATCCCGTCTCCCCGCTCTTCTCCCCATGTGCCCTCTGCCCTCTCTTATCTTGGAGGTGGCAAAGAGGTATTGGTAGTTTTATTTCTTTGAATATTTGTTGCAATTCCTACATCATCTCTCATACTTGTGATGCCTTCAATTTGCCTCTGGGTTTAGAAATGCAATAGGCAGGTCAAGGGGATCTCCTGTGGGGTGAGTGATCCCACCCCTGAAGTTGAGACTTATCCCTCAAGCAATGTTTCACTGGTGTGTCACTTCCCTTGGTCCTCTTCTTTTCCCTGAATTTTTGACGCCTTATAATTTGGGGAGGGAAAAGTGGAGAGTGGGAAACTGATGGAGAAAGAAGAGGTGAAAGAAACTAGTACTGAGTCTCTACTAAGTTCCATCTATTATTTATTCTTAATAGCAACCCCAAAGGAGAGAGTTTTATTCCCATTTCTCAGGAAAAACAAAACAAAACTGAGTGTCAGAATAACTTGCCCAAAGTTGCGCAGTTGAGAAATAGCCCAGTTGGAACTCAAAGTCACATCTATTTGACTCCAATGCCTATGCTCTCAGTTTGCTAATTCTCATAGATAATCGTTGCTATGTTAAGAGAAAGGATTTGTGTATGAGTCAGTAGCCTAAATTGAGGATCCTAGAAGGCCTTGTCTCCAATGACCTCTCCCCCATGGGGACCTGAAGAAATTCCTGGCATGAGTCACCAACAGGAACTCATCTTGCTCCCTTAACTCCTGCCATCCCAGCTCCCGGAGCCACTGAAAGTACAAGAGTCAAGATCCAAACAGCTAGGGCCTGGAAAGCAGCTGCATCCCAAACTGTTCTGGTTGCAAAGGTCAAGAGCTTCCTGCCTTGCTGAACTTCTGTGCTCCAGACCTTCAGCCCTAACATAGGCCCTTCCCTCCCCAGGCAGGCTTCTTCCTTTATTTCTCCTCCAGAAGTTTGTGCTCTCGAAGTACAGATGCGGATTGATTTACAAAGGACCGAGTGGGTAAGCTACACTAATATGTGAGTGCAGTGGCGTGATCTCGGCTCACTGCAACCTCCACCCCCGGGGTTCAAGTGATTCTCCTGCCTCAGCCTCCCAAGTAGCTAGGACTACAGGCATGCGCCACCATGCCTGGCTAATATTTTTTGTATTTTTAGTAGAAACGGAGTTTCACCATGTTGAGCGGACTGGTTGTGAACTCCTCACCTCAGGTGATCCACCCGCCTCCGCCTCCCAGAGTGCTGGGATTACAGGCGTGAGCCACCACGCCCGGCCCTTTGAAGCCTTTTATACCAATGAGAATACAGCCGTGAGAGGGATCACACCATAGGTTTTCATCCAGGCTCTTGGGTCACCAGGATTCAGCTGGGGTCACTGAAGTGGATGCAAACGGAGATACAGACCAAAAGACAAATTCCAATTTCCTACCAACGTGTGCAGAGATGGTCCTGCTGATTACTCTCATTTAAGGTTCAAGCACGAGTCCTAATAAGCAATAAGTATCCTGCACCCTTCTCAAAAGCAGCAGAAATTACAAGTATTGGAGCCAGCCGCCATGGGAGATTCAGAGTAAATAGTCTGTGGCTGCCGCTGATAAGGCCTTTATATACCTGTGGTCCTTACCCTGAGTCTGCTAATACAGCCTCTTTAAATTAGCAGCGTCAGGGATCTCATGGCCCCCACTCCACCCAGATCAAACCAAAAAGCCAGTTAACATAGCTGAAATATCCAGAATAACCCTGCATACCGGAAATCTGAAGACCTCCAGCAGATGCAATTCCATTCATCCCCTTAGACTTCTGGCCTTCAGCTCTCTACTTCTCACACCAATGTCTTCACTTTTGCTCATGCATTGAAAACATCTGCCTGTCCTCTAATTCCCTCTTTTCAGGTGGCCTAATAGCTAACTGCTGCTTTCATTGGGCCCCAGGTGCAGACCAGCCTGGAGTCTGCCGCCCCTAGAATCTGTTTCCCTGGGGAGTCACCAAAGACTCCTCTGGCCATTGTGTTTCTTTGTTCCTATGTTGTGATGCAATGTCCCCACCAAAAGACATTTTGTAAAGTCATCTCCAAGGACCTCCCTGCTCTGAACTTCCCACCCCCTTTAAACTCACTGGCCTGGCCATACCATTCAAATGGTAAAATGAAACAATACACCCTTCTGTCCAAAGTCAACAGAGCTGACTGGAGTCTTTGCTCTTCCATCTTTGTTAGCTGTGTGACCTTGGTCAAGTTCACCTGTTTGAGTCTCAGTTTTTTCATATTTAAAATAGGAGGATAGTACAAAGCGCACAGAAGCTGTATGAGTCTCAAATGACTAATGTACAGAAATGCATCTATCCATTTATGCCTGGCACACAGTAAAGAATCAGTCAGTCAGAGTGTCCTTCCCCTAAGCCCCAAACAAAAATTGGCTGCCATTTCTACTGAACAATGGACCCAATTAAATTGGCTTATTAGCCCAGCTGAATTGATGCACATTGTCAATCAGAACATCAGCACAACCTGCAAACAATCAAGAAGCATTTTTAAGAGCAAACTGCATAAGAACTTGGCTATGGTTACGGAGTAGAAAAAGGTAACCATTTGTCACCTTCTGTAGTTAGCATAGAGGTGCAAACAGCAAAATGGTCTCCTTTCGAAAACAAGTTATAGTATTAAAAAAAAGTCAAAGTACAAGTTTAACACAAAAACCGTTTACTTCACTTTGTGGCATCACTGACTGTTGCTTTAAATTTCTCAGTGTTTCAACTGATGCTTGGTCTTATTTTTTAACATGCAACCAACTCATTTTCTGTCCATAGGGAGAAAGGAGCAGAAAAGGGCCAAGTGCCTGGAAAGAAATGCCTGGATATTAATCTCCTCTCTTTAGAGATTTAATACCGCATCACTTTACAGCCAATAATTAGTTAAGGTGCTGCCTTAGTCAGGAAATACGGGGAGAAGGACCAGTTCATGATTTAAACGAAAAGGTTTTACCTATGACCAAAAGCACTCCAGGACCAAGACCTCACTCCAGCTGCCCAGGTGTGTGGCTCAGATAACGAATGTGTCTCTCCTAAACTGGCGTTGCATGACATGTCTAAACAGACAGGCCTTCGGTTAAGGAGGTTTTGTTTCCTACTGTTCTGTACCTCTGCCTTCCCTGTACTTTCTCAGGTTAGGTCATTAAAAAAAAAAATTGTACCAAAAAAATGTACTAGAAACTATTGATTTCTGTTGTGCTAAAGCCCCTGACATTCCGGCGCGATGAAGATATTGCTGTGGACCTTGTGAGCTTTCTCATACTTCTCTTCTGCTTATGAGGGTCTCTGAGGATGGTATTAAAGATATTGTAGTTCCCACTTTCTGACTGTGGGATATCAGCAGGGTCTCTCCTGTGTAAAGAATAATTATCAGCACTGCTGTTACCTCTAGTAAGTGTGTAATTACATGCTCGGTTTTGTGGGCTCTAGGCTGTGCAATTTTAAATTATACAATGTCAAATTCTCTCTCCCTCCCTCTCCCTCTCTCCCTCTCTTTTTTTTATTTGAAAGGGGAGGTGGGTAATTTTTTTTTTAAGAGACAGAAGGAGGAGTGAGTGTGGGAGCCTTTCCATCCACACCAGCCGAATCGACAGTGTGGTAACCAGGGAAGGTCAAACGCTGCCTTTTCATGCCAGGATGTCAACCTAGAGGACGCCTCTTTAAAAATCAGAATGTATTTGGCAGTGGATGGGGTGATATTAAGAGGTGAAAGGGTTGCCCCCCAAATGGTGGAGGTGGGGAGATCAGGGGGCTGAGGGGAGTAATGTAGGGAAAGGAGGTGTGTGTTGGGTGTGTGGTGATCGACAGCAACACCTACAGGAAAGGGGCGTGGGGGCAGCATAGCCTCCTTGCTAATTCCCAGCCAGAAATTAAAGTGGCTGGAGCCTGGCTGCGTGTGAGGTTTAGGGGCTGATCAGCATCAGCTCTCAGACTGGGAAATTAGCCTGAGCGTGATGAACAACCTGAGGTGAGGCAGGAGGCCATGCTTTGGGATCCCAAGGCGTCAGACGGCACCTGCCTGCGCGACTGGCCAATCAGCGAGCTCCGAGGAAGCCCCGCCCCCCCACCCCGCCCACCTGGGGGCCAGCCCCAGTGCGGCAGGTGCAGCCCCCAGACCAGTGGATTTGGGTTGTCCCGGGCTTCCTTGCTCACTGCAGAGCTGCTGCCCTCCTCCTCCCACTACCCCTCCACGGGGTTAGGGGATGCTGGCTCTTGTGCCTACCTCCACCCTTGAAACCGTCCAGACTCCTCCCGCTCCAGACCTTGGCTTACATGTCTATTTTATAATCAACTCAGCCATCCAGGTGTTAACTTATTCAACAGTGTTGGGACTCAGAAAACAATATCCCCAAACAAAGGTTTCAGAGGCAGCCTCAGAAGCAAAAGTTTTTCTCTCACCTCCTGCCCTCCTCTCTCTCCCCTCAAGGTTAGCCATGGAAACCAGAATTTCTCTTTCCCGAGGCCAGTCATAGAAACCAGAACCCCTTCTTCAAAGCCAGCCGTAAAACCGAAAAATATTACTCTAAACTTCCTCTGCCTTTCTGTGTAAAAATAGGCCATAAAGAAATTATCTGACCTACCTTATTTGACTGTAGGTCATAGGACCCGCGTTCCAGAGAGGGCCTTCCCCACACCCAGAAGGAAGGAATGCACAGAGAGGCCAGGAAGGATCTAGACAGACAGGTCTCGCTGGGTTTCCTAACTCAGTCTGTTAGCATTAGAACACACCCATTTTGTCCAATCGCATTTCTACATGGCTATCCATACTTTGTTGCACCCAAGCATAAAAATAAACAATTTCCCCTGTATATTTGGGTGTTCATTCTGAAGGCCCCCGTGCATACACATTAAATCAATTTGTATGCCTTTTCTCCAATTAATCTGTCTTTTACGAGTTGATTTTTCAGTGAAACTTCCGAGTTCACTGAAGTTCCCCTTAGCCCCTATACCTACATTCTCCATTTCCTCCTACATTCCAGAAGAGGGTGCCTACATACTCTCAGTCCTGCCGCCTCACTGAGGTTTCACATGCGGAGTCCCCTGTCTCTGCCAATCCCCACCAACCCCCTTCCCCACATTGGCCATCACTTCTGCAGCTGCCACTTCTTTGAGTCATTCACACGTCTTGAACATCCTGGGTGTTCAGTAGGTATTTGTTCACAACGTGCAACCCCCCCCCCCTTTTTTTTTTTTTTTTGAGACAGAGTTTTGCTCTTGTTGCCCAGGCTGGAGTGCAATGGTGTGATCTTGGCTCACTGCAACCTCTGCCTCCTGGGTTCAAGAGATTCTCCTGCTTCAGCCTCCCAAGTAGCTGGGATTATAGGGGCGCCCGCCACCATGCCCAGCTAACTTTTTGTGCTTTTTTTTTTTTTAGTAGAGACATGGTTTCACCATATTCGCCAGACTGGTCTCGAACTCCTGACCTCAGGTGATCCATCCGCCTTGGCCTACCAAAGTGCTAGCATTACAAGCATGAGCCACAGCGCCCAGCCTGCAACCTTCTTTTTACTGTCCAGGAAAACAGGGCTGGAAAAGTTAAGTAACTTGCCCAAGGTCACAGAGCTGTTAGTGACACATCCAACAGAACCCTATTCTTCATGGAATCTACTCCCAGTTCACCGTGCTGCTTCTGAGAACTCAGATTAGAAAGTGCCAATGACTTCAAACAACTAAAAGGCTTGAACTGATAGTACAGAAGACATTGGCCCGTAGTAACAAAAAGAAACTAACATGTATTGAATGCCCATATATGATCATCACAATAATCATTAGAGGTAGGGATTTTATTCTTCCCATACAGATAGGAAACTAAAGCACAGAGAAGAAGAGTAACCTACCCTGGGCTCCTGGGTAGAGGCAAGATTTGAACTCAAACCTGCCTGACTACAAATCCTACATGTTTAACTCCTCTGCTTAGGGCTTCTGGTAAGATACATCAATAAGCCTGTTCTGCTGATGCTTAAGAATGAGTTCATGGTCTTTGGTGAACATTTCTCTCCTCGTCTATCTTATTCTTTCCTGTCCTGCAAAGTACAGTTCACCATTTCTCCCCTGCACAGTCCCAGATTGATTTCTGGTTTGGGGCAGTTGAAGTGCAGGGCCACTAAATCCTCTGAAACTGACAGGGAATCCATCCGCAGACCTAATCAAAGCTAGGACCCCTCTCTGAAGGCATGAACTCCCACCAGCTTGCCTGGACTTCCTCCTCACGGTCCATCTATAAAGCTTCCTCAGTCCTAAGCAAGAAAACAGCACAGAGAGAGATTGCCAACCCAAACAAATCGGGTCAGATTGACTTTCTGAATTTAATCATCACTTTCTGTAGTTTTTGTAGTTTCCACAGTTTCTGTGGGATGTGCTAAAGGTAAACAACCAGAGCTGGGCAAATATCATTTAAAGACTGTAAATAACAACCTCTTGCATTTAAATAGATGTTTTCATTTCATGGTGTTTTCACATTTATTATCGCAGTTGATGCTTCATCAACTCTGCAGAGAGAAGGCAGCTATTTCTATTCACCTCTACCCCATCGCACCACCATGTTTTGCAAAAAGAAAAAAAAAAGGAGAGATCTAGTTACTTGGTCCAAATTGCAAAAAGAAATGGAAGCCTGCATCCAGAACTCTGGCAAGTGTTGAATATTACTGGATTCTTTGAAATGATCATCTTCTACCCATGTGTTGTGTGTCATAGCTCACCGGGCCCTACCACATCTATTGCACTGTGTGGAAGGAAAAGGACCAAAGTCTGGGGAGGTTGAGTAGCCTCCACGGAATGCAGACAGTATGGAATCAGGCCTAAAACCCCAAGACCAACCCTTCTCCCATGAGCTTCCTCATCCCAATGCTGTCCCCAGACAATGTCCTGTTGTGAGAACCTCCAGTGGCCTTAAGCCAGGGTCAGTGTTTCCTTTTCATTTCTCTTCCCACATCTATCTACAACTCTGATGTTAAATATTAACTTCCCTTCTGTACAGGAAGTTTGAGATGCAGCAGGGACTCCCTCTTAGGGACCTGCCAGGCCCTTACAAACATGGAAATAAAGGAAAATCTCGAGTTCCCTGGAGGGAAATTACAGGCACCTAGCTAGTCCTGAGAAGTAAATGAGCAACTTGATCAGCAAGAAAGTAATAGTAGCTTAAAACAATAGCCAAGGAAATTAGAGTCACAAGATATTTGGCTCACTATAGAAACTAAAGATAACATCATAACATATGTCTGATGTGTTTTTCAGAAACCTAGGTCCCCCACTAAATGAATCCACTGTCACACAAACCTCAAATAAGGGGGAACTGAGGACTAAACGCTACCATTCTTTGTTCTGTATTTCTACCTGAGGGGCCTGGAGGAAGGCACACCCATAGGCCAGAACTTGACATTCCTTTATGCTGACCAGAAGTTTTTAGACAGAGTTTCCATTCCTTAACCAATCACAAGTCAGAATCTCTAAATCCACCTGTGGCCTGTAAGCCCCCACTTCCAGATATCCCACCTAAACCCACCTTTTTAGGTGGGATAACTAATGTTTAACATCCATGTATTAATTTACAGTTTTGCCTGTAACTTCCGCTTTCCTGAAATTTACCCCTGCCTTTAAAAATCTTTGCTTGCAAGTCATCGGGGAGATCGGGTCTTAAGCATGAGTGGCCCAATTCTCCTTGCTTGGTGCCCTGCATATAAATGCCTTCCTTTCTTTCCCTGCAAAATCTTGGTGTGGATGTTTAGCCTTGCTGGGCCTGCAAGCGGATCCCCGTTCAGTTCAGCAAAATTTGTTCAGGAAGAAGTCCCCTTCACAGTTCATATGCTGTAAATTCAGACTAATGATCAAATAATGTCTCCTACAACTGAAACATCAAATTGATGTATATTTATTCAGAACAGTGCTGGACTATGAAGGAACAACAGCAAGATGGAACTGCCTTCAAGGAGGATGCAAATCAGCTGAAGAGAAAAGATCTTTAGGCAAGTAATTAGGATTTACAGAAATGTTCAAGAGAGTAAACGAGGTTCAGGAGAGTATACGGGTGTTACCCTACCAGACCTTGGAGAATACAGTGGTCAGTGGAAGAGACCAGATTCTGTCCTCATGGGAGAGTATTGGGAATCGATTCTTCATTCAAATAAACATTGAATTCACAACCTACTAAGTGGGGTGAAAGAAAAGTAACAGGGGTTCATGAGCATCTAAACAGAGGGATATGGCCTGTTTGTGTAGCCAGGGGGGGCTTCCTGGAGGAAGAGTGACTTTTCGGTTGAGATCTGAAGAAGTGGGAATTAATTGGGCTCTGTGTAGAGTGGGGAGGCTACAGATAGTGTGTGGCATGCCGTTTCAGAGGAGGGGAGACCACTTAGTCTTGTGACCTGAGCAGATGAGGTTTGACACGGCTCTCAGAGGATGGGTGGATGTAGAACGGGAGAGGGGGGTATGGGAGACATCTCTGGTGCCAGTGGAGTGCGGAGGCGGTAAAGGGTAAGTCCTGTTAAAGCCTGCCAAAGTGTATTAGTATCCTGGGAGGGCTAGACAACATTAATAAAACAGCAGAGTCTGCTTCATCTCCATTTCCTCCTCCCTGTGTAGCTATTCCTTACCATCCTAATTTATATAAGCCACCCAAGGCAACCTCAACTTTTGTGAAAACAGAGGCTCAACCTAAGTAACTCAAGAAGCTGGTTAGATGGGATGGGTAAAAAGAGCAAGGACCCAGGAGCAATCAGTGGAGGAAAGTCTAATCAGGCAAGCTGAGGATATGTGATGTGATCACTAGGCCTTTAACCGGGAAAGAACATAGCCACAGGAAATCTGCGTGCAACAGGATCTGGAGTTCCAGGCAAACCATGCTGGAGGCCATAGACCCCCTGATGCAGACTTTGGGTAGGACTCTATTCCCTAAGAAAGGAGGGGGTTAGCAAAAGCAAGGAGGGACTGGAGCCAGGCCAAAAGGCCAAGCCATGCCTAGCAGCAGTGTCCCTCCCTCAAAAGGGACATATACTAACATGGATAATGCATATGCAATAGACCCTTGGCAGGTGCTTGTGATCATAATAAAGATAAAAATACACATTCTAGACACGTTTATGAGTTCTCTTAAAGAGCTCATTAGCTAGCTGGGCATGGTGGTTCCTGCCTGTAGTCTGAGCATTTTGGGAGACTGAGGCGGGAGGATTGCTTGAGCCCAGGAGTTTGATACCAGCCTGGACAACACAGTGTCACTCCATGACTACAAAAAATGAAAAAAAAAAAAAAAAATAGCCAGACATGGTGTGGTGCCTGTGGTCCCAGCTACTTGGGAGGCTGAAGTGGGAGGATCACTTGAAGGTACCCTGAGCTATGATCATACCGCCGTACTCCCATCTGGGTGACAGAGTGAAATGCACTCCCATGTGGGTGACAGAGTGAGATCCTTTCTCAAAAAAAAAAAAAAAAAAAAAAAAAAAAAAAGCTTATTACAGCCTATTGGCACTGAAAAGGACATTAGAGATTATCTGATGTACCCATTCTTTTTTCAAATGAAGAAACAAAGATTCAAAGACTGAGTCACTTGAAAGTGTAACACAGCTCATTAGCCAGAGCAAGGATGAAAACCCAGGTCTCTTAGCTCTTAATCCACTTCTCTTTCCACACATCCTCTAATTTTTAATTTTAAAGAGTTAGGTTTAAATTAGGAAAGAAACAGTCTACGATCAATCCCATAGTGCCCAGTGAATTTTCTCCTCATCACTGACAAGGGCTTTTATTCTGAGACTAGTTCATTATATGTCATCTTATAAAGTCGGACAGATCATTTATTTCAGTTGTTAACAGAATTGCTTTCAGATGTCATTATGAGTTGTTCCTTTATCTATAACCACATTTATTAAAGCTTTCATTTTTCCATGACTTTGGGGGGGTGGAGTGTGGACATCTATATATGTGCTTATTCACCTTGTGCACATCAGGTTAGAGACACAGCTGTGAACAGACAGTTACCTCAAGAGTTCAGTTGATCCACAGCCACAAGATCTGTCTTTGAAACCCAGCTTTGCCTTCTTACCAACTGAGGAAGCCTAGGTGGCTAATTTAACTCCTCACTACTAAATGGTGATAGGAGACCCTGCCCTGACTAGCCCGCAGGATCTTAACTTGACATAACCCAACATTTCCCCTTTTTTTACTTAACATTCTGTGGACACCAATGGAGAAAAGCTGCCCTAGACCCCATCTTTGTTGTCACACTTGACTCTCCAAGGAAAGGGGCATTTGGCCAACAGAAGTTGCCCCTGGACTTAAACTGCTGCAAGTACATCATGGGAGAAGCAAGCAGGGAGAGACAAGGGAGATAGAAAAGGGCGAAAGCCCATCCATGTCTACTTCTAATCCCATTAGTCCTATGTGAGGCAGCCAATGTCACAGTCCCCTTCCTCCTGTGCACCCTTTCATGGGCTCCTAACCCTCGGATCCCATTTCTCACCACTAGCAAATGCCTCGCCCTCTGCCTGGGGCCCCTGCTCTTTCTGTCCTACCCAGCCCTTCACCTTGGACCTGTGTCTAGCTGTCATCCTCCTCCCTGGGGACTTGATGTTCCACTTTTCTCTGGGGCTCCCTATCCAGGATGCATATCCCATTTCCTCTGCTACTAAACGTGGTAGCTAAAGGACCCCTGGGACCTACAAGTGTGGGAGAGAAAGCCCAACCTGGCTCTAATCTCCCAGGGCATCCTGTGGTATGGCCCCATTATCCAGCTTTGGCCAATTTGCATGTAGCTACAAACTCAAACTCTCACTTTCACCCTACTTGGCTCATATTTGGCCCCTGAGGGAGGATCTCAAACACAGGCCTGGGATACTCATGCTCACCTTCCAGCATTCCATGGTGGCTACAGATGGACATGACAACTGGCAACAGACTCGTGTCCTTTGTCCATAATCATTTCCCCTGGCCTAACAGCACTTCCACTCACAGGCAAAACAGCCACAGCCACAGAGTTGCCATCTGAACCCAGAGCCAACATAGCATGGTCTCGGCAGCCCCCACTTCTTCCCTGTAGACCTTCCTGTCCTCCTACAGACTCACTTTTATCTGGTGGTTCACAATACACAGGTGACTTTCCAGGGTTCACATTTCATGGAGGTAGGCAGATCTTCTCCCTCAGCCCCATTTCTGATGTCCCACAGCACGGTCAAGATGCCTTTGCAAATATATATCATTCACTCCTGAAAACAGTCTTGCAAAGTGGGCATTATGAACCCTGTCTTACAGATAAGGAAAGTGAAGGCACAGCAATGTTCAAAAGACACACGGTGGTTGGGGCAGAAGTGTGGGTCAAGCGCAGACCCCGACCCCAAATGCCGTGCTCGCTCCACCACTCTAAGCTACGGGAAACCTGTGATCAGGCCTCGTCAGCCAGGGCCCCGGCGTGCCAATCACATCACAGATTCAGAAGGCCTTCCCCACGTTCCCTATTCCTAAGCTAATTCTAAACAGAGGGAGCTACTGTTTGCTGATCATGAGAGACTTTCCAGCTGTCAGAATGACTTCCCAAGAGAAATCCAGGGAAGTCCCACTGACTTGTGAATTTAAAGCGGGGTGAGATAAACCTTCCAGAAACATTCCAAAGGAACGAATCTGTAATTGGGAACGAAAGAAACAACCAAAATGGTCTTTCCAAATTCACATGTCTGTCATTAAGTGTCTCCTGGGGAAAGGGGGCAGAGAAACCAGGACAGATTTAGGGAAGGGTTAGTCTAATTCTTTTATTTCCTCATTAGAGGAGTTATCAAGTTCTGAGTCAGTGGAGAGATACCAGTGTTAACTGCTAGAAGAGGAGCTGGTTCACCACCGTGCTGTCCCTTCCACATGTCAATTTCTGAGAGGAAATTCAAGCTGAGGATGACTTTGCAAGTCCCGAGAATGGAAAGAGGGGTAGTCTCCTGGCATGGATACGTAGTCTCAAATGTGGTCTTAGGATTCTGGTCTACTGTGATCCACCATGGCATACGAGGAGAGTAATTTGTTACTGTTAATGTATACCAAGTTTTGCAAATAGTTTTTTCCTATAAGTAACAGAAATTTCAAAAAGTGTCAGACGGGTGCAGTGGCTCACGCCTGTAATCCCAGCACTCTGGGAGGCTGAGGCAGGTGGATCATGAGGTCAGGAGATCAAGACCATCCTGGCTAACATGGTGAAACCCCATCTCTACTAAAAAAAAAAAAAAAAAAAGAAAAGAAAGAAAGAAAGAAAAAAATAAAATTAGCCAGGCGTGGTAGTGAGTGCCTGTAGTCCCAGCTACTCGGGAGGCTGAGGCAGGAGAATGGCGTGAACCCGGGAGGTGGAGCTTGCAGTGAGCCGAGATGGTGCCACTGCACTTCAGCCTGGGTGACCGAGCAAGACTCCGTCTCAAACACACACACACACACACACACACACACACACACACACACACACACACATTTCCCATCATTCTCACTCTAACATGCTTTCAAGAGTAGGATAGAGAGGAGTTGAGAAAAGGTCAATGACATGGAAACACCCAAAGCTTTGCCCAGGATGCTGAGATGTGACTATATCTTTTTTGTTCCGATGGGAAAACATTTGCCACTGCATATTCTTAAAACTACCTCTTTCCCCAATACCATTACAGTAGCCCCTCTTTAGATTTCTGAGATTGGATAGAATTTATTTTTTAGTTAGCTTCATTTCTAAATAAATAAAAACCAGGAATAAGGGTTTCCATCAAGGCAATAGTTTAGAGCCACTGCCTACATTGATTCATTGGGTGACTTTGGGCAAGTCATTTAATACCTCTGACTGTAGTTATTTCATGTAAAAGATGTGGATAACTTATTATCCTGCTCTGTGTCTCTTGTAAGGATTTTTCTAATGTTCATATGCAAAATAACAAAAGCTGGTGTTATTAAGCACCTACTCTATGCAAAACATACAACATCTCAGTTAATTCACACAATGGTGCCATGAAAGAGGGTTTATTGTCCAATTTTACTAAAGAAACTAAAGAAAGAGGTGACCCGTGCAGAAGTGCTTTTAAAGGTATAGGGAATAATTTGCTGTGCATGGTGGCATGCACCTGTAGTCCCAGCTACTCAGGAGGTGAGAGGATCACCTGAGCCTGGGGAGGCTGAGCCTGCAGTGAGCCGTGATCACACCACTGCACTCCAACCTGGGTGACAGAGTGAGACCTCATCTCAAAAAGAAAAAAAAAAAAAAAAAGATACAGGGAGTCGTCATCAATCATAAACATTTAAAATGTTTTACTATTAGAACTGTCAACTATAGATGCTTTAAAAACAAGAATTAAATATAGATAGTTTTAAAACATAAACCAGTCTGAGGAACTAGTAAGACACACGATCTTTGGAAAAATATTTGCAGGGCAGAGAGCATTCCTGTATTCCTTCCTTTATTCTTGGCACTGGACACAATACTGAACAAAAAGCTGCAAACTCTCTGCTCTTATGAAGCTTATATTCCTATGGTAGACACAGCAATGAACAAATACATGAGTAAAAAACAGTACAGTCATGCCTCAGTATCAGTGGCGGATCGGTTCCAGGAACCCCATGGACACCAAAGTCTGAAGATGCTCAAGTCCCTGATATAAAATGGCATAATCACACCTGAAATCCCAGCACTTTGGGAGGCTGAGGCAGGCAGATCAGTTGAGTCCAGGAGTTCAAGACCAGTCTAAGCAACATGGCGAAACCCCGTCTCTACCAAAAATAATTTTTAAAATGGCATAGTATTTACATATAACTGATGAACATCCTCCTGTGTAGTTTAAGTCATCTCTAGATTACTGACAATGCTATATAAATTGTGGTTACACTACATATTTTAAGTTTGTATTTTTACATTATTAAATTATTTTTCATTTTTCAAATATTTTCAATCAGCAGTCAGTTGAATCTCAAGATGCGGAACCTACAGATATAGAAAGCTGACTCTATGTCACATGGAGATGAAAACTAAAGAGAAAAATAAAACCAGAGAGGGGAAAGGGGAGCTGCAAGTTGAATATGTGGTCAACGAAGGTCTTGCTAAGAAGGTGCCACTTGAGCAAAGACCAGAAGGAGATAAGGGGTGATCTATGCTGGGACTGGAGGAGGAACCTTCCAGAGAATGCAGTAGACCAGGGGATGAGATCCCAAATCCCTTGATGTTCTTGTGGACACTCCCAAAGGTGAGACCACACTGCTGAAGTGTTCTAAGAATCCTGAGATTGAGAATAGGAAGAAAGGAAGGCCCTCAAGATGACTGACTGGAGGCGTCTGGTACTCACCTCCCTCCATAAAGAACCTCCGAAATACTGAGAAGATAATCACACTTCAAATATACCATCTAAGAGAGAATGCTGGAATTCAACAGAGAAGTGACAGGAAACACCTAAAGCAAAGAGAGGGAAGCGAGGCAGCCTGCTCAGCTGCCTCACCAGGATGGGCTGCCTTGGACCTGAGGATTAGTCCACCCCTTCCTATCACAGCCAACACATGCACGCACCATCAGGGAGCCTGAGGATAGATCCACCTGGCCCGCCTCTGCACCACCAGTGCCTGGGCACATTGTCTGGAGGCCTGAGGACCACCCAGCTCAGTCCGCCACCATTGACACCTGAGCACTCCTCCCAGGGGCCTGAAGTCGGGCCCACCCAACCTGCTGCTACCACCACAGCAGGCACCCACCCACGGGCCTGGGGATTGAACTACCCAGTTTGTCACAGCCACCACCAACACCAGCATGGAAAACTTGGGACCCAGAGGTTAGTCCCACCACTACTCTGCCATTGTCCATGCCACACCTGCTGCCCAGGAGCCTGAGAACCCGTTCATCTGCTTAACCCACCACTGGCACTACCTATACCTGAGCAAGCCACCTGTAGGTCCAAAAATTGACCCACCTGAACTCAGTAGCACCAGTGTCAGCATATGCCACCCTGCGGCCCAAGGATAGGCATACTTGGCCCACCACTGCCACGACTAGGGTCCAAAGACAGCCCCACCCCCCACCCCACCCCACCCCCACCCCCAGTATTCCCATATCCAGCAAAACTTTGCCACAGGCTTCATTAACAACTGCATTCTAAGTCATTGAGGAAATCAGAAACCACCAACATTGTTTACAGCAAGAGAAATCATACAGAGACTATACTACTACATGCACCCAGAATCAAAGCCAGTGTGTCCTAACCAACCAACACTATATCTAAATCTTCAGGAAAAAAAGTCCTCCCCTACAAAAGCAAATTCAAAATATCGAAAGAGGCAACTGTTACATCAGATGCATAGACAGCAATGTAAGGAAGCTATCATACAAAAGTATGACACCTCCAAAAGAACACAATGATTCACCAGCAACAGATTCCAATCAAAAAGAAATTTATGAAACCTCAAAAAGAGAATTCAAAATAATGATATTAAGAAGCTTAAGAAAATACAGAAAAACAATATAAAGAAATTAGAAAAACAATTCAGGATATGAATGAGAATTTTTCCAAAAAGATAAATGTCATTTAAAAAATGAAACAAATTCTAGAATTGAAGGATTAAATGAAACACAAAATACACGCAAAAGCTTCAAAAATAGATTAGAACAAGCAGAAGGAAGACTTTTGGAGCTCTAAGTTCTTTTGAGATAACCCAGGCAGACAAAAACACAGAGAAAAGAATTTTTTAAAATGAAAAAAGCCTACATGACATATGGGATACCATAAAGCAACCAAATATTCAAATGTTTGGTATCAAAGAAGGTGAAGAGAAAATGAAGCGGTTAGAAAACCTATCTAATGAAGTAATAGCCAAAAACTTCCCAAGACTAAAAACAAATTTAGACATCAAGATGCAGGAAGCTCAGAGATTCCCAGATACAATGCAAAAAGATCTTCTCTACTATACATTACAGCCAAAGTGTTAAAAGTCAAAGATAAAGAGACAATTCTAAAAACAGCAAGAGAAAGGTATCTAGTCACTTAGAACTCCCCACAGACTAACAGTGGATTTCTCAGCAGAAATGTTACAAGCTGGGAAAGAATGAGAAGATATATTCCAAGTGCTGAAAGAAAAAAATGTCAGCCAAAGATAGCATATTTAGCAAAGTTATGCTTCATAAGTGATGGTCAAATAAAGTCTTTCCTTGACAAGCAAAAGGTGAGAGAATTCATCACCATTAGACTGGTCCTACAAGAAAAGCTTAAGGGAGTTCTATACCTAGAAGCAAAGGGACAATATCTACCATCATGAAAACACACGAAACTATAAAACCCACTGGTGGAGCAAACACACAAATAAGGAAGAAAAAGGAATCAAATGTTACCACTACCAAAGAAAACTACCAAACCACAATGATATACAATGAGAGAAAGAAAGGAACAAAGGATATACAAAACAACAAGAAATCAATTAACAAAATGATAGGAATAAATCTTCACATACCAATAATGACCTTGAATGTAAACAGATTAAACTTTCCACTTAAAAGATAGAGACTGCATGAATGGATAAAAATACATGACCCAACTCTATAGTGCCTACAAGAAACTCATCCCAACTGTAAAGATACACATAGACTGAAAGCAAAAGGATGGAAAGAGAGATTCTATGCCAACAAAAACCAAAAGCAAGCAGGAGTTGCTATACTTATATCAGATCGAAAGACAAAAACAGTACAAAGAGATAAAGGTCATTATATAGTAATTAAGGAATTCATTCAGCAAAACGATATAACAGTTCTAAACAAAAATGCACCCAGCAGTGAAGCACCTAGATATATAAAGCAAATATTAGATTTAAAGGAAGAGAGATACTTCAATACAATAACTGGGAACTTCAACACCCTACTCACAGCATTAGACAGATCAGCTACCAGGGGTGTACAACCTTTTGGCTTCTGTGGGCCACACGGGAATAACTGTCTTGGACCACCCATAAAATACACTAATGATAGCTGATTAACTTTAAAAATAATCACAAAAAAATCTCAATTTTTTTTTTTTTGACCAAGTCTTGCTCTGTCACCCAGGCTAGGCTAGAGTAGAGTGACACGATCTCAGCTCACTGCAACCTCTGCCTCCTAGGTTCAAGCGATTCTTCTGCCTCAACCTCCTGAGTAGCTGGGACAACAGGTGTGTACCACTACGCCCGGCTAATTTTTGTATTTTTAGTAGAGATGGAGTTTCACCATGTTGGTCAGGCTGGTCTTGACCTCTTGACCTTGTGATCCACCTGCCTCAACCTCCCAAAGTGCTGGGATTACAGGCGTAAGCCACTGCTCCCGGCCAAAAATCTCAATGTTTTAATAAAGTTTATGAATTTATGTTGGGCCACATTCAAAGCTGTCCTGGGCTGCATGCAGCCCTTGAGTTAGACAAGCTTGATTGGTCTAGACAGAAAATTTAAAAAGAAACATTGGAATTAAACCTCACATTAGACCAAATGGACCTAACAGACATTGACAGTACATTTCACCCAACTACACAATACACCTTCCTCTCATTAGTACTTGGAACATTCTCCAGGATCAACCATATGTCAGAACACAAAAACAAGTCTTAAGAAATTTTTAAAGTCAAAATTATGTCAAGTACCTTCTCAGACCACAATGGAATAAAACTAAAAATTAACAAGAGGAACTTGGGATATTGCACAAATACATGGAATTTAAACAACATGCTCCTAAATGACAACTGGGTCAAGGAAGAAATTAAGGAGGAAATAGAAACATTTCTTTTTTTTTTTTTTTTTTTTTTTTTTTGAGACGGAATCTCGCTCTGCCGCCCAGGCTGGAGTGCAGTGGCTGGATCTCAGCTCACTGCAAGCTCCGCCTCCCGGGTTCACGCCATTCTCCTGCCTCAGCCTCCCGAGTAGCTGGGACTACAGGCGCCCACAACCGCACCCGGCTAATTTTTTGTATTTTTAGTAGAGACGGGGTTTCACCGTGGTCTCGATCTCCTGATCTTGTGATCCGCCCGCCTCGGCCTCCCAAAGTGCTGGGATTACAGGCGTGAGCCACCGTGCCCGGCTGAAACATTTCTTAAAACTAATGAAAATTGAAACACAATATACTAAAACCTATTGGATACAGCAAAAGCAGTGCCAAGAGGAAAGTTTATAGTAGTAAATGTCTACATCAAATAAGTAAAAATAATTCAAATGAACAATCTAACAATGTACCTTGAGGAACTAGGAAAATAAGAATAAAGCAAACTCAACATTAGTAAAAGGAAAGAAATAATAAAGATCAGAACAGAACTAGAAAAATTGAGGCTTAAAAAAAGACAAAGGATCAGCAGGGCACAGTGGCTTACACCTGTAATCCCAGCACTTTGGGAGGCCAAGGCGGGTGGATCACAAGGTCAGGCATTTGAGCCAGCCTGGCCAACATGGCAAAATTCCGTCCATACTAAAAATACAAAAAAATTAGCCGGGCGTGGTGGTGAGTGCCTGTAGTCGCAGCTACTCAGGAGGCTGAGGCAGGAGAATTGCTTGAACCTGGGAGGCAGAGGTTGCAGTGAGCCAAGATTGTGCCACTGCACTCCAGCCTGGGTGACAGAGTAACACTCCATCTCAAACAAACAAACAAAAATACAATCAACAAAAAGTTGGTTTTTAAAAAAGATAAACAAAACCAACGAACAGGGATTACTTTGAATCTGTAAGTTGCTTTAGACAGCTAAGCTAACCAAGAAAAAAAAGAGAGAAGACCCAAATAAAATCAGATATGAAATTGGAAATATTACAACTGACACCACAGAGATACAAAAAAATTACAGACCATTATGAACAACTATACACTAATAAAATGAAAACCTAGAGGAAATGGATAAATTCCTGTATACATACAATCACCAAGAGTGAATCAGGAAGAAATAGAAAACCAAAGCAGACCAATAATGAATAATGAGATTGAATCAGTAATAAAAAGTCCCCCAACAAAGCGAAGTTCAGGACTGGATGACTTCAGTGTGAAATTCAACCAAACTTTCATCAGGAATATCAATTCTCCTCAAACTATTCTAAAAAGTTAAAGAGGAGGGAATTTTCCATAACTCATTCTATGAGGCTGGCATTACCCTGATGCCAAAACCAGACAATGATGCAACAACAAAAAAAGAAAACTGCAGACCAATATCCCTGATAAACATAGATGCAAAAATCCTCAACAAAATAACAGCAAACAAAATCCAACAACACATCAAAAAGATAAGACACCATGATCAAGTCCTCAGGAGGCAAGGATGGGTCAAAAAAACCAAATCAACAAATGTGATACATCACATCAACAGAATGAAGGACAAAAGCCATACAGTCATCTCAACAGATGTAGAGAAAGCATTTGATAAAATTCAACATCCTTTTATGATGAAAATTCTCAACAAACTAGTTATTGAGGGAACATAACACAACATGATAAAGACCACAGATGGCAAACCCACAGCTAACATTATACTGAATGGAGAAAAGCTGAAAGCCTTTCCTCTAAGAACTGGAACAAGGCAAGGATGCCCACTTCAGCCACTCCTATTCAACACAGTGCTGGAAGTCCTAGCCAGAGAAATCAAGCAAGAGAAAGAAATAACAGGCATCCAAACTGTAAAGGAGGAAGTCAAATTTTCCATCTTTGCAGATGATATAATGTTACATACTTTTAATTTTTGGATCTGATATTGAAGAAATGATATTATATATAGAAAAACCTAAAGATTATACCAGAAAACTCTTAGGTATTATAAATTCAGTAAAGTTGCAGGATACAAAATTAACATACACTATTCTATACACCAATAATGTACTGGCTGAGAAAGAAATCAAGAAGCCAATTCCATTTACAACACCTACCAAAAAATTAAAATATCTAGATATAAATTTAACCAAAAAGATGAAAGACCTCCATAAGAAAAACTGCAAAACACTGATAAAAGAAATTGAAGAGGACACAAATGGAAAGATATCCCATGCTCATGGATTAGAAGAAATAATATTGTTAAATAACCATACTGCCCGAAGCAATCTACAGATTCAAAGTAATCTATATGAAAGTACCAACATAATTTTTCACAGAAATAGAAAAAACAATCTTACAATTCATATGGAACCAAAAGGGAGCCAGAATAGCCACAGCAATGCTGAGCAAAAAGAACAAAATTGGAGACATCACACTACCTGGCATCAAAACATATTACAAGGCTGTAGTAACCAAAATAGCATGGTATTGGTATTAAAAACAGACACATACACCAATGGAACAGAGAACCCAGAAATAAATCCATGTATTTATAGCTAGCTGATTTTCAACAAAGGTACCAAGAACAAACATTGGGGAAAGGACACCATGTTCAAAAAATGGTGCTGGGAAAATTGAATATTCATACACAGAAGCATAAAACTGGACCCCTATCTCTTACCATATAGAAAAATCAATGCAAGTTAGATTAAAGTCTTAAATCTAAGACCTGAAACTATAAAACTACTAAAAGAAAACACAGGAGAAACACTTCAGAACATTGGTCTGGGCAAAAATTTTATGCCTAAGACCTCAAAAGCACAGGCAACGAAAACACAAAGGGGACTATATTAAAGTAAAAAGCTTCTACACAAAAAGAAAACAATCAACAGAGCAAAGAGACAACTTGTTGAATGGGAGAAAATATTTGCAAACTATTCATCTGAGAAGGTGCTAATATCCAGAATATCCAAAAACTCATACAACTCAACAGCAAAAACAAAAACATATAATGCCTAAAAAGTAGGGGACAGGAATAGATATTTCTCAAAAGAAGACATACAAATGGCCAACAGGTATACAACAAAATGTTCTCCCCATCACTAAACATCAGAGAAATGCAAATCAAAACCACAATGAGGCTGGGCACAGTGGCTCATGCCTATAATTCCAGCACTTTAGTAGGCCAAGGCGGGTGGACTACCTGAGGTCAAGAGTTCGAGACCAGCCTGACCAATATGGTGAAACCCCATCCCTACTAAAAATACAAAAAATTAGCCTGTGCCTGTAGTCTCAGCTACTCAGGAGGCTGAGTCAGGAGAATTGCTTGAAACCGGGAGGCAGAGGTTGCAGTGAGCTGAGATCACAACACTGCACTCCAGCCTAAAAGATAGAGTGAGACTGCATCTCAAAAAAACAAACAAGAAAACACAACAAAATATCATTTTACCCCCACTTAGAATGGCTGTTATTAAAAAGATAAAAAGTAACAGATGCTGGCGCGGATATGGAGAAAAGTGAACTCTTACACACTGTGAGTGGGAATGTAAATTAGTACAGTCATGGAAAATAGTGTGATTTCTCAGAAAACTAAAAATAGAACTACCATATAATCCTGCCACCTTGCTACTGTGTGTCTGTCTACAAAAGAAATCAGTATGTCAAAGAGATATTTGCGCTTTCATGTTCACTGAAGCACTACTCACAATAGTTAAGATATGGAAACAATGTACATATCCACTAATGAATGAAGAAAATGTGAGACATATAAACACACTCTGAAATACTATTCACACATAAAAAAGGATGAAATCATGTAATTTGAAGCAACCTGGATGGAACTGCACATAAGTGAGATGAGCCAGGCTCAGAAAGACAAATACCATATGTTCTCACTTACATGTGGGAGCTAAAAATATTGATATCACAGAGGTAGAGAATAGAACAATAGACAACAGAGGCTGAGAATGGTGTGGATGTGTAGAGGGGAGGGAATACAGACAGACTAGCTAACGGGTACAAAGAGACAAACATACACTTAGAAGAAATAAATTGTAATGTTCGACAGCAGAGTAGCATGACTAAAGTTAACAGTAGTGTATTGTATATTTCAAAATAGCTAGGAGGGGACTTGAAATATTCCCAACACATAGAAATAATAAATACTAGAGGTGGGCCAGGCATGGTGGCTCACGCCTGTAATCCCAGGACTTTGGGAGGCTGAGGCAGGTGAATCACGAGGTCAGGAGATCGAGACCATCCTGGCTAACACAATGAAACCCTGTCTCTACTAAAAATATTAGTCTCTACTAAAAAAAATTAGCTGGGCGTGGTGGCGGACGCCTGTAGTCCCAGCTACTTGGGAGGCTGAGGCATGAGAATGGCGTGAACCCGGGAGACAGAGCTTGCAGTGAGCCTAGATCATGTCACTGCACTCCAGCCTGGGTGACAGAGCAAGACTCTGTCTCAAAAAAAAAAAAAGAAAGAAAAGAAAAAAAAAGAAATAATAAGTATTAGAGGTGGTAGATATCTCAAATACCCTGACTTGATCATCACAGTCTGCATGTAACAAAATATCACATGTATCCCACAAAACATATGAATGTTGATATCAATAAAAAATGCAAGCCAAATAATAATAATCATAGGAAGAAACATGACTTATCCACTACATATTCTTGACCATCCCTGAAAAGTCTCGTTCTTGCCTTGGTATTTTTTAATACAGATATCAACCATCGTGTTACACTGAGATGGTAATAATCCTTGTTTGAAAATCCCCCAGGGCTGGGCGCAGTGGCTCACGCCTGTAATCCCAACACTGGGAAGCCAAGGTGAGCAGATCACCTGAGGTCGGGAGTTTGAGACCAGACTGGCCAACATGGAGAAATCCCGTCTCTACTAAAAGTACAAAATTAGCCAGGCGTGGTGGTGCATGCCTGTAATCCCAGCTACTAGGGAGGCTGAGACAGAATTGCTTGAACCTGGGAGGCAGCGGTTACGGTGAACCTAGATGGCGCCATTGCACTTCAGCCTGGGCAACAAGAGTGAAACTCTTGTCTCCAAAAAAGAAAAGCCCCCAAATGCAAGTGACTCATGTTGAAATCCTGTTTCAGAGGCCCGTGCAAGAAATTATCATCGCTTTAAGAATACACAGAAACTGCTAAGTTTTTCCAGCTCTCTGATGTCTACAAAACTGAGTAGAACAGTGTGCCCTTTGGGGCCAACAAAGCGACTGCTGCCAAGCAGGGTAACGTGCTTTCAAACCTGAAGCATTTTAGTCCTCAAAGGAAAGCCCAGCCCCTCCACAGCTTGGGTGTCCTGCTGGCCACAGAGCCACTGTCCCGGGCTGCTACCCTCTGCGCTCGGCCCCTCCCCTCCACCGCCCCTGCCCTCATTCCATTATTAGGTATGCATTTCAGATTTTGAATGGATCTCCTTGTCTGGCGTTAATTGACAGTGAAAGCCCGGTTTTCAAAGCCAAGGTACAAGCACTGAAGGTAAGTGATCAGAGGACTGCCCTCGCAATAAATCACTGCAGCGCAGGTCACCGTTTGGAGTGTGAATGCAGTGTTCAATAAAGAAACACACTCCACCTTTCAGCTTCAAGCCGACCCTAGCTAATTGACCTCATTGTAGTCCCCCCATTAATCATTCTGGCACATGGGGCAAGAGGCAGTTTCACTGCTTAGGTTTGCAGGGAGGAGGGGGACCGAGTCCGTGTGGGGGTGGTTGAGGGTTGAGGGGGCAGTTATAATGTAAAAGGAAATCATAGACAATTCTACCTTAATTAACTCATTGGATTTCCAGGTTGACCAGATATGGTTAACTTCGCTAAAGGAATGTGGGGAATAGGGCAGGGGCCTTCATTAACTTCATGCCAGGTCGCAGGAGTTTGAGGCTGTAACAAAAGCAGATGTGAGCATCTGTAGCCCATCCAGAGAGCAGCATGGCAGAAGGACTGGGGCGTTCGCCTAATGCTACATAATCATTCAGTGTCATTGATCTCCCCAGACCCTGATTAATAAATTGCAGCAGAAGTCTTTTACAGCAGTGACTACAATTTTATTTCACCTATTAGAAGCCCATCACAGTACACACCAGTCATGCAGGACAAGCTTACACACCCCTCCCTTCCACCCCTCCAGGCCTGTCCATAGTTCTGAATTCACTTTGCTTGTGCACCTCCATGGGCCTGTTTTGGTTAAGAAACGTGGGGTGCCTTTTGCAGGTCCCTCCATTGTGCCAAGCTAACCCCAGGCTGACCACAGAAAAGGAGCATCAGCAAAGGGGTCAGTTCAAACAGCAACTTGAGGTTTGTTTTTTTTCAATGCAACACAGCAAACATAATTTGGGCAGCCATGATGCCAGAAAGAAACCACACCAGAAAAAAACACACGCGTGCACACACACAACATGGTTTGCGTGCTCCCGCACAACATGATTTGGTTATGGAACTTAGAATCTGCATTGATCCATTTATATTTTCAAAATGCAAGATCTGCCTTTTTGTACCAAGCTGCTTTAAATTGGGCCTTTTTAAAAGGTCTGTTTCCCCATGATTAGTCGCAATTATTCAAGAGCGCAATAGTTTCACAGTTCACAGGGGTAAACAAAGCCCCACAGGTCAGCAACTTTCATTTTGAGAGGAAGAAAATGAAAAAGAGAGGAGGGTGAAGGGAGAGCCGATGCTCATTTTATACTGTGCCTCTCTCGCTGGTGCTGTCTTCCCTGTGTTTCATTACTGTTAATGAACTTAATCGTTTGGTTTCAAAATCCCAGCCTGAAGGCATCACTCTCCATCTCCCTCAGTGCTGAGATTCAGTCTTGCTGATCTCCAAATTAACTTGTAAGCAAATACTTCAAGTCTGTGCCCTTCCCTGACAAGCACCTGGAGGAGAAAATTCAGGCCAAGACTCCAGCACAAATTCAGATGGAGCGTCAAGAAAGACAGAGAGGGTGCATTCAGATCCCCACTTGGTATTGTGTGTAATTCAATTCCACTTAACTATATTTATGGCGTGTCTACTATATGGTCCAGTAATCATGCCAGTCATTGGGTTTAGAAAGTTGATAAAACACAGTCACTGACCTCCAGGAGGGCATGGTTTCTTACCAGCCCAGCAAACATATCAAATTTCCTTGGTTCTATTATCAACAACACAACCACACCTATGGGACCTGCGAGCTAAAGCAGCTCTACTCAGCGAGAAGCTCACAGGCTTTGGAATCACAGATGTAAGCAGACTTTGAAGTTTGTCTATTTACAAGCTATGCAGGCTTGTGCACATCATTGAACCTCATCGAGACGCAGTCATATCTACCGCTCTTGCATTACCATAATATGTGCAAAGTGCTGGTTCTGCCCCACTGTAAAGGCTAGGCTTTCTATAAGAAAATTCTGATGAATTATTGCAAAGACTAACAATATAGTTTGGATATCTGTCCTCACCCAAATCTCATGTTGAATTGTAATCCCCAGTGCTGAAGGTGGGGCCTGGTGGGAGGTGTTTGGATCATGAGGTTGGATCACTCATGAATGGCATGAGCCAGCCCCTTCATGATAAGTGAGCTCTTGCTCTGAGTTCACACAGAATAGGGTGGTTTAACAGTGTGTGGCACCTACCCCACCCAATATCCAATATTCACTCTCTCTCTCTTTCTCGCTCCTGCTTTCGCCATGTCCTGTGCCTGCTCCCCCTTACCTTTTGCCATGAATGGAAGCTTCCTGAAGCCTCCGAAACAGATGCTGGCACCATGCTTCCTGTACAGCTTGCAGAACTGTGAGCCAATTAAACCTCTTATAAAATACCCAGTCTCTTTTTTGTTTATGTAGCAGTGCAAGAACAGCCTACAACTACTCACAAAGATAATAATATACCAGACTAAAATAAAAACAAATCCATTCTAGTATGTCCTTTTTTTACTCCTCCTTCTAGGAACAAAACATTGTGTCAACCTCAGCACACAAACCAGAAACAACAACCCCCCACCTTCAACAGGAACCCCTTGGAGGCTTCACTGCCCTCTCCGTTCAAACCTGATTTTCTTCCAAGCCCATCACACACCCCACCTGCTTCAAGTCAATCTTCGACTGCACTCAGAGCCCACACCATTCATTTTTACATGTGGAATGATCAAAACCAAAAATGTCAGATAGTCTCAAGAACTAGAGATCTTTCTTGACCTTCTCACATAGGTGCGTTAGTCAGGGTTCCCCAGAGAAACAAAACCACCAGGAAAATCTGTCTTATAGATACAGAAGAGAGTATGTGTTATTGGAATTGGCTCACAAAATTATGGAGGTCAAGTCCCATGATCTTCCAACTGCAAAAGGAATAACCATAAGGCCCAGTGGTAAAATTCAGTCTAAGTCTGAAGGCTTGAGAACTAGAGGAGC
This sequence comes from Macaca thibetana thibetana, assembly GCF_024542745.1. Lineage (NCBI taxonomy): Eukaryota > Metazoa > Chordata > Mammalia > Primates > Cercopithecidae > Macaca > Macaca thibetana. The sequence continues at coordinate 117,897,181 of NC_065585.1, forward strand.
CAGCAATGTAACTCTCAGTCTAAGGCTTAAGGCTCAAGAACTGGGAGCACCAATATCTGAGGGCAGGATAAGACGACTGTCCAGTTCAAGGAGAGAGAGAGGAAATTCACTCTTCTCCTGCCTTTTTGTTCTATCTGGGCCCTCAGTTGGACAACTCTCATCCATGTTGATTAGGGCAGATCCACATTACTCAGTCCACCAATTCAGACACAAATCTCTCCTGGAAACCCCTCACAGACACATCCAGAAAGCACGTTTACCAGCTGTCTGGGCACCCCCTGTCAGGTTGACATCTTGGTTTAACTGTGATTAATTTCAGATTTCAAGACCTTAAAAGAGTTGTTCAAGTTTGCACAGCTGGTTAATGTTAGTTAGAGCTAAAGCTCAGCTCTTTTGATATCAAGCCCAGGGATCTTTCTATTACATGAGATTGGTTATTTCCAACGACATTCAGATTAGTACCTTATTTTATGCTGTATTAACGTGTCCTCCAGGCTGGGTGTGGTGGCCCATGTCTACAATCCCAGCATTTTGGGAGGCCAAGGCAGGTGGATTGCTTGAACCCAGGGTTTGAGACCAGCCTGGGTCACATGGCAAAACCTCATCTCTACCAAAAATACTAAAATTAGCTGAGTGTGGTGGCACATGCCTGTAGTCCTAGCTACTCAGGAGGCTGAGGTGGGAGGAACACCTGAGCCTGGGGAGGTCGAGGCTGCAGTGAGCTGTGTTTGTGTCACTGCATTCCAGCCTGGGTAACAGAGTGAGACCTTGTCTCAAAACAACAACAACAACAACAAAGTGTCTTTCAACAGTTTAATGTGCTATCATAGCTTCCCTTACTGGTCCTCCAGGCTTCCTCTCTCATCTCCTTTTTGGTGCAGATCTGCACATCACTCTCCTGATTAAAATAGTATTAGGCTTCCGTTTTAAAGTAGTATCCGAATCTAAGCCTTAATTCAATCTTTTCCAACATCCCACTACAATATCTTTTTTTTTTTTTTTTTTGTTTTTTTTTTTTTTTTGAGATGGAGTGTCTCTCTGTCGCCCAGGTTAGAGTGCAGTGGCGTGATCTAGGCTCACTGCATCCTCCGCCTCCCATGTTTAAGCAATTCTCTGCCTCAGCCTCCCAAGTAGCTAGGATTACAGGCACCCACCATCACACCTGGCTAATTTTTTTTTTTTTTTTAATATATTTTTAGTAGAGACCGGGTTTCACCATCTTGGCTTGGCTGATCTTGAACTTCTGACCTCATGATCCACCTGCCTCGGCCTCCCAAAGTGCTGGGATTACAGGTGTGAGCCACCGTGCCCGGCCTAAAATATCTTTTTTAAAACTTTAAAAAAGTTAAAACCCAACTCAATTAAAAGATTAAAAACAACCAGAGGAAAAGAAAATCTTCCAGACAACATAATGCCAAACCGAGAAGGAATCCCCAGAACTTACAGAAAAACAGAGTTTTGTTAAATAAAATCTGGCAATTATTGTCTCATGAATCTCAGTCTCTGCTTCATAAAAAGGAGATCATTTAAAAAGAAAGGAAGACAGGAGAGAAAGAAAAGAGAGAAAAAGAAAAGAGAAAGGAAGATAAGTCATCCCTCCCTTACCATTGTCTCCTGACTCAGACCCGGAAGTTGTATGACCCAGAAACTTGGGGTGCAGATGCCACCTTTTAGTCTTGGCAGGTACCATTCCCCTCTGTCACACATTCTCACCCAACATTTGTTTAACAACCAATCAGATATAGCAATGCCCAGAAACATCTAAACAGGAAACGTGGGAAAAAAGTAGCAACATATGACAGCCTAGGCCAAATCCCAGCAAAAAGGCTCTTTAGATAGGAGCAGAGGCAGAAATAAACAAGGTGGCTGTATCTTCTAGGAGCAGAGCAGCTATGTATTCCATCAGTCCAGAGAGTCGTCAGTCCAGGCGGAGCAGAAGAACACATAACCATTAGAAAGCAGCTCTAACCCATGGTTTCAATGCTAGCAAATATCCACTAATACGCCTCAAACTAGCAGTTAGGTAAAGCAGATAAGGATGTCAATGTCAGCATTCATTGATAATTCAACATACATTTTACTAAATGTGTTAGTGAAATGAATAGGAAATACATTCGTAATTCGATTTCTATGAAAAATCATCTGTGCTTACTTCAGGAAAATATACACTGAAATTTCAAAAGACACAGGCATGGATAAAATGTAAAGTCTTCAAATCATCCCTGCTTTTATATTTTACTCAAGAAATGCACAGTAAGAAAAAGGAAATCTCTGAAAACAGCATCTAACATACTCAAAGCAAATGCATTCTTTTAAAATCAAGAACAAAACAAAGATGTATTTAGCATTGTTGAGGAAATTTTGGTCAATGCAGTAAGTCAAAAACACATTAACAAGGTATATAGAAAATAATAGAAAATGATTCTTTGCAGATGATATTATTTGTCTAAAACATCCATGTGAATCAACTAAACAATGATTGAGTCTAATACCTTTGTCAACCTTTACTTCATTTTAGAATCACCTGGAAAGCTTTTAAAAACTATCAATACCTGGGGCTCACCCCAGAAATTCTGATATAATTGTTCTTGACTGAGGCCTGGCTCCATGTCTGTTTTAAAAGCTCCCAGATGCCTTTAATATGCATCCAAGCTTGAGAACCACTGAAAAAAAAACACAGGAAATACACAAAATCCAATAGATTTTTCTTTATGCCACAAAAGACCGATTACAAAATATGATGCAGTCAAAATTCCACTAATAACAGTATAAAACATTCACAATAATAGAATTATCACGTGATCCAGCACTTCTACTTCTAGCTATATACCACAAATAATTTAAATCAGGATCTCAAAGAGATATTTTCACACTCAAGTTTATATTGGTATTATTCATGATACCAAGAGTTGGCAGCCAAATAAGTGTTCATGGATGAACGAATGGACAAAATGTGATCTATACATATGATAGAATATTATTCAATCTTTAAAAGGAAAGACATTCTGACTCACACTACAACATGAATGAACCTTAAGGATGCTAAGCGAAATAAGCCAGCCACATTCTTTATAATTCCATAAAGAAAAGTACTTTATAAATTCCATAAAGAAAAATACTTTATGTGAAGTACCTAGGGTAGACAAATTCACACAAATAGAAAGTAGAATAGTGGCTGCCAGAGGCTGGGGTAAGTGGGAATGGAAAGTTGTTTAATGAGTACAGAGTTTTCCCTTTGCAACATGAAAAGAGTCCTGAACGTGAGTTATATTAAAATATGAATGAGCTGAAAATGAGCTTTACTGCTGAACTATATGCTTAAAAATAGGACGGTAAATTTTATGTTATGTCTATTTTACCACAACTGAAAGCGTTTTAAAGGCATTTAAAAGAAAAAATAATAGTAAGTTTTAAAACAAATGCTGGCCGGGCGCGGTGGCTCAAGCCTGTAATCCCAGCACTTTGGGAGGCCGAGACGGGTGGATCACGAGGTCAGGAGATCGAGACCAACCTGGTGAACATGGTGAAACCCCGTCTCTACTAAAAAATACAAAAAAAAAAAACTAGCCCGGCGAGGTGGCGGCGCCTGTAGTCCCAGCTACTCGGGAGGCTGAGGCAGGAGAATGGCATAAACCCGGGAGGCGGAGCTTGCAGTGAGCTGAGATTCGGCCACTGCAACTCCAGCCCGGGAGACAGAGCGAGACTCCGTCTCAAAAAAAAAACAAAAACAAAAACAAAAACAAATGCTATATGAAGAAATATCATGTGAGGAACTGTTTCTTCATGAGATGGCTCAATGTCATAAAGATGCCCATTATTTTTAAATTCATTTATGAATGTGTTTCATTTCAATCAAATCTTAAACATGTTTTGTGTAGCTGAACAAAATAATTCTTCAGCTTGTTAAAAAGAATAAACATCTGCTACTAGACAAGAAAAAAACAGGACTGCAAGGTGGCCTGAATTTCCCAATATTAAAATGTATTAGAAAGATACACTACTTAAAAGAACATGATAAAAGCACAGGGAATGACAGACAGATCATTAAAGCAAACCAGAAAGCTCTGAAATTCACCCCGTACGCATAGCAATTCATGATAAAGGTAAACAGAGAGTAAGAATGAATTACTTAATAAGATATGTTTAGACAACTGGTTAGCCATTTGGGAGAAAAGTAAAGTTAGATACCTATCTTACACCGTGTACCAAAATAAATTTCACATGACTTATAACTTTCAACGTAAAAAAAAAAAAAGTAATTTTTTAAAACCTAGAAAAAGTACAGATGCAGTTTTTTTTAAAATCTCAGAGCAAGAAAGACCTTTCTAAGCAGTCGCTGGAAGACAAAGATAAAGCAAGGAGCTTGAAAGCTGATTCTTCAGGACTGCAGATGGTGAAAGGTTCGAGAGAAAGGACTCAAAGAATACATACCTAAGAGTGAAGGGTGGGGCTTCACACATACTATGACTCCTGCAGGGACCCTGGGGGACCCTGTATTCAATCCAGGGGCCCTGAAAAGGCCGCACTGTCTGTAAAGAGTGAACTTTATAACTCCAGACAACATAATACCAAACCCAGAAGGAATCCCCAGAACCTACAGAAAAACAGTTTTGTTAAATAAAATCTGGCCCATTTAACACCTCAGGGAAGAAAAAAGTGTCACTATCTCTTACTAGGTTTCTGGGGAACAAAAAAGAAACTAAAAACTTTCTGGAAGAAGGTGAAAACTCAAGCCTATGCCATATGCGCGCACACAGTACAAATTAGCACTGTTTTTTTGTTTGTTTGTTTTCTTTGTTTTTTGTAAGAGAAGACCCAAGCCAATGATCTTTTTTGAAAGAGCATATGTGGCTCTTACAAGAACACTTTTTTAATGCTCACTGCGGCCGAGCTTCCAAAAGTATTATAAATCACAGGAGAAAATAATCTGTGAGCAATAGTCATAAGTTTTAAAAAGGTGGCAGTTACCGGCTGGGCGCCGTGGCTCACGCCTGTAATCCCAGCACTTTGGGAGGCCGAGGTGGGTGGATCACGAGGTCAGGAGATCGAGACCATCCTGGTTAACACGGTGAAACCCCGTCTCTACTAAAAATACAAAAAGTTAGCCGGGCATGGTGGCGGGCACCTGCAGTCCCAGCTACTCGGGAGGATGAGGCAGGAGAATGGCGTGAACCCGGGAGGCGGAGCTTGCAGTGAGCCAAGATCATACCACTGCACTCCAGTCTGGGCAACAGAGTGAGACTCTGTCTCAAAAAAAAAAAAAAAAAAAAAAAAAAAAAAAAAAGGGCAGTTACCATCTCCCAAAACGTCAGATAATATTCTTCCAACAGAAAAACAAACTAAATATGTTTTAAATTGTCAAAATGATAAAGGATGGTATAAAAAAAAATTGAAGAAAAGCACATTATAAAAATAGGCACATTTGCAGAAAGAGTAGAATAGAATTTAAAGAAATAAAACATACAGTCCTTGGAATAAAACCTTAAAAAAATATACAACGAAGAATTTGGGGATTTAAAGAAATGGAAAATATAAAAGTGGTTAAGAGATATGGAAGAGAGAATGAGAAAGCCCAACACACATCTAATAGGGGTTCCAGGAAAAGGCAATAGGGGAAAAGAGGAGAGGCAATATTTAAAGGAAAAATGACTACGAATTTTCTAGCATATATTAGTTAATATCATACATATTTATGAAGCTCTACCATGTACCCTGCACTATTTTAGATACTAAGAAGAAAGCAATGAATGAAGACAAAAATCCCTGCTTTCACAGCATTTACTTTCTAAAAGAAAAGAGATAATGTTGTGGTTGTTGCTTTCTTCTCTTTTTTTAAAAATGGTCCACTTGCTAGAAAAAGACAAGAGATAATTTTTTAAGTACAATTCGATATATTACTATGTGTTTGGTGTGGTAACCAGACAATCCCCAAATCTCAATGGTTTACGGTGATATTTGGTTTTCATGTCAAGTGAGGGTTGCAGGGTTCCCTGTGGCTCTACTCCAGGCTGGGGGTTGACTATGGTTCTAATCTGTGAGTTCCAGGATGCAGGCTGAAGAAGGAGTCCCCATCTGGGACATGCTCTCATAGTGGCAGAGGGCAAAAATGCAAGTCACCAAGCCAGTCACACTGTTGTACTGAAAGCTTCCACTTAGAAGCAACCTGTGTCATGCTTGCTCACATTCTCTTAATATAAACAAATCACATACCCAAAGCTACCAGTTGTATGCACTAGAGACAAGCACGGCAAGAGTGGGTATTCATAATCCTCCTACAGAGAAGGGAATAAGTAATCGTGAACGAAAAATAAAGCCTACCATAATACGGTCAGTGCGGGTAATTGCTATGGAGAAAACCAAAGCAGGGAATGGGGATAAGAATTATAAGGGAGCGTGCCATTTTAAATAGGCAGACTAGGGCAGGCACAAAGAAAGTAATCTCTGATTAAGACCTGAAGGATATCATGCAGATATCTTGGAGAAGAATGTTTTGAGAAGATTAACAACAAATGCAAAAGCTCCAAGTCAAGGGCCTGCCTGATGGGTTTGAGGAGCAGCAAGGAGGCCCTTGTGGCTGTCAGGAGGTGAGAGAGGGAGTGTGGCAGGGAAACAGATCAGGCAGACCTCAGAGGCCAGACGATGGCTCTGTGAGGCCACTGTGGGGCTTGGTTTCACCTGCGGTGAGATGAAAAACCATGTGAGGGTTTTGAGCAAAGGAATGACATGATCTAATTTATATTTTAACTCAGAGATAGGCACAGAATGGACTGAAGGCAGACCAAAAAGACCAGTAGGGGGCCTTCATGATAAACAGACGAGAGACTATAAACAAGAGGCTCCACCACATAGTGAAAGTGGTTAGAATCTGGATATATTTTGAACATGATTAGCTGAAATGGAATGTGGGGTACAAATGAGAGAAGAATCAGCCATGATGCTTGGGTTGGGGCAAGCATTGCAAAGATGGTGTTCCCGCGGGCTATGATGAGACTGTGGCATGAGCAGATAGGCAGAACTCAAGTGCTCTGTTTGAGTCATTTCAAGTTTGAGGTGCATAGAAGACATTCATGTGGAGATATCCAGTGAGCAGTTGAATAAATTCGTCTGGAATTCAGCGGAGGGGTTTGAACCACAAATGTAAATTTAGGAACCACCACCACACTACACATTAGGGGATAACAAACTTTTTTTTGTAAAGGACCAGATAGTAAATACCTTAGGCTTTGCAAGTCACATATGATTGTTCTTGCATGTTCTTCATAAAAACCATCTTTGAATTATAGAGACAAGCCAGGTTTGGCCAACAGACTGCAGGTTTGCAGACACTGCTAGCAAGGATATTGAAGACCAAGAGTTTAGATTAGATCACTAAGAGAGGGAGTGCAAACAGAACAGACAAGATGTTTATACATGAGCCCAGGACACTCCAAAGTTGAAGAGGTTAAAGAGATGAAGAAGAATCAATAAACAGACCAAGAAGGAGTGATCAGTAAGGTAGAAAAAGAACAGGAGAGTGTGTGACATGGTTTGGCTCTGTGTCCCCACCCAAATCTCAGCTCAAATTGTAATCCCCATAATCCCCACGTGTAGAGGGAGGGAGCTGGTGGGAGGTGATTGGATCATGCGGGCAGTTCCCCCATGCTGTTTTCATGATGAGTGAGTTCTCACAAGACCTGATCATTTTTTAAGTGTTTGACAGTTCCTCCTTCACACACTCTCTTGCCTGCCACCATGTAAGATATTCCTGCTTCCCTTCCCTCCATGATTGTAAGTTTCCTGAGGCCTCCACAGCCATGCAGAACTGTGAGTCAATTAAACCTCTTTCCTTTATAAATTACTCAGTCTCAGGTAGTATCTTTATAGCAGTGTGAGAATGTACTAAACAGTATGGTATCCTGAAAGCCCAGTGAGGAATGACTTTCAATCAGGAGCAACAATTAACTGGGCCAAATACTGCTGATGGGTCCAGTAAGAGGGGAACTGAAAACTGACCATGTGATTTAACAACATGGAGGTCATTGGTGGCCTCCTGATTAGAATGTGTACAAGGAAGAAGGGGAGAATGTCATTGAAGTCCACAACTATACTCAAGTTTTTCAAGGAGGTTTGCTCTACAAAGAGGAAATGGGGTGCCAGCTGGAGGGAAGTGAGATACAGAAAGAGCTGGGTCTTCTAAGATGAGACAGATGAAAGCATATTGGTATGCTATATGCAGTAGAAAGGTGAAAACTGATGTGGAGAGATGCTGGAAAGATGCCTATGAATAGTTGAGAAGGGGAGTCCAACGTACATGTGGAGGGGTGGGTCCAAGCCAGGAGCATCGTTCCTCCAAAGTCACAATAAAATGGTAGTGTACACAGAGATGCGGGAAAGTGGGTAGATATGCTGGGGAGCACTTGGGGAAATCTCTTTGAATTGCTTCTATTTTCACAAAACAGAAAGATTCCCAAGGAGGACAAATGAAAATAAATCCACACAGATTCATTGTAGTGAAAGTGCAGAATTAAAAAAAAAAAAAAAATCTTAAAAACACCCTAAAAGACAAGACAGATTAGACTCACATTTCAACAGCAACTTTAGAAGCCAGATGACAAGGGAATACACTCAAAGTGAGAGTTCAATTAAAAGTTCACATGGAGTGAGGCCAACTACTGACTTTTTTAAAAGACAGACTCAGAGTTTTACACTCTCTCACCTGGGCCATAATAGGGACTAATTGATGTATTTGAGTTAAGAAGCAAGAGAATGGCCAGGCATGGTGGCTCATGCCTGTGATCCCAGCACTTTGGGAGGCTGAGGCAGGAAGATAGCTTGATTCCAGAAGTTTGAGACCAGCCTGGGCAACACATAGAGATCCTGCCTCTACAAAAGCACTTAAAAAGTAGCCAGACATGGTGGCGTGAACCTGTGGTCCCAGTTACATGGGAGGCTGAGGTAGGAGGATCACTTGAGCTGAGGAGACGGAGGTTGCAGTGAGCCAAGACTACATCACTGCACTCCAGTCTGGACGACAAAGGGAGAGACTGTCTTAAAGAAAAAAAAAAAAAAAAAAAAAAGCAGCTAAAGAAACCAAGCACAAAAAGGTGGGAAGCAAAAGCACTGGTGAGCAAAGACACAAAGAAAGTATTAACATCACATATGTATGAAGTGTAATGTCATTAAGAATATTGGGTGCCTCAAAAAGAAGGTAGAGGTAAAATACTAGGCCTCAATACCAAGAAAGAAGTAGGGATGATCAGAATTAAAGTGGTATATGAGTCCTGATCATTCTGAAGTTTATCATAAAAATCTAAGATGTTCTTAAGTAAAATATGCATGTTACAAATTCAAGGCTAGAACAACTGGACATCCACATGGCAAAAAATGAATTTTGACCCTGCCTTATACCATATACAAAAATTAACTCAAATGGACAATAGGTATAAATGTTAAGAGCTGAATCTACAAAACTCTTAGAAGAAAATGTAGGAGTACATTTAATGAACTTGGGCTAGATGTGACACCAAAAGCACAAGTGACAAAGGAAAAAAAAAATAGAGAAATTGGACTTCACCAAAGTTGAAAACTTTAGTGCTATAAATGATACCACCTAGAAAGCAAAACACAACCCATAAAAGGGGAAAAAATATTTGCTAATCATATATGATATGCAACTTGTACCCCAAAGCTATAAAGAACTATTACAACTCAGTAATAAAAAGATAAATAATGCAACCTAAAAATGGTCGAAGAACCTGAGTAGACCTTTCTCCAAGGAAGATACAGGAATGACCAAATGGCACATGAAGAGTGGGTGTGGTGGCTCACGCCTGTGGTCCCAGCACTTTGGGAAGCTGAGGCAGGCAGATCACCAGGTCAGGAGATTGAGACCATCCTTGGCCAACATGGTGAAACCCTGTCTTTACTAAAATACAAAAAATTAGCCGGGCATGATGGTACATACCTGTAGTCCGAGCTACTCAGGAGGCTGAGGCAGGGGAATCATTTGAACCCAGTAGGTGGAGGTGGCAGTGAGCCAAGATAACACCACTGCACTCCAACCTGGTGACAAAGCAAGACTCCGTCTCACCAAAATATACACACACACACACACACACACACACGAAAAGATGCTCAACATCATTAGTCATTAGGGAAATGTAAAGTCAAACCACAATAAATACCACTTCACATCTACAAGGATCATTCTTAAAAAAAAAAAAAAAAAAAAAAAAAAAAGACAATTACACTGTTAGTGAGGATGTGGAGAAATTCATACATTCCTGGTGGGAAATGTAAAATGGGGCAGCCACTTTGGAAAGCAGTTTGGCAGTTCCTTTAAAAGCTAACTATTGATTTATCACATTATCTACCAATTTCATTTCTCTGTATCTATCCAAGGAACTTGAATACGTATGTCCACATAAAAACTCATACATGAATGTTCTTTATATCATTCATAATGTCAAAAAGTGGAAACACCCAAATGTTCATCAGCTGATGAATGGATATGACTTATGCATATAATTATTATTTGGCCATAAAAATTAATGAAGTATGGATCCATGGTACAACATCAATGAATCTTGAAAACATTACATTAAGAAGCGGGTCACAACACTTACTGAATGATTCCATTTATGTGAAATCTCTAGAACAGACAAATCCACAGAGACAGAAAATAGATTAGTGGTTTCCAAGGGCAGAGGGCAAGGGAGAATGGGGAGTGACTGATAATGGCTCTGAGGTTTCTTTTGGAGATGATAAAAATATTAACATAAATTGTGGTGATGGTTGCCGCACCCTGTGAATACATTAAAATCCACTGACTTGTACACATCACATGGGTGAACTGTATAGTATGTAAATTATATCCCAATAAAGCTGTTTAAAATATTTTAAGAACAACTCCTAAAAGAGTAGAAATAAATTATCTGTATAACTTCTAAACCAACAGAGGTAAAGGAGGGACTAACAAAAACTGTTCAGTCCAAGGAATGGTAGGAGAGAGACGCAGGAGAAGCAAAGGAAAAGCAAAGCAAAGAAAACATCTAAAAAGAGGGTAAAAAGCAAAGAAGCAAATAAAACATTTAAAAAGAGGGTAAAAATCAATGTTTAAAGAAAATTACAGTCAGGCATGGTAGCTCACGCCTATAATCCCAGCACTTTGGGAGGCTGAGGTGGGCAGATCACTTGAGGTCCAGAGTTCGAGACCAGCCTAGCCAACATGGCAAAACCCCATCTCTACTAAAAATACAAAAATTAGCTGGGTGTGGTGGTGGGCACCTGTAATCCCAGCTACTCAGGAGGCTGAGGCATGAGAATCGCTTGAACCTAGGAGGCAGAGGTTGCAGTGAGCCGAGATCACGCCACTGCACTACAGCCTGGTGATAGGGCAAGAGACTCTGTCTCAAAATAAATAAATAAATAAATAAATAAATAAAAAGAAAATTACAATAACTATACTAGTATGATAGACATTTTAAGAAGGACATTATTATTTATTGTTGGAGACATCTGTGAGTGGTAAAAGTATAAAAATATCCACTTAAAAACCCTTGGGGGCCAATCCCTGGTAGTCTAGCAATTAGGAAAAATACATATATTGGGGGCCAGGCACAGTGGCACACTCCTATAATCCCAGCACTTTGGGAGGCCAAAGCAGGAGGATTACTTGAGCCCAGGCATTCAACACCAGCCTGGGCAACATAGTGAGACCCTTTCTCTATAAAAGGAAAGAAAGAAAAGAAAAAAATGTTGGGTATTGGAGGAGGGAAGGAGAAGAATGAGATGGGAAGGAGATGAATGAGATGGGAAGGGGATGAATGAGATGGGAAGGAGATAAATGAGATGGGAAGGAGAGAGTGGGCCTCTGCTGTCCCTATCACACACACTTTATTTCTTTATTAAAATATGAAAAACACTATGGCAAATTGTCATTATCTATTAGATCTAGGTAAATAAGCTCATAGGCATCTATTTCCTGTATCACTTTGTATTTAAAATATTTCTTACTTAAAAGGCAATAAAAATAGCATTGGCAAGAGTTCAGGGAAATGGTACTCCACCTCTGTTGATAATAAGCCTGTACACATTTGGAAAGGGAATTCTGACAATATGTACCCAAAGGTCTTTAAAGTGTTCACATTCTTTGATGACGCAATAACTTTTCTAAAATTTAAAAAGAAAACATGTGCACAAAGATTTAACTACACAAATGTTTGCTATAGTTCCACACATGTAGAAGCAAATATACACACACGGAAATGAAAATAGAATGTCTATTATTTGGACATAAGTAAAATATTCAGAAGTACTGTACAGTTAACATACATAATTAGGGATAGAAAAGGTCTTAGGTCTCTAAGAATCTGATAAATTATGTGTCCTCTCCGGAGAAAGGCAGATGTACATAACATAACACACCGATTTGCAGACAATATCAGTGGGTCCCAGAGTACTTAAATCTCACACCTTTTATTGTGGAAGGAAAACCAGCCAACTCACCCCTAATTCTCCTTCAGGAACCCAATCCTCTAGGCAGCTTTTCCATACCTTTCCTTTTGCATCTTCCTCAGCCTGGGACAGGTACCCCTTCCTTAAGAACCTATGCAAATCTGCACCCTGCATGGCATATATTTTGTATCATGATTGTCTATTTATTCTCTCTCTTTTCCATCAGCGTCTTTGGGAACCAGATATATAACTCAATTGGCTTCACATCCCAGGACAGCACAGATATAAATATTTGTTGACCAGATTGAGGCAGGAGGTAGGATTCAACTCCAGAGGGAGGGCTCCGACACCTGATGGAATTGAGGACTAGCTAAAACAGGGATGAGGTGGAAGCGGTTTTCCATAAGACACACCTACCAGTGTTGCCATGGCAACACCTGAGCGTTACTGCCCCTTTCCATGGCAATGAACTGACACCTAAAAGTTATTACCCCTTCCCTAAAAATTTCTGCATGAACTGCCCCTTAATCTATATGTAATTAAAAGTAGGTATAAATATAACTGCAAAACTGCCCTGAGCTGCTACTGTCAGCACACTGCCAATGGGCCAGCCCTGCCCTGCAGGAAACAGTCATGGAGTTGTAACAATGCCACTTCAATAAAGCTGTTTTCTTCTACCCCACCACTGGCTCACCCTTAAACTCTTTCCCGGGTCAAGCCAAGAAACCTCGTGGGCTAAGCCCCACTTTAGGGCTCACCTGCCCTGCATCAAGATGACCAAATGAATGCTCCTTAAGGAGAGCGACATGGCCATGTATTGCTTCTAGATAATGCGTCACATAGGGAAACATTTCTCATCCATTTATTGATCCACAATCTTATCAACCCCCTCTCTAACCAGGTCATACACACACCCCAGCCTCTGCAGCTTGTCTTTTGAAATACACTGGATTCTAAATGCAGCCTTATCTGAAAGAATGAGATATAACACCGGCTGCAAATAAATTGCAAAGAGGAGCCAGAAAAGCAGGGCTGCAGCTTCCTGCACGGCTCAGCTGCCGCTCAGCTCGAACCCAGACTCAGCAGTAACTTAGTCAAATTAGCAGCAGCTTGTTTTCATTTCAGAGGACAAGCTTTCCAATCCTTTCTGAAGTTATTTCCCTTCCTCTGCCTTCCCGTTATTCCCTATTTTCATCAAGCAGAGCCCTTGAATGCGTTTCCCCGCCAGCTATTCAAGAGGCCGTTCCCCCTGGAGCTGGCGACACAGAAGCTATTAATAAGCAAACAGAATGAACTGGCTCGCTCTCCTCATAGTGAAATTCCTCTGCCACCGATTTCTCAGACACTTCCCTTTAGGGTTTTCCTGCGGAGTCCCATTCATTTAGAGGAAATGTGGAAAATTGTTTAATGTTTCTTGTTGTAAGCAAATGCTGGTAAATGCCGATTACACGTGGAGAGTGAAATGCCTCTCTCTGACTTGGCTTCCAAGCCCATCTGGTGGGCCTGGCAAAGCGTGCACGTCGCTGCCCGCACATGCTGCAGTCATCATGATCGTGTGGGGAAGAGCGAGGACTGTAAGATGGAAACCTCTAGCTCTGTTAGCATGCCTAGCCTTTATTTTGCACGTCAGTGAAGTCACTTTCCCATTCCTTGCCTTGGTTTCCCCAAATGTAGGGTGGTGACAAGTATCTTGGTTCTTTACCTATGTGATTCAACACACTCTTTTGCATCTATTTTGGGCTGCAGAACATTGTGCGGACTACAGAATAAGCACGGAAGAATTCCTATCATTATAGATTCCAAAGAGAGGCTGGGACATAACAATGGTGGAAAAGTCTGAGCTAAGAGAAGTATAAAATACCTGGGTCTGCTGTCCCCATGTAGGGGAAAGAGAGGACACAGGTTAATTACTCAGAGGAGAAAAGGGTAAGTCTATCCCATCCTGGGTTTTTTGTTTTTTTTAATAAAAATACCAAAAGGATCTTATGTTTACACTTCCTTCTCTAATACACTTCAGAGAATAGGGCTTTAGAGAGCCTTCATCCTGAAAAGGGGCTATCATACCCAGGGTAAAAGAAAAATGGGAAAGGACCCTTTCCCAAGCTTCTCCTTCTTTCAGTAAATGAAGCAAGGACAGTCATATAGCCACGTATTTTTGACTTCTTAACAGGCATGAAAACACAATGAGAGAGCCACCCAGCTGAATCCTTTAAGTCTATAGATGGACAAATCGAAGGCCAGCGAGTTGGAGTGACTTACCCAGGGTCACACAGCTGACGGCGGCCAAGGCAAGGGTGAGATCAGGAGTTTCTTATTCCAGAGCTCCTTCCACTGTAGGAATTCTCAGCATCTAGGAACAGAATCCAAACATTAACACAACCACCCTGTTCTCACACTGTTCTTCTTACCCCACTAAATGTCCCTTCTGTGGCAGTCAAACAAGGCCTTCTTCCTGTATTACAAAGACCATTTGTTCATTCCTGCCCATGTGGTTTCCCCTGCTGGCAGGGCTGCACTGTATGACCACACAGGTTGTGCACTGCACAACTCTAAAAAGACACATACAGACAAACACACCTCATTCACACTGTATTCCATATACCAGCCCAAGATGTTCTTCTCATTATCTTCATCTTATTCAAGATATTTTTCAAGTCAAATTTTCACAAAGCATTTCTTGAGTGGTTTAGACCACACTGGTTTCTCCTTTCTCTAAGTTCTCAAGATTCTTATTCTTTACCACTTATAAGCTGTGAATCCCTGGGTAAAGCGATGATTCTGAGCCTCTGTTTTCCACTAAGTAAAATCAGTAAGGTGCTTTTTCAAGATGTTGAAAAGATGAAACATACCTGGATACATGGAGGAACTCTACGAAGTACCACGCGCTCTGTGATGCTTGTTCTTATCACTCCAGCTCATCAATACTGCTTTATGATGTTTGCTAACAGTTTCTTACTCTTAGCCTAGTTTTCTCCAAAAAGAAGTTCATTCCTGGAGCGCAGGCAGAGACCTCCGCTAATACCACATCCCTCATAACAGGTGATCAAAATAATGATAACGGCTCACGCGCCACCAGGTGGCCTTCCAAGTCCTTTATCATGCCTACTCATTTCACCTTTATAACAAATTGTAAATCAGTACCAACAGTACCTTGGTTTTAGATGAGGCAATTGAACACAGAGGAAAATAATTTACTCAAGAGGCAAAAAGCTTACAAATGCTGGAGCCAGATTCACACTCAGACAACCTGGCCCCAAAGCCTGCACTCCTACCATCTCGCCATTCCAATCCTCTTTCGTATATATACAATGGGACAGAGAGTGGGAGCTCCACGTATTTTTGATAATTGATTATTTGATCTTTGGGGTTACACTGCCTTTAGACAGTGTTAGATCTTAGAAAGAAAAAAAAATTTTTTTTTTTTTTTTTGAGAGACGAAGACAAGGTCTTACTCTGTCACCCAGGCTGAAGTGCAGTGGCGCAATCACAGCTCCCTGCAGCCTCTAACTCCTAGGCTCAAGCAATCCTCCCACCTCAGCCTCCCGAGTGGTTGGGATTACAGGCATGCGCTACCCCACCCAGCTAATTTTTAAATTTTTTGTAGAGACGAGGTTTCACCATGTTGCTCAGACTGGTCTCGAACTCTTAATCTCAAGTAATCCTACCGCCTTGACCTCCCAAAGAGCCGAAATTACAAGGCATGAGCCACCATGCCTAGCCAGACAGAAAAACTTAAGTCTGTGTTTTACCAACTGGTAAATGATCTGTGGACATATTCAACTCAGGCTAGCTCCCTATCCTGCCTTCTCAAGCCACAGCTTACTGGAGCCTCAACTGGTTTGTAATAAAGAAAGCCATGAAACGTTTTCTCAGTTCTAAAAATTGTAGTAAAATACATACAACTTAAAATTTACCAATTTAATATTTTTATGGACAAAATTCATTAAGTACATTCACATTGTTGTACAACCATTACCACTATCCTTTTTAGAACTTGTCTTATCACCCCAAACAGAAACTTTGGACCCATTAAACCATAATTCTCCTCTCCATCCTCCTTCTAGCCCCTAGAAACCTCTGTTCTTTCCATCTCTATGAATTTGCCTGTTCTATGTTCCTCATGTAAGGGGAATTATACAATATATGTCCTTTATGTCTGGTTTATTTCACTTAGCGCAATGTTTTGAAGTCTATCCATGTTGTAGCATGTGCCAGTATATTCAGTATACTTCTTTCCTTTTTTTTTTTTTTTTTTCTAAATTGAGACAGTCTTGCTCTGTCTCCCAGGCTAGAATGCAGTGATGCAATCTTGGCTCACTGCAACCTCTGCCTCCCAGGTTCAAGCGATTATCCTGCCTCAGCCTCCTGAATAGCTGTGACTACAGGTGCACACCACTATGCCCGGCTAATTGTTCTATTTTTTTAGTAGAGACGGGGGTTTCACCATGTTGGCCAGGCTGGCCTCGAACTCGTGACCTTGTGATCCATCCACCTTGGCCTCCCAAAGTGCTGGGATTACAGGCATGAGCCACTGTGCCCGGCCATCTTTTTAACACTGAATAATATTCCATATATACACCATGTTTTGTTCGTTCATCTGTTGATGGACGTTTGGATTATTTCCACATTTTAACTACTGTGGATAATGCTATGACCACTGGTGTACAAGAAGAAAAAGAAATGTTAATGCCAGCCCATAATAAGCAGAACTGGACACAGATAAATCAACATCCAAACAATAATCCCACGATGTTTCTCGAAGGCAAACATGGTGGCCACTCAGGACAGTAGAGAGGGCTTTCAAGGGTGGGATCAGGACCCTCTTCTAATTAGCTTTGTGATCTTTGGGATTGAGTTTCTTGATCTGTAAAATGAGGGAACAAGAGTAGACGACTTGAGAGGTTCTTTCTAGCACAAATGTTCCAGGATTCTGTATCTCAAATCAGTTTCCTTAGTGCCTGCAGGTGAGTGTTTCTGTTCACTCACTTTCCTGGAGTTTTAGCATTTGTATGTGTGAGCAGGTGGCTTTCTGGGTCTGGGTTTTTTTTTTTTTGGATGCAGAATGGCTTCTCAAACAGGCTACCACTTTCCCAGATCTTCAGAAAAACTAGGCCGGGCGCAGTGGCTCACGTCTGTAATCCCAGCACTTTGGGAGGCCAAGGCAGGCAGATCACAAGGTCAGGAGATCGAGACCATCCTGGCTAACACGGTGAAATCCCGTCTCTACTAAAAATACAAAAAAATTAGCCGGGCATGGTGGCAGGTGCCTGTAGTCCCAGCTACTCAGGAGGCTGAGGCAGGAGAATGGCCACCACCAGGGAGGTGGAGCTTGCAGTGAGCCGAGATTGTGCCACTGCACTCCAGCCTGGGGTGACAGAGCAAGACTTCGTCTCAAAAAAAAAAAAAAAAACCACAAACAACAACAACAAAAAACTAGAGATACTAAACCATTACCTCTTTCCCACCTGTATTACTTCCTTTGTTTCCACAGACATTCAGCTAGCTGGACCGACTGGACTGGCTTCCTCCTGGGAGACCCTCATTTCTCACAGAAACTAAGCCACTCCCATCTCTGGGCCTCTGTTTTCTCATTTTGCTCATTTGCAACCTGAGAATGTTGGGCCACTTGTGTTCCTTCAGCTCCAGCCTCTGTGATTCCAAGAAGAGAACTAGGGAAAGGAGGTCTTTGTTTGAAAGAAGAAGGAAGCTTAGGGCCCAGGGCAAGGAACCTGGAAACCAGCTCCCAGTGGGGTAGGTGGATAGGAGGGGTGGAGATTGGGGTATCCTATGCTCTTGTAACAATCCAATGAATACATCAGCATCACAAAGAAAAAAAATTTGTAGTTTTCATAAATATAAGGGAAATGAAACTACATAATTGCAAAATAAAAGTCATGGCTCTATTCCACAACAGTATGAAATTACACACTTGATCAAGAAAACAAAACAAGACTAAAATACCATGGTGTAACAAAAAAAAAAAAAAAAAAAACGGTCCCAACTTCTGAGCCCCCTCAGCCATTTTTCTCATACTGCCTTTGTTTTCTTACCTACAGTTTCCACCCAGCTGAGCTCCTGAC
The DNA here is from genome assembly GCF_024542745.1 of Macaca thibetana thibetana. Taxonomy (NCBI): domain Eukaryota; kingdom Metazoa; phylum Chordata; class Mammalia; order Primates; family Cercopithecidae; genus Macaca; species Macaca thibetana. Next base: position 117,915,696 of record NC_065585.1, read on the forward strand.
TCGTGGATAATGGGGTCCCTTTAGCTAATGTGTAACACACAAATATTCTCACCCACAGTTCAGCCTTCAAGACTTTATTCAGCAGGGCAAAGCCTATTCAGGATGGAACTTTGAGAAAAATCTTACCTTTTACATTGCAAGTACAACACAGAGTTTCCCTGTCCTTTTCTTTATCTACCTCTGGGTATTTTATCTGGTTTACTTTCTGGCTGAATTGTTATCCTGAAGCAAATTTCTCACTTGAGCCCATGTGGACTTACTGTGTTTCACATTTAGCTTTGTAGCTTAGGGGAGTGTGTGTGTGTGTGTGTGTGTGTGTGTGTGTGTGTGTGTGTGTGTATTTTATCTCCCATGACTTAATGCTTCTCTAGGTTTTCCCTAGACTAAAGGTATGTATATACATATATACACACACAGACACGTTATATATACACACATGCATATATGTGTGTGTATATATATATGAAAACTCTTGAAATACAAGAAAACTCAAGGCTTTTTTATGTTAGCAAAAACAAAATGTCTCCCTGTCACCTTCCCACCTCTTCCCCCCATCCATTATTGCCACATACCTGCTAATTTCTCATCCTGACGAACTCATTTTGCCCAAATTTCAACCTCGTCATTTATGTATGGACTGACATCTACGACATCTCCCCTGACAATATGGCTGTGGTATGTTTTGGCAATAAGAATAGAGAAGTGATAGGTTTTCTTTTTCTGATTATTTTTCAGGAATCATCCATTAACCAATATCTGGAATTCTTTGCAATGCCAGTATCAATAATGACCTTTCCTGGCTGGGCACAGTGGTTCATGCCTGTAATCCCAGTATGGGATTTTTTTGGGAGGCTGAGGCAGGTAGATAGCTTGAGCTCAGGGGTTTGAGACCAGACTAGGCAACATGGCAAAACCCTGTCTCTATAAAAATTACAAAACATTAGCCAAGCATGATGGCATATGCCTGTAGTCCCAGCTACTTGGGAGGCTGAAGTCGGAGGAAGACTTGAGCCCAGGAGGTGGAGGTTGCAGTAGCAGAGCAAGGGAAGTGCGTGCAATCAGAGAAGGGTAACTTCAAAGATGCAGAACACTATGAATACCATGACCTAATTTCTCACCCAAGAAGCAACCAGGCATCCTGTTTTGGAGGTGGCACACTCTCACTCCATCATTTGCCAACCATTTATTCAATGCAACTTTCCTAAGCATGTGCTGAGAAAGATGCAGAAGTAGATGAGGACATTACACAGGCTGTCTCTAGTAAAGAAGAAAAGACACAGAGAGCATTAACCATAATATAAGAGCTGTGCAGATGAGACATTATAGGAATTCAGAAGAGTGAAAGTCCTTCCATGGCTGAAGAGTTCATAATGGCTTCATGGAGATATTCTTCGAGATTTCTCAACAGGCAGAGATGGGAGGAGGTAGTCTTGGGAGAGAACCACCTGAGCAAAGATTCAGAACTGGAAAAGCATGGGCACATTCAACTGATTTCCCTCAAGAGAGAGAAGTGAGACAAAGATGGAAAGGTGAATGGAGGGGGCCTATGAGTGGTCATGAATGACAGACCAGGAAGCCCATGCTCTTAGTCTATTTTGTGATGCTGTAGCAGAATACGTGAAACCAGATAATTTATAAAGAAAAGGACTTTATTTTGCTCACAGTTCTGGAGGCTGGGAATTTCCAGGGCATGGCCCTGGCTTTTGGTAAGGGCTTCCATGCTGTGTCACCACATGGTGGGGAAGGTCAAAAGGGAAGCAGACGTGTGAAAAGACAAAAATCCAAGGGGCATCCTGGCTTTATAACAACCCACTCTTAAGGGAATTAATCCAGTCTTGCCAGAACAAGAACTCACTGCTGCAATAACAACACCAAGCCATTCATGACAGATCTCTGCCTATGCCCCAAATACCTTCCACTAGGCCACATCTCAATACCATCACATTGGAGGTGACATTTCACATGAGCTTTGGTGGGAACAAGCAAACCATATTTAAATCATAGCACCCACTCTTTATCATGAAGCCCTCCAGCCCACAGCTGCTTTGACACAATTCAAGCCCAGACATCTCTGTGTAGGACTCCTGGAGCCTTTCTATAATTTTTGTCTTGCCATACTTGGCCTCTCATTTCAAACAAATGTGAATCCCTGAATTTTAACCTTCAATTCTTTTTGCTAATAACCAGGCATATCTCCATAGTAACAGGTAACACTTACTGAGTGCTCATTATGTGCCCAGAATTAACTCGTTTTGTTCTCATAACAGGTTGGGTACTATCTTTATTATTGCCATTTTGCAGATGAAGGAACTGAGATAAAGGGAGGATAAATAGCTTACCCAAGATTGTGCATGGGAGCAGGAGAGTAGGGGCTTGAACTCAGGTACCCTGCTGCCAAAGTCCACCCTGTCAGCCCTCACATTATACTGCCTTCGTGTAAGATAACCATGGTTTTTTTGTTTGCTTTTGGTATTGAACCACCTTGAAACCATCTACCATTTTTTCAGTTAGTCACCTCTCACCACCAGATTGATTGAAAGAATGAAGAATGAAGCACAGGGCGAAAATGAAATAAACACACAGCAATCCTTAAGGGGATCAGGGCCACATTCTATATCTAAATCAGGACCACATTCTAGATCCAATCTAACTTTGGATGTGAATCAGTAATCCACTGTAGTGGGCAGAACCATGGTCCCCAACGATGTTCATGTGCTGATCCCCAGAACCTGTAACTATGTTAGGCTACATGGCAAAGGGGAATTAAGGCAGCAGATAGGATGAAGATTCCTAATGCTGACTTAAAATAGAGAGATTATCCTAGATTATCTTGGTAGGTCAAAGGTCATCACAGGGGTCTTTAAAACTGAAAAATGGAGGCAGAAGAGAAGGTCAGAGAAGGAGATGTAACTACAGAACAGACCAGAGTGACACAATGTGAGGATGAAATCTGCCATTACTAGTTCTGAAAATGGTGAAGGGGCCATGAGCAAAGGAATGCAGGAGGTCTCTAGAAGATGGGAAAGGGAAGGGAACAAACTCACCCTTATTCCAGAAGGAACGCAGTTCCGACAACACCTTCAGATCAGGGCCAGACTTCTGGCCTATAGAACTGTAAGACACATAGTAAATGTGTGCTGTTTAAGCCACTAAGGCTGTGTGATAGTTTTTTACAGCAATAAAGCAGAAAAATACAGCCACTGTGTTAGCCCACCCACCTGTAAGTGCTTGCATACGGCTTTGTGGGACTAACGATGCTTTTGCTGATGATAACAAGTCAGCATTGCCAAGTCGCTTTTTAGTAGAGAGACCATCCTGTTGTCCAGCTGAGCCCCTGTGGTGGGGGCAGAAGAAGGCAGTCTAATACTGATGGGAAGACTGTAGACTTTGGAGGCCAGAAGATGTATGTTCAAATCACAGTTGTGCTGCAAACTCACTGTAAGAACCTGAAAATTTTACTTAATTTGGCTTAATTTAACTTTCATTATCAGTGAAACAGGAATAACTGGAAAAAAGTATGGAATAAGATGGAATAAAAACTGGAATAATAACATGTATCAGACGCGGCTGTTAGGAGGAGTCAAGCTAATGTATGTAGAGTAACTGGCACATAGTAGGTGCTCAGGGCAAAGTAAGGGTTGTTTTGTTACTGAAGTGCCAGAAAACTTTACCAATTATGATACTGAGTGGTTTGATGCGTATGTGAGATAGTAACTGGTAGAAATGTATGATATTTTTTAAAAGCCAATACAAAATCCTGGCCGTCACTTTGGGAGGCTGAGGCGATCACTTGAGGCCAGGAGTTTGAGACCAGCCTGGGCAACATAGCTGAGACCCCCATCTCTTTAAAAAATAGTAAGAATAATAAATTAAAATTCTGGTGAGGGAGAAAGAGTGAAATAGAAGCATTGTCATATCCATTCTTCTCAGCTGGTAAAGATGTCTAACTTCTGCCTTTTTAAAGACCTAAATGTGACCCAGATATCCACACATTCCCCCGTCTTCAAGGATTTTCCTTCACATGATGTCAAATCACAGTAGAGCAGAACTCCATTCCCTGGACTGGGAATTTCATTCTTCTTACAAGTACCTGCCCCATATAATTTCTGCAAAACTCTGAGAAATTTACCCTGGTCGTCACTGTAGTCTTTTTATTTTTCCTGACTTCTGCCACTGTCTCTCTATATGTAGCCTGCTGCATGCAGTCAAACCCCTTCCTTAAATCCTAGAAGCACAGACAAGCCAGGTTGCAGTGTTATCAAAACATCATAGAAGAAAATTAGAACACAAGAAGTAAACCTTAAAATTGGTTGTTACATGTCACTGCTTCTAGTTGTGGGCTCTGGTTTTCACAGGGTCTTCTCCAGGCACTCAACACCTTTCTTTCATTTTCTTCGGACCAACTGGCATGTTGCAAGGGCCAGACAACCTTCTTCAAACGTCCCTCTATCCAAATTCCCAGTTCAGCCACTCCTGGTCCAGTGGAAAGATACAGATCTCCCACCCCCAGCCCAAGGCTTACCTCCTTCCTCCTCCAGATGATTAACAATGGAGTTGCCTGGACCATGTGGCCCATTGATAGGTAACACTAAATTTCTACAAAGTTTGATTTAGTCAACAAGAAAACACCTCATGGAGTACTTGAGATCAAATAGATTTTAGCTTTTTCATCGAGTCCTTTTAGGGTCCCACTGCCAAATGGTGAAAATATAGAGCCTTGTCTTCCCTAGTCTCAATTTCCTACACACACACACACACACACACACACACACACACACACAGAGAGAGAGAGAGAGAGAGAGAGACAGAGAGAGAGAGAGAGAGAGAGAGAGAGACCACCCTATAAGAACAAAGAATAATTTTTCAGATATTATACTTCCTGTTCCACTTATAAACAAAATGGGGTAGATATTACTAGTGGTCCCCAATAACTAGTTCTCTTTCTTTCCTGGGAATATAGAAAATCTCAAGGTTTCCAACCCCTTACAGTCAGGTGGGGCCATGTGAGTAGTTCTGGTCAGTGAAATGTATGAAAATGACTTGTGTTTCTTCTGAGCCGATTCAGCAAGTACTCTCTGTTTAACTCTCTGGTCTTTCCTTCCTCCCTTGCCACTGCGACCACCAATATTCTAGATGGTGGTCCCTCAGAGAGGTGGGATTCCTGAGTGATGATGTGAAGTAGACCCCAGTCAACTTTCATTACGTGTACAATAAAAGCCAAAGATAAAATTTTATTGTGTAAGATTATCAAGATTTGGGAGTTTGTTACTGCGGTATAACCTAGATTATCCTTGCTAACTCAGAAAATAACCAATTCTCTAAACTGACCATCTGCACAAGCCTATTAGAGTTAATATTTTATACTGAAGTATCTGCATTTATTGAACATTACAGTTTTCCCCAAATACAAAAGGTAATATGTGATAGACAAAAATCTCAAAGGACCCTTCACGTTCTCCCCTCAAGGAGAATATCTTCCAAAAGTGAATTAATATATCAAACTTTAGAGACATATACTGCTATTTACTTTCAAATGGAACTTCTACACCTTAAGAAAAATATACAAAGCAAGGAAAAAACCACCAAGAGCCTATTTGCCAAAATGCTAACATATGAGTTGTTGAAAATCTAGTTGTGTTCCTTTACTTCTTTATGTTTTCTGTACTTTCCACAATTTCTATAATAAATACATATTTGGAAATGTTTTAAATTAACTTTTTGGGGAAAAAAACGCATACATTAAACTTCCTATCTTAACCACTTTGAGTGTACGTTTCAGTAGCGTTACGTTACATTGTTGTGAAACAGATCTTCAGAACTTTTTTGTCTTGCAGAACTGAAAGTCTGCCTCTATTAAACAACAAGTCTCTGTTGCCCCTTCTCCAAGCCACTGGTAACTATAATTCTACTTTCTATATCTATGAATTAGACCAGTTCAGATAGCTCATGTTAGTGGAATCACACAGCATTTTTTCTTTCGTGACTGGCTTATTTCACTTAGTATAACGTCCTCAAGCTTCATCCATGTTGTAGCATATGACAGGATTTCCTTCCTTTTTAAAACTGTGTATTATTCCATTGCATGTACATACTACCTTTCATTTTATCCATTCATACCTCAGTGGACATTTGGGTTGCTTCCACCTCTTGGCCATTGTGAATAGTGCTGCTAAGCATATGAGTATGAAAATATCCCTTTAGGCCCCTTATTTCAGTTCTTTTGGATATATACTCAGAAGTGGGATTGCTGGATCACATGGTAGAGCATTTCTGAGGAACTGCCATACTGATTTCTGTAGCAACTGTGCCATTTTACAATCCCAACAACAATATACAGGGTTCTAACTTCTCTACAGCACTGTCAATAATTGCTATTTTCTGGATTGATTTTTTTTATAGTAGCCATCCTAATGGATAGGAGGTCATATCTCATTTTTTTAAATTTCCATTTCTCTGATGATTAGTGATGCTGAGCATCTTTTCACATGATTGCTGGCCATTTGTATTTCATCTTTGAAGAGATGTCTTTTCAAATGCTTTGCACATTTGAAAAATTGGGCTAGTTGGATTTTTGTTGTTGAGTAGTATGAGTTCTTTATATATTCTGGATATTAAACCCTTATCAGATGTACAATTTGCAAATATTTTCTCCTATTCTGTGTGTTACCTTTTCACTCTCTTGACAGTGTACTTTGATTAAAAAAAAAAAAAAAGTTGTAATTTGATGTAGCCCCATATGTCTATTTTTGCTTTCTTGCCTGTGGTTTTGGTGTGATAGCTGAGAAATCATTGCCAAATCCCATGTCATGAATCTTTAACCTTATGATGTCTTCTAGGAGTTTTGTAACTTTGGATCTTACTTTTAGGTCCTTAATCTATTTTGAGTTAACACTTTGTGTATGATTTAAGAATCCAGTTTTATTCTTTTACATGTATATATACTGTTTTCTCAATATCATTTGTTGAAAAGACTGTCTTTTCTCCCAATGAGTGGTCTTGGCACCTTTTTCAAAAATTGTTTGGCCATATATGTGAGCATTTATGTCTAGACTCTCTATTCTATTCCATTGGTCTATCTGTCTTTATGCCAGTACCATACTGTTTGATCACTGTAGTTTTGCTATATGCTTTGAATTCAGAAAGTGTGAGTCCTCCATTTATAATTTATTCTTCTTTTTCAAAAAAATGTTTAGCTACTTGAAGTCCCTTGAAATTCCATATAAATTTTAGGATAATTTTTCTTATCTCTGCAAAATATGCTGTTGAGATTTTGATAGGTATTGTGTTTAAACTGTAAATCATTTTGGTAGCATTTACATCTAATAAATATTGTCTTCCAATCCATAAATATGGATATCTTTCTATTTATTTGTATCTTATTTAATTTCTTTTGGCAATGGCTTATAGTTTTCAGTATATGAATTTTTTGCCTCCTTGGTTAGACTTATTGCTAAGAATTATATTTGTTTTGATGCTATTGTAAATCAAATTGTTTTCTTAATTTTGTAATTCTTCATTGTAAGTGTATAGAAATATGTATTGATTTTGTATCCCACAACTTCACTAAATTTATTAGTTCTAATAGCTTTTCATGGAATCTCTAGGGTTTTCTACATATAAGATCATAGGTTTGTGAGGAGAGATAATTGTAGGGTGTTTTTTCCTATTTGATGGTTTTAATTTATTTTTCTTGCCTAACTGCTCTGGCTAGGATTTCCAAAACTATGTTGAATAGAAGTGGCAAAGAACAGGTATCCTGCCTTGCTCTTGATCTTAGACGAAAAGTGTTAGTCTTTCACCATTGAGTATGATGTTAGCTGTGGACTTATTATATATGGTTTTTATTATGCTGTGAAAGCTTCCTTCTATTCCTAGTTTGTTGAGTGTTTTTATGATGAAGTGGTGTTGAATCTTATCAAATGCTTTTCTGCATCAATTCAGATGATCATGTGATTTTTGTCCTTTATTCTGTTAATGTGAAGTTTACATTAATTGAGTTTCATATGTTGCATCATCCTTCCATCCCAGGAATAAATTCTACTTTGTCATGGTGGATAATCTTTTCAATGTGCTGCTGAATTCAGTTTGCTAGTATTTTGTTGAGGATTTTTCATCACTATTCAACAATACTGGTCTGTAGTTTTCTTTTCTTTTAGTGTTCTTGTCTGGCTTTGATATTGAGGTAATGCTGGCCTTGTAAAATGACCTTGTATGTACTCCCTCCTCTTCAATTTTTTGGAAGAGCTTGACATGGATTGGTGTTAATTCTGCTTTAAATGTTTGGTAGAATTCTCCAGCAAAGCTGTGTGGTCCTAGACTTCCCTTTGTTAAGAACTTTTTAATTACTGATTTAATCTCCTTACTGGTTATTGATCTCTTCAGATTTTCTGTTTCTCATGATTCAGTCTTGGTAGGTTGTGTGTTGGATTGTATACATTTCTTCTAGGTTATCCGATTTGTTGGCATACAATTAATCTCTTTTCATCATTTTTATTTCTGTGGCATTGGTTGTAATAACCCCTCTTTTGTTTCTGATTTTAGTTAATTCAGTCTTCTTTTTATTTCAATTAGTTTAGCTAAGAATTTGTCAATTTTCTTTATCTTTTCAAAAAACCAACTCTTAGTTTTATTTTTATCTACTATTTTTCTATTTTCTACTTAATAGTACTAATCTCTTCTCTAGTCCTTATTTTCTCCTTTCTAGTAGCTATAGTTTAGTTTGTTTTTCTTTTCCCAGTTCCTTGAAGTATAAAGTTAAACAGGTTTATATCTCTCTTCTTTTTTAATGTATGAACTTGTACCTACATACGTCTCTCATAGCACTGCTTTCACTGAATCCCATCCATTTCAATATGGGATTTTTTTCATTTTCATTTTTCTCAAAGTGTTTTCTCATTTTCCTTTGACTTCCTCTTTGACCCATTGGTTGTTAAATAGTGTGTTGTTCAATTTCCACATACTTGTGGATTTTCCAGTTTTCCTTCTGTTATGGATTTCTAGTTTAATTCCATTGTGACTGGAAAATATATGTTGTATAATTTCAATCTTTTAATATTTGTTAAGATTTGTTCCATGATCTAACATGTGATCTATTCTGGAGAATGTTTCATGTGCACGTGAAAAGAATGTATATTCTGTTATTGTTGGGTAGACTTTTTGTATGTCTTTTAGGTCCAAGTGATCTATACTGTTGTTCAAGTCTTCTATTTTTAAACATATTTTCTGTTTGGTGGTTCTATTCATTATTGAAAGAGGGGTATTGAAATCTACTTCTATTGTGTTGCTGTCTATTTCTCCCCTTAATTCTGCCAAAGTTTGCTTCATATAGTGAGGCTCTCCGATGTTTGGTGCATAAATACTTAGAATTATATCTTCTTGGTGAATTAATCCTTTTATCCTTAAATAATGTCCTTCTTTGTCATTTATAAACAAAATTTTTGACTTAGAGTAAACGTTTTCTGATTTTAGTATAGCCTATCCTGTTCTCTTTTGGCTACCATTTGCAACATTTTTTCCATTATTTCATTTTCAACCTATATGTATCCTTAAATCGAAAGTGAGTTTCTGATATACAGTATATTGATGAATCCTGGGTTTTGTTTATTTGTATTTATTTATTTATGTATTTATTTTTATTGAGACAGAGTCTTGCTCTGTTGCCCAGGCTGGAGTGCAGTGCTGTGATCTTGGGTCACTGCAACCTCCGCCTCCTGAGTTCAAACAATTTTCCCACCTCAGCCTCCTGAGTAGCTAGGATTACAGGCATGTGCCTCCATGCACAGCTAATTTTTTAATTTTTAGTAGAGATGGGGTTTTGCCATGTTGGCCAGGCTGGTCTCGAACTCCTGACCTCAAGTGATCCACCTGCCTTGGTATCCCAAAGTGCTGGGATTACAGGCGTGAGCCAGCGTACCCAGGTGAATCTTGTTTTTTAAAATCAAATTTTCCAATATATCTTTGACCGGGGAATTTAATCCATTTACATTCAAAGTAATTGTCTATATGGAAGGACTTACTATTGCCATTTTGTTAATTGTTTCCGTATATCTTACAGCTTTTTGTTCTCTTTCTCTCTTACTGCTTTCCTTTTATGTTTGGTTGATTTTTCTGTACTGACATGCTTTGATTTCCTTCTCATTTCCTTTTGTGTATATTCTATAGATATTTTCTTTATAGTTACCACTGTAATTACATATAACATCTTAGAGTTATAAGACTATTTTAAACAAATAAATTAATTTCAATATTATACAAAAACTCTAGTACTAAATGCCCAATCTCCCATTTGTTATTGCTGTCATAAATTACGTCTTCATAGGTTGTATACCCATTAACATAGATTTATAGTTTTTTAATGTTTTCGTAATTTAAATTCTAGACAATAATTAAAAGTGAAGGTATGCAATAAAATTAGAGTAATAAAGTTTACTATGTCTATGAATTTACCTTTATCAGAGAACTTTATATTTTTTAATGGCTTTGTGCTAATGTCTCTACCATCCTCTCCCTTCACCTTGAGGAATTTCCCATTAGCATTTCTTGCCAAGCAGATCTAGTGATAATGAACTCCCTTTGTTTTTGTTTACCTGAATAAGTCTTAATTTCTTTTTTAGTTCTGAAGAACAGTTTGCTGGACACAATATTCTTAGTTGACAGGTTTTTTTGGAGGGCATTTTTGTTTTTCCTTTTTTCTTTCAGCACTCCGAGTATAATATCCTACTTCCTCTAGCCTTCAAAGTTTCTGCTGAGAAATTCACTGGTAATCTTGTCAAAGTTCTCTTTTATGTGATGGGTTGCTTTTCTTTTGCTGGTTTCAAGATTCTCTCTTTGTCTTTGATGTTTCACAGTTTGATTATATCTAGGTGTGCGTCTTTTTGGATTTACCCTTGTTGGAATCTTTGAGCTTCTTAATTTGTATGTCCATTTTTCCCTTCAATTTGGGAGACATTTGGCCATTATTTCTCCAGTTAAGAGCTCTGGCCTTTTCTCTCTCTTCTCCTTCTGGAATTTCTATAATAAGTATATTGAGCTGCTTGATAGTGCCCCATAAGTTCCTTGGGTTCTCTTCACTTTCTTCATTCTTTTTTCTTTTTGTTCCTCTGACTCAAGGATTTCAAATAACCTGTCTTCAAGTTCAATGATTTCTTCTTCTGCATTATCAAGTCTGTTGTTGAACCTTTTTGGTGATATTTTGAGGTCACTTATTATGGTTTTTAGCACCAGAATTTCTGTTTGGCGTTTTTAAAATAGTTTCTATCTCTTTGTTGATAGTCTCACTTTATGCATGTGTCATTTACTGGATTTCATTTAGTCATCTATCTGTATTCTCTTTTAGCTCATTGAGCATATTTATGACAGTTATTTTAAATTCTTTGTCAGCAAGCCCATACATTTTCACTTCTTTAGGGTTGGCTTCTGAAGTGTTATTTTGGCCCTCTGATTAGGCCATAAATCTTTGTTTCTTTGTGTGTCTTGTGATTTTTGTTGTGCTGATGATGTTGTTAAGACATGGACATTCAAAACAACAACCACTTTTCATGAACTTTATGGTCTGGCTTCATGCAAAAGACTTTCACTGATCAGACCAGCTAGAGTTTATTTTAGGATCTTTCAAACTCTGAGGATGTGTCTTCTCTGGGCATGTACATAAGCTTTTAGTCCTGTGAAATTCCCATTGCAGCTTGTCCTTGCTTCTTTACAGAAGTCTATACTCTCTTGCTCCCTCTGGCACCTGCCTGTGGAACTGCAGCTCAAAAGTGCCACTATCATTGAACCTGTTTTCAGCAGCTTGCAAACAAGGCCACAAATTCCATCAGCCCTCTGAGCCAACTGAGATAGATACCAATTTTTGAGTCAGCTCCCAGATGAGCCAGACTGTTGTACACATGGTCCTCTCCTTCGTTTTTATTCAAAGAGAGGATCCCTGGTGTGGGAAGTTTCCTTCCAGTTGTGTTGCATTAGGTCAAATGGGGGCAGAGCACAGATGAGCATACAAAGTGCTATGAACTTCCCTAACCCTTTATCTGAAATCCCTTCCTGTTGTATGTTGGTCAGAGTGCTTAGACTTCTCAAGTAGTCTCCAGAGTTCTCACAAAAATATTTTGGTCCACATATTTTTGCTAACTTCGTAGCTCTGTGAAGCTTCCTAGTCTGCATCTCTAAATGTGTGTTATTTTAATAGTAAGAATAAACTATTACATTTTCTAAAAGAGGTGAGTTTTCATTTAATGGGTATCTCTCCCCTTTTCACTCCCAAAGCACTTGGCTTTAATCTTTCTCATATTTATCACATTCTGCCTTTATAGTCACCTTTGAAATGTGTTGAATCTCTCCTCTAGGGTGTCAGGCACCCTGAACTATGTGTGTATTGTAGGTTCGTGTCTGTTAAGTGAAAAATAAAATAAAACAAAGTGAAGGGACTTCAAATAACAAGTCAAGGAAGGTAGTGGATTGAGGAAAAATAGATGTTCCCGGCATAGAATATAATAAATTAAAGAATGAAAGACTTGGTGATCAAGAGTAGATAAATCTGAAGGAGCTAAGAGAAGGTGATAGAGGACCTAGAGAAGTCTGGCAGAGACTAACAAAAGAGTAGGGAAAAAAATCACCATTTTAGTTTGCAACTGACAAAGGTCTATGAGTATTAGGATGCTCATAAATGTTGTCTACACATTTTAACTTTAATTGACACAGAAACATGAGGACTGCAGCTCTACGGTGCTTTAAAAATCAAGTCTATACCCGGGTGTGGTGGCTCATGCCTGTAATCCCCACACTTTGGGAGGCCAATGCGAGCAGATCACCTAACATCAGGAGTTCAAGACTAGCCTGACCAACATGGAGAAACCCCTTCTCTACTAAAAAAACAAAAACTAGCTGGGCGTAGTGGCATGCGCCTGTAGTCCCAGCTACTCAGGAGGCTGAGGTAGGAGAATCGCTTGAACCCAGGAGGTGGAGGTTGCAGTGAGCAGAGATTGCACCACTGCACTCCAGCCTGGGCAACAGAGCGAGACTCCGTCTGAAAAAAAAAAATTTTTGCTTACATGGAAAATGTTAAGACACATTGACATAAAAAAAAATAAACATATTGGACTTTCAGAGATTTACATAAACAATTGCATGCTGACCACCAGTCCATTGAACAGGAGCCCTGTTTTGTTTTCTGTTTCCTGGTGTTGAGTACTGAAACTCAATTAAAAAATAATACAAGTAAAGAGGGAAGACAAAACGAAAGAACCCAGTGTGAAACTTGCTTGGTTTTCAGGCCTCACTGAAGGAATTGTGTCCCAGGGTTCAGGACCACCAAGATCACCTGCAGAGCCATTTGACTCAGTAGAGTTCGAGGGAAAGAGAGCCATCCTTGTTCTTTAGCAAGTAGGGATACAGAAATAATAGTTACTAACCATCCTGCTGCCTGAGAAACACATTAGCACATACACTAACATGGGCACCTCTGATTTGTAAGAGCTCAAGTCCTAATTAACTGACAGTGAGCCAAGTTAAACGCTAAGCCAATTCTTTGAACATTCTACCCCAGTGTCCCTTACTAAGCCTCAGACGGCTGATTTTCAAATTGATGGGAAAAAGTCTGTTTGGAGATTTTGGTAGTGGTGGTGGTAATTTGGTTGTTGTAAAATGGCATGTTTTAACCTCAATGGCCAGTCCTACCCAAAGGGAAATGGATCATGGCATTGCTCTTAAAAATGACCTGAGCTATTAGCCTAATGATGGAGGAGGGCGATGCACTAGACATGATGAATCAAAAACAACCACATGAATGCTGACAACACAGTCAGGAAACAAAAGAACGCAGCTGTAAACATGAACCAGAAGGCTTCATAACTAACAACACCTTTAAATGTCTGGATTGTTGCTATTGGTTTAAATCTGGCTAACATTTGGCCTCGCTTATTATAACTGAAATGTTATCTATAGATGCAATCTCTCTTGTATTTCAAAATGTTGTTTGTAAAGCCAGATATGAATCCATCAGAGACTCTTTCATATCTTGCAGAGGAAAAGTTCAAATGCACGAGTCTCTGTAATAAAGCCTACCCAGATATAATAAATGGGGCTGTCAGATTCATTCTCACTTGAGACACCAACTGTAGCTAATATTACTCGATATGCAGATGTTTTCTGTCTCTTTCTCTCAGACAAAAAAAAAAGAGCATTTAAATGGAATAATGATAAATTAGTATCAATATGAAAAGACTGTGCTACAGTGTGGCAAAGGGCTCAACAGGTCAAGGCTTAAGGACACATGTGAGCAACGGAGCCCTCACCTCTGTGCTAAAGGGGCTCAGGAATTTATTAGCTGAACTATTCACTCTGCTCAGGACCACACAACACTATTTTAAAAAAAGAAAATAAAGCCCTGAACTATACTACAACTTCTGGTGGGAGAGACAAGGTCCCCCGCAGTGCCTGAAACACTGCACTGCATTGCACACAGATAGAAATGAACGGCTTAATCGCAAACAAAAGTACTAACACGAGTCCATCAAAGGGGTGAAAAATAGAAAAGCAAATCCTGACAATTCTTTATCCCCATGCCAGAGCCGATACTCGTTCTTAACAATTCCGCTGTCCCTGGACGCACCGCCAGGCTGCCTTCTGGAACTTCGTTCCACAGCACCAGCAAATAGTCACCTTCACATTTGTTTCCATTTAAGTTCCCCCCGCCTCTCTTGCCTTCTTGCCAACTTGTGTGCAGGTACACAGCACTGCGGAGGAATGTGGGAAAACGTCACTTCACTGCTTTTCAAAAAAGGAAGAAAAGAAAAGCTAATGATAGGAGCAAAGGGCAAAGGTTCTAATGGGACATCTCCCTAAATGATGAGGCATTTCTTCCTAGAGAACACTTGGGAAGCTCTTACGAAGTGTCTCCTGGTGGTAATCAAATGCTCTCCGAAGTCCTTAGGACCTGGAGTCTGTAAACCTGGAGCACAGCCTTTTATTATGCTTCTGAGAGTTTACTTTGGACAAATAAACTCCATGGGGGGAGGGAGATTTAAGTCACATAGTGCTATAATACACAGTCTGCAAATGAATATCCTGAGTGGGCAGTGGTTTAGGTTTTTATTTATTCACATCTATGTTATTAGTGGAAGTCAGAAACTAGAAGACAACCATAGAAAGTGAACCAAATATTTATTCTATTCATCAGGACTCTCTAAATGGCTACACACTCAGCATCCAGTTTTCCATGGAAATAGTCTGAATACCCACCATATTACAGAATTCATCACAAAACAGCTATTCCTCCTTCTCTGTCTCAAAGTTTATCTCCTTAATTAAATTGAGTTAGGCTAGTATTAAAGATTGCCATATCTCAGCACCCACCAAATTCTCGGCTGAGAAAGGCAACAGGGAGCGTTACCATGATGGAGAGGCCAAGCTGATTCAGGGAATTGCCAGAGAGGATTCATTAGGTAGGAGGATGTGACGTACTAGATTAGCAGTTTAAAGTTCTACAGCTTCTAAGAACTGAGAGGAGTAAAGGAACTTGGAATTGGTGCTTCTGGGCTCTCCTCATCTCCTGCAAACTCAGGAATAGTCACTCAATGTGCTTATGAACTTCCAAGTTCCAGAGTCGAGCTTGCTGCTAACACAGTGCACTGCCGAGGTCTTTCTCTCATTCATTGATCAGCCAAGGGGAGGAAGGGGAGCTACATCCAACCAAACTAAGCCCAGAAGTGGAATGAAACAGCTGATGACATGTCCTACCTCCACGCTTCTCCTTGGGCGCACTGTCACCCATTTCCAGGCACATCCTCTGCGCTGTGCAGCCGTGGCCAGTCTTACTTTGCCCTCTTCACTGCGGATCTGTGATGCTCCAGCTGCAAATGCACAGCCTGTTCTGCTCCTTTCCTTTCCAGGACCTTCCCTCCACACTTCCCCTTCCAAGGGACCTCAGATTGATTTCCTTTACACAAGGCAGTTGGTGGCTTTATAAAAAACAAAATGCATGTGTGTCATCCTGTGCAAAGGGCCAGCAGGGCAGTAGGAGTCCTTTTCTAATGTAAGGGCCTGAGTCTGGCCCTTCTGTAACAGTCAGGGTTTCCTGATGGGCCCCAGGTATGCAGGGGTTCCTCTGCTGTAAAATAGAAGTGGTAACAATACGTCTTCCCAGCTGTAGATGGTTCCAGCACCATTGTAATTGAATTCAACTTCTGGCTGCCACATTTAATAACTGTTTTATTACCTGGGTTTTCTGGCCTTAGCTTGCTCATATGTAAAATGGGTTGGTAATAGTACCTACCTCATCAGGTTATTGTGACGATTAAATTACCTGGTTCAAGTAAAGCACCTAGAATGGAACTTGTCAGAGCAAATGCTAGGTAAATATTGGCTGATGGAATTTTTCCTTGGATTTGTATAGTTTTCTAAGAAGATAACGAGTGAAATTGCTTTATAAGCCACGTACAAGTATAGGCCCTTGTACTCTCTACTCCTTGAAGCTGAATTTGAGGTAAGTCCACACGTTGTTGAAAATGCAGGAAGACCCTCATTGTCACTGTTTTCAACAGTAACTTGCATCTCACAAATGGATCCCAAGGCTACCTGGAGGAGAGGCTTTCCCTGGAGCTGAGAACAGAAAACAAATGTTCCTGCTGTTATGTAGCATTGACCACAAGTTCCACAGGCCTACCACCTATATCATTTCTTACTTGAACAAGATCTTTACTACTCTCATCTTATATGTAAGAGTTGAGGCATAGTGAGTATAGGCCTAAGGTAACCTATTCACAGGTAAAATAATGACACAGGCCAAGCATGTCTTCATCGCTTTCTTATTTTCTTCCTCTCTATGTAAAAAACATCTTCTTCCATGTTCCCCTTCCCTTCCATATCTCAGTGCATCCTCATAAGCCAGAGTCTAACTAGTAAAGAATTTAGACTTCAGATAAGCAGACTTATACTAAGAAGTGGGTGGCTAACGGCATCATCTTCTTCCCACAGTATTTACATTCTAAGAGAGGTCCATTGACAGAGCAGGACAATGTCTAACCAAACAACCCTTGACACTCAGAAAACCAATTCATTAAAATGAATCAGAGGGTACTTTTAAGCTGACCAACATCCCGGTTTGCGTGGGGCTGAGGAAGGTGCCCATGACGTGGGATTTTCAATCTGAAGAGGGTAAGTTGGCCACCCTGCTTCCCAGGCACACACTCTGCTTCCTGATGAAGCCGACTTCTCTTCGGTGGCTGGTAGTGGTTAACTACCTGCTTCTTTGCAATTTGACTTGCACAGCTACTGTTTGATCTGCTGAAACCATCTCTACACCCCCTTCTCCACACCATTGTGGCCTAGGAGTTGCTCGTCGTTCTTCAGAATGTATAGCTCAGTGGTAATGACATTGGGGAAACCTTTCACGCCCACTCCACCTCAGCTCCAGTGGAGTTTCCTGATTATATGTTTTCGTGGCACCCTGGACATTTTCTCCCTAACACCCGAACTGTGATAACAGCTTAGAAAAATCTGTTTATTTGCTTGTGATTATTTCAGGAATGGCTTCCCCATGAGTCTGCAGGCTTCTTGAGAATAAGGACAAAGAGAATAATAAGTCATCCATTGATTATGGTGTGAGGCAGTTGAAGGAATCAGATTCTCCTGGTGACCAACACAAAGTAACAAAAGGAGTGACGCTCAACGTCTTTATAGGCAGGAGCTCCCAAGGTTAGATATTTAAAATCTCCCAGTCCAACCTCCACCATCAAGGACTGCTCGGCCCCTTCTCAGTTCAGCTCATATGCACTCCTGAGTGTCTCTCACCAAGGCAAGCTGAATTTCCAGCGTGAGTGACCCCAGTCCAGATCTGCAGGCCTGGGGCTTCTCTGGCTGAGCCACCCCTGTTCCAGCCACTGCTCCGGGTTATGCACCCCAAGGCTCTCCAAAGGTCTTACTGTGAGGTGGTTGCCTGAAACCATGCATGAGTGAAATAACTGATAAACTAAATGAAGGGGAGGTGGCTCAAAAGGAAGCACTTCTTCCCTGCACCCTCACCCTCGCTTAAATTTAACTCTCCTCTAAAATATACCCTTTGACCCCATAACATCATTCCTATGAACCTATTCCAAGACGGGCAACCAGATTTATGCACTAAGAGCATGGAGAGAAAGGGCTTTATTTCTTTATCTTGTTTGCAACTCTTCTCACCAGATACAGGCATCTAATAGCAATTTACTCAATTACTTACACAGTATGATAACCACATATGAAATCTCTCAGTATCCATGCCTGGAAAAAAACCTGAGAACTAAAAGTGTTTACAGACAGTTGTTTGGGGTGAGTGAGGCTTGCATAAATGTTTTCTTCTTTCTGCTCTTTCCAAATTTTATATAATGTGCATAATACATTCTATTAAAAAATAAATGAATGAATATGGAATGTGCAGAACCCTTGGCGATAGTTGATTTAAAGCTATGGCAGTAGATGGATGTCTAGGGCAGCAAGACAAGGGGATGCTAATTAGAGTCTCACACAGCCCCTTGCTGTTGCTGACCCCAAGCCCAGCCTCCTGGGGTCCTGCCGCCCAGACATCGCTGACCTCATCTTCAGGACAAGCTTCTTCCTCTCCAAGTCCCCTCTCCCCTTTCCCACAACCATGCAAAGAAAAGAAATACATATATTGAAAAAAACTGCCCACTTCAAAATTATTTAGGGGATGGGTCTTATTTGCATCCAACTCTGCAGGAGTAAAATGTGGTCATACGGTGAAAGTAAAAAATACAGGAGAAAGTATTCTTCAAGGTAAGGTCAACACTCCTGCAACTCATTTGTCAAAGGACACATGGTAACTGACTTCAGGAAATACAAGAACTGCTTGAAAAAAAGAAAAGACTATTCATTTCCAGATCTTGCTAGGAAAGGTCATTTTAAAACCCTTGAGCCAGAAGGAACAGACGTATATAAACAAAAGACTGAATTGTATTCTAGATCCATTCATTATTGCTGTTTATCCTGCACGTAACCCTCAGCTTCCAGTAGTCCTCAATATTTGTTTCTGAATATCCCAGGGAATGAAACCAACTAATATTCTCTTTCTTCATTGCCAGATTAAGAAAGTGAAAGTTTTTCTTTTTTCTAGAAATATGCAAGGACCCAGAAAGCTTTGAAAATCTAATTTAGAGCCATTTAGACTCCAGGACTTACAGCCCTTATTTAATTAACATTTATGGAACACCTGTTACGGGGAGGGTATCGTGGAAGGATAAAAACATGGTTAATACGCAATTCCCACCCTCAAAAAATTTTTCAGTCCCGCAGGGCGACAGTCTGGTGGGACAGCTGGGAGCAGCAGGGAGAGAATATGCCCAGGTGAGCTTGAAGAGATCTGGTCTCCAAATCTTTTCTGGCCCTGTATCGACTCACTGAGAAACATTAGTTCAGTCCTGTCACCACTGAAGGGCTCGGTTTTGTCAGCTATAAAATCAAACTTAAGAGTCATTGCCCTACCACCTTCCCTGGGACTGCTACCAGGGAAGCAAATGAGATGCTGGGTAAGAAAGCCTCCTGACTAAAGCATACAACAGTCCTATTAACACTGTGAGATCCTCGACTCCTACAACTATTTAAAACGGCTGCAAAAGGGCTTTTATTGTTGCTTATGGATGTTGTCATCCTCATAGAATGTTTTTGAATGTAAGACAGTTGAGCACCACGAGGAAGAGAAAAAATGACATCTTCCCTGTGACAATTTTCCCTCCTGAGTAGGTGTCAGTGTGCGTAACGGTTTCTGTCTTTGGCCATCACCTTTTCTTTTATGAAAATGCCTTTTATTTTAAGAGTAAAGGAATTTACAAGTCATCGACTTTGGTCCCCGGAGAAACTTCAACAAGGTGGTTTGAGGAAGAAATTTTTGTGTCATTTTCTTCCAAATGTCTCTTTCTGAACACTAAAAGGACCCAGTTCAAGGACATAACAGTGAAGTATTGACTGTTTACCCAACTCAAAAATGGTTTGAAAATGGGGGAAAAAGAAGACTTATTAATTCAGTAGTTTATTGAAATTCCGCAAACATTCTATTTCACCTTACCGGAATCTACAAGTTCAGCTTTTTTTCTTTGAGAATTTTTTTTTAAATAAAAATGTAGGATTTGGCTAGATTAAGGCAACTCAATTTCAACCTTTGTTTTTAACTGTTTTAGCTTCTGTGTTCATTCCTCGATTGGTTTATTCTTGATTTGAGCTGATCAGCAGATGTGGTAACGTAAAAGGAAAACAGAGTGCTGGCCAGATCTTTAGTTGTCTTCCAGGGCATTCTAAGCCCCAGCCTTAAACTTCTATATCTCCCTGCATGGCCCCCACATTATAACACACAAAGTTCCCCACTTCCACTACCACCACCCACCCCTGGGCATCAAATATGCGTTTTCCCCACCTCTGCGCATTCACTTGTCTTACCCCCTTGGCTTGCAAATACCCTTTCCTACCACATTCATCTGTCAAATCCTATTGCATATCAAAGGTCAGCACAAATGCCTCCCCCATCTGGTCTTCCCAGGTTACTCCAGATTGACATCAATGTTCCCTAATCTGTGTTCCCATCACTCTTTCTTTGCAATTCTCCGATCAACTATTGCATTCTGCCCAGTTTAAACTATTTCTTTATATGCTTAGTGGAGAGTCATGCTGGAAACGGAACCTGTGTTTGTTTTTCACTGAGTTAGCAAGAGGAGTCCTGGGGATTATCCCTGAGCATTCTTTGGAAGGTGACTCATCCCTGTGATAGAGAAGGCTTTCCTTCAAGTGAAAGGAAGCCATTGTTTTGTGTTTCTGATGGCTAGGAACATCTTTGAGGAAAGGAGTTTATTTAAGGGAAGTAGGAAGTGGGTGGAGTGGCTGGTGAGAAACCTTGGCATTTCTCGGGTTGAAAGGCAGCGTCCATGAGCCTGGCAGGGGGCTGACTCCTGCACCTCCTGGCACAGCTCCCCGAGGTGAGGAGGAGGACTGTATAGAACCCTGAGCACTGAGGGCTGTCCTCTAGAAACCCAATGAGAACAGGCCACAGGGGATAATTTAGGAAGTGGAATCAGCTGGGACTTACCCGCCTGAAAAAAGCTACTATGCCCATTCAACAGTGGCACCGTGTGGCAGCGAGGGGCAACGGCAGGGGCAGCCCAAGAACAGACCCGGACTCTTACCTGTTTGCAGGAGGGGTCACAAGGATCTCCTTTATTAGAGGAGCTTTATTCATTGTATTTATATATTTATTTATTATTTTTAGAGACAGGATCTCACTGTTACCTAGGCTGGAGTGCAGTGGTGCCATTATAGCTCATTGCAGCCTCCAACTCCTGGGCTCAAACAAGCCTCCAGCCTTAGCCTCCCCAGTAGCTAGGACTATAGGCATGTGCTGCCACACACCTATTTTTTTTTTTTTAATATTTTTGTAGAGACAGGATCTCACTGTGTTGCCCAGGCTGACGTCAAACTCCTGGCCTCAAGTGATCCTCCTGCCTCAGCCTCCCAAAGCACTGGGACTACAGGCGTGAGCCACTGCACCCAGCCTTGGAGGAGTTTTCTTTAGATGGTTCTGAGGATGGAGCAAGAGAGCCGTAAGAGGGTGATATTGGACTTCTGACAAAGTTAGTGGGAGGTGAGGAAAGAGACAGGAGAGGATTTTAATTTAACTGGAGAAATTAACAAAAAATTATGGAAAAGTCTTAAATCCCCTACTAAGTTGCAAGCTCCTGGAGGACAGAGACCATTTTCATCTCAGTGCCTTGGATGCAAACAAAGCACTGACTTGACTACATTAAGTATTTTTACTTTGCATATATTTGAGGACTAAATAAATGAGACCATAGACTCCAGAAGGATGGGATCATTGATTTAACCACTTTCAGCATGGGCTATCCCCAAATGCTGTTTACTTATCTTTGAAGCAATTGTTTTGCTTCTCCTTGGATGGGCACCCACACATGCATGCACACACATGTGCACACACACACACACACATATACACATACACACACATGTTTAGTCAAAGATCAGCCAGTTGGTCTACAAAGATATTGTCCATGATCCTCTAGGATTTAAACTTTGCTGAATTTTGTGATGTTTACTAGGACATAGTTTTCTGCTTCTGAAGACCTTGCCTGCTAAGTCATCCCCGACCTACTAAAGGTCCCCAAACAGTAACCCAGTTCAACTGACTTGGGTTCTGGCCAAGTTAGAGTCGCTGATTCTTGGCACCTGTCATTCCCCACTTTATTCTGCATCAGACTCAACAGCATTCTCTTCTTCTTTATAAGCTACAGCGATACATTCAGCTCATGAATATGTACTTCCACATCCTTCCAGAGAGTTAATTTTCACCCAGGATGGCAAAGTTTTAGGTGAAAATGTCTTCCCTTCCTCTGCATTTTGTACACTTATACCTCCTTAACTGATAGCCTCAATCGGTGAGCGAAACTATTTTCAAGTAGATGAGAGAAGTGGGGCTTGAAATATAGAATATATCGTCATCTCCTCTTTCATGATAAATAGCTGTTATGATCATTTATTGTTCCCATGTTCCAAAATCTAAAACTGCTTTACAGATGTTCTCCAGCCCAGCTTCCTAACATCTGTGCAGGGAAGGCAGGGCGCAGAGTTACCAGCTCCATTTTGCAGATGAGAATAGTTATGGGAGGCCCAAGGGGCACGGACTTGACATTTTTAGGACATTGTGATTATACTTTATTAGCCTTTACTCATAACATACTGGAGCAGCAGGCAAACAGCATGTGTCAATGTCCAGCATGAGGCCATTCCATGAAGTCGGTGACAGCTAGAAACAGAACCCAAGATTTGGGGACTTTCTATCTCAAGTTGCATTCGCTATTTTCCTAAGTTAAAGAGGTAGGCATAAAATCACAAATACATACAGATACACCCAGAAACAAGAATACTTAGGAACCCACAGAGGTATATGTTAATACAAGGCAACAGAGTAATTTGCTTTATTTTCAAAAAGCAAAGCAGCTCACTCTGCCTTTCTGGTCTCTTTTGTGACAATTGACCTCAATCCAGTGGGCCACCCTAAAGACATGGTCCCTCCACAGGGACTATTTGTCTTCTGGGCTCCTCGAGTCTCTAATGAATATAAAGTAGGACTGTTCTCTTGTTGCATGTCATTGGAGTCTATCCAAATAGGAATCGGGGAGAAAAAAAAAAAAAGTAATAGAACATTATGCTGGGATTTCCATATCAACACTTCAGAGATAGTTAAATGTTACCTCAATTTTTTCCTAAATGAAGTCTAATACCTTGAGGTATTTCCCGAGGTGCGTTGTCTATTGTCTATATGAGCACTGGGTACTTCAAAGGCCGGGTTTGGGTTGCGCTGTGCAGCTGGTTGGAAAACTGCATTAACCTACGTCCCAAGGTGAAAACAGCAAAGCTCCCTGGAAACATGTGGGAAAATGCCCCATTTCTAATTATTTTCCCCTTCCTTCCTCGGTACTTGGCACTCATGCTGCACACCAACTTGAGGAGCATTTCCAGGGAATCGTGCCTACCTCCACTCACCCCACATCATTTAAAACCCACCCAGACTGGGACAGCTCTGCAGAGCCGGCCAAGACTCTCTGGTATCCACAGGTCAGAGGCAGAGGGCCCCGCTGCAGCTTTGAGAAAATGCCCAAGTACTGTATGGCTGTCTTATTCTAGATGTCCTATCAGTCTTTGGCAGGGTGATAAACTCAAGCACCAGGTCTAGGACACTGCTCTCGAATCATCAGTGAGGGTTTGGAATTGAAGTAGCTATTTACTTCCCCTTAGATACAGTGCCTGCAATCAGGTTACCCCGTAATCTGACGAGAAGCCGTCCTTTAGGTGTGTTTCAACTGACATGAAAATACCAACATACTCTTCCGCTCAAGAATCCTGCTTTTCATCTAGGACTAGGGCTGTTCGATGTAGCCAGGCTGAAGAGTACCATGTTTTCGGCCAGGCGTTGTGGCTCACACCTGCAATCCCAGCACCTTGGGAGGCTGAGGTAGAGAGATTGCTTGAGGCCAGGACTTTGAGACCAGCCTGGGCAACATGGCAAGACCTTATCGCTATTAAAAAAAAGAAGAAGAAGATCATGTTTTAAAAGGAGATTGAGGCCAGGTACAATGGCTCACGCCTATAGCCCCAGCATTTTGGGAGGCCGGAGCGAGTAGATCGCTTGAGCTCAGGAGTTAAAGACCAGTTTGGGTGACATGGCAAAACCCCGTCTCTACAAAAAATACAAAAATTAACAAGGGGTGATGCCATGCGCCTCTAGTCCCAGCTACTTGGGAGGCTGAGGCAGGAGAATCACTTGAACCCAGGAGGTTGAGGCTGCAGTGAGCCGTGTTCATGCCACTATACTCCAGCCCGGGCCACAAAGTGAGACCCTGTCTCAAAAAAGGGAAAAAGGAGGTTGAGCACAGTGGCTCACACCTGTAATTCCAGCACTTTGGAAGGCCGAGGAGGGTGGATCACTTGAGGTCAGGAGTTTGAGACCAGCCTGGCCAACATGGGAAAAACCTGTCTCTACTAACAATACAAAAATTAGCCAGGTGTGGTGGCAGGCGCTTGTAATCCCAGCTACTCGGGAGGCTGAGACATGAGAATCACTTGAACCTGGGAGGTGAAGATTGCAGTGAGTCAAGATCATGCCACTGCACTCCAGCCTGGGCGACAGAGCAACACTCTGTCTCAAAAGAAAAAAAAAAAGAAAAAAAAAGTAGACTGAAATGCAAAGTAACTCAGGAAATGATACACACCTAGGTATAATTTGGCTCTTTTTTCACTTCCTTAACCATTCTTGGTGATTTAATTTAGCCTTAATCTATTTTCTTCGGTTTTCATTAAAATGCTTTTTCCTCACTCACCTTAAAACATTCTCTTCTAATTCTATCTTTTCTGGGAAAGAAATGTACCAAGCCTGTTTGGGACGAGAGCCCTGTCTGGTGCACGTCCTCCACTGTCAGAGCCGATCTCTGCTGCCCCAGGTCCCCTCTTCACCTGGCCAGGCTGCTGGAGAAGGGCTGGTTTAATTGGTAGTCAGGACAGGCATCACCATCCCTGCCAGCAGAGCTGCCATCTCCTGCCAGGGAGGACGCAGAAAGCCACCGCCTTGCCCATATTTGACATTATCAAAGTCTTCCCTCTTTTTTATAATCAAAAGGAAAGATTTTTCTGCTCTCAGATTGAACAGGTTTTCGAAGAGAAGCCAACAGTGGTTTCATCATCGCACCCTGAAGCAAACATTTCAGAAAAGTTTCCTCTTGCCCTTTGTTGGTTGCAAAACAAACACCAGAGGTTAATTGCTGCTTTCTCTGGCAACCTTAGCATACAGATGCCGTCGGCCAGCACTTACCCTCATGCTTCAGATGAGGTGGAGACCTTCTCCTGCCAGGGATCCTGCGAGCCCAGTCCTTGACAGCATTGCAGGATTTTAAGAAGGTTTCTATGTTACTTTAATAAAAAGCAGCAGCTTGATAAATCTATCCTTCTGCCAGGGAGAAAAATTTACTTTGTGTCTCTCAGAAAGAAGCCCTATCTCAAGTTGATAAAAGGAACCTAGGAATGTTCTAGTAGATGAGCACCATGGACGTCCCCATCCCCACCACCCCCACACACTGCTCACTGTCTCACCCATTTAGTATGGGCTTGTGGAAGCGGAGAGGGACACGTAAGAAATGTTCTAGGCCGGACACAGTGGCTCACACCTGTAATCTCAGCACTTTGGGAAGCCAAGACAGGTGGATCACCTGATGTCAGGAGTTTGAGACCAGCCTGGCCAACATGGCGAAACCCCATCTCTACTAAGAATATAAAAAATTAGCCAAGCATAGTGGTGCATGCCTGTAGTCCCAGCTTCTCAGGAGGCTGAGGCACGAGAATCGCTTGAACCTGGGAGGTGAAGGTTCCAGTGAACCGAGATTACACCACTGCACCCCAGCCTGGGTGACAGAGTGAGACTCCCTCTCAAAAAAAAAAAAAGGCCGGGCGCGGTGGCTCAAGCCTGTAATCCCAGCACTTTGGGAGGCCGAGACGGGCGGATCACGAGGTCAGGAGATCAAGACCATCCTGGTGAACACGGTGAAACCCCGTCTCTACTAAAAAATACAAAAAAAAAAAAAAAAAAAAAAACTAGCCGGGCGAGGCGGCGGGCGCCTGTAGTCCCAGCTACTCGGGAGGCTGAGGCAGGAGAATGGCGTAAACCCGGGAGGCGGAGCTTGCAGTGAGCTGAGATCCAGCCACTGCACTCCAGCCCGGGCGACAGAGCCAGACTCCATCTCAAAAAAAAAAAAAAAAAAAAAAGAAAAGAAATGTTCTAGGTCATAAGAAAAAAAGAAAAAATCTGGCCACCAGAAAACTCCAACTTTCATATGATATAAATAATAGAGACATAAAATTATTTTGCCAAAATTTCATCATGCAAAAGCTATTTAGCACCCTGGTAAAATCGTGGTGAGGAAAGTGTCCAAGTGGTCTCACTGTGTTGTCTGATATTCTATTAGAAAATAAGGATTAACTGGAGTCCTTTGTAAAAAGAGATTAAAATGGAAACCAAAAAACATGGGACTTCCTAGGGTCTGTGATAAAATTGCTACTGATTCTGACAAACTGTTAAGAGAAAAAATGTTGGCAGATGCAGTGGCTCACGCCTATAATCCCAGCACTTTGGGAGGTTGAAGCAGGAGGGTCACATGAGACCAGGAGTTCAATATCAGCCTGGACAACATAGTGAGACCCCGTCTCTGCAAAAAATTAACAAATTAGCCAAGTGACAGCGTGTTCCTGTAATCCTAGCTACATGGGAGTCTGAGGCAGAAGGATCGCTTTGAGCTCAGGAGTTAGAGGCTGCAGTGAGCTATGACTACACCACTGTACTTCAGCCTGGGCAACACAGTGACACCCTGTCTTTAAGAAAAAAAAAATATATATATATATATAATATATATATATATATAAAATATATATATATAAAATATATATATATATTCCCCTCTGATTAGAAAAAGCAAAGCACCCAGCTCTGTTTTCTGCCTCACCCCACAGTTGCCAGGCTGAGTAGAAAGCTGGGGACAAAAGTGGGTGGCCATGGAGAGCTGAACCTTGGCTTCCGGAGTCTCTGGTAGGAGATCCGCCTTTTCTCAAAGAGAAAAACTGCCCATAGAACAAGGCCTAATTCTCCCTGAAGTACCTAGGCATCTTCCCAGCAGGCTGAAGATGCCCCACTCTTCAGGTGTGGCCCTGTATCTAAGGTCTGGCCAGAAATGACCTGAGAGAAGATGTGAGCTCCATGAGAGAGGGAGAGAAAGAACCACAGTGGGAGCACTAGGATCGAATCCCAAGACCCAGAGCTTTCCAGAAGTCAGTCCGTTGCTCATCCCAATCACGGAAGGGCTCACATGCAAAAAACGTGCACAATTTACATATCTCTCACCAAAGAGCAGTGACTCCAGAGCGGGCATGTGCAAAGCAAGAGTATGTGTTTTGGAGTATTTCCCTTTATCTAAAGGAATGCAGAAATGTCTCCTTCTACCTCCTCTCTTCCCAGTCCTTTCTGTTTCATTCTCCTTTTTTTCCTTTCTTCTTTCAGTCTTCTTCCAACTCCCCTCTAAGATTTGAGCTTCAGAAAACAGGAGAGGACTCTGATAAGGTTTGGGAAGAAAACTCTTCCAATTTCTGGTCCTGGCCATGGAGCCCGAAGGATTTTTGAGGCATTAAGTAATTGACCTCTCACCACCTCCGAGTGTTAAGGGACACGTGCTACTGTTATCTCCCATTTTATAGTCAGCACAACAGAGGCAAACCAAGGTTTAGAGACTTGCCCCAAGTACCAGGGTCAATAAACACGCAAGAAACACACGCTCCCTTCTGTACTCACTACTCACTTCCAATAGCCTCATTTATTGTCAAATGCATGCTTGTTTGGTTAGTTTTAATCCCCATGCTATTAACATGGGAGCCTGGAACATGTTGACTTCTTAACAGCTCCCAGAACCACAATCATTTAGGTTGGAAAGTAAACAGCATCTTATCCATAAGAGGGTAGACGGGAGGTCAGCGGAGAGGGAGGCTGCTGCTGTAGATGGCCAACAAGGCGGGCTGGCTGCACCAGCTCTCACTGATCAGGCCGCGCAACTCAGTGGGGGCTCTGGTCTGAGATGTGCTCACTGATCTTTCCATTGTCTCCATCGTCCAGATCAGCTGCAGGTTCCAGTGATAGCAGATCCAGGAACCAGGTATCAGATTCTAAGGCTGTATCAGATCATCTTTGCCATAGGACAAACTCCCCCAAGCCTCTCCTTAAATTCCTATCTCTTATAATCCAAATTCCGGCTAACGCTAATGTCTAATTCAGAAAATACTGCAGCCAAAAGAAGATAAGATTTGGAGTCAGGCCAACCTGTCCTCCTCTTGCTGCAGCTTTGCAGCCAATGGGCAAGTCACAGGACTCTCTAGGACTCCCTGCCCTGTCTGTCCTGGGGGCAGATGAAACCCAGCACTGGGGAGTGCCTGCTGGGATAAGGTCTAGAAAGCATATTCTGATGCCTACCACACGTCAGCATGGGATAGGGACTGAAGATCTTAATTTTTTTCCACATTTAGTTAAACAATTAAGAGTGCAGGCCAGGCACGGTGGCTCACGCCTGTAATCCCAGCACTTTGGGAGACTGAGGCGGGTGGATCACCTGAGGTCAACAGTTCGAGACCAGCCTGGCCAACATGGTGAAACCCCATCTCTACTCAAAATAGAAAAATTAGCCAGGTGTGGTGGTGGGCGCCTGTAACCCCAGCTACTCGGGAGGCTGAGGTAGGAGAATCACCTGAACCCAGGAGCTGGAAGTTGCAGTGAGCCAAGATCTCGCCACTGCACTCCAGCCTGGGGGAGCAACAAGAGCAAAACTTAGGTCTCAAAAAAAAAAAAAAAAAAAGTGCAAATTTAATAATTTGATTAATTTTATCCAATGTCACTGTTACTTTATTCTATACCTGTCATTAACCACTGAGAAACAGTATTCTGCAGAAAAATAAAATTACAAAAAAGGAAGGAGAGAGGGAGAGAAAAAGGAATGAAGGAAGGAAGGGAAGAAGGAAGGAAGAAATGGAGGGAGAGAAGGAAAGAAAGAGAGAAAGAAGGAAGGAAAGGAAGAGAAGGGACAGAAAAGGAAGCAAGGGAAGAGAGAGAGAAAGAAGGAAGAGGAGGAGAAGAAGAGAGGGGCGAAAGCAGGCAGGTGGCTGCCAACAAGTGCCGCCTCCAGTAGCACTGCATTGCTAGAAATGGGTAGGGGGTCAGAGAATCTGGATTGAAATCTTGTTTGCTAACATATGCTGCCTTGGCAACTGTGGGCAAGTTACTTAACCTCTCTCCAACTTTCTTACCTCTTAAATATGCTTATAATAAGAAAGCCTAGCTCATGAGATTATTTTGAGGATTCAATGTAATCATAGTCCTGAAGGTGTCCAGCATGTTATCTGGCACTGGACAAACACAAAACAAGAAAAAAAGAAAAGAAAATGCTGATCGAATTTAAATGTCAATTCTAAGATATTCACATAAACCACCGAGGGAGGATAACTCAGTTTCCACACCCAAAATAATCAGAACAGCCTTCCAAGCTCAGAGTGTACAGTGTGGTGTGTCCTAGAGGGACAAGAGCGCTTCACTGTATCGTTGCAATATTAAGTTGTTCTTATTAAAATAAGCTCACCTGACTGCATGGGGACAGAAAGAAATTCAATCCATCTACAGTGGGGCAAGAAGCAATCATTCTGCTCCTCAGCACACAACAATAAATAATTCAGCGAGAAGGAGACACTAGTATCCTTCCAATTTTTCTTCTTCTACTCATAAATCCTGCTTATATTTTCTGGAACCATAAATGGAATATGATTTTACAAACTGAAGGAGAAATGAACCATGCTAGAAATGCAGGGACATTCTGACTCGTTTTTCCCTATCACCAGTCCTTGGTGACCTTTTCCTTGATTTGAACTCCTTTAGCATTGGGTTTACAATCTGTATGACACTGCTAGCGACTGAAGTATCAGACACCTTGGAGGGATTTCTCTTTTCATTTCAAAGTTGTTCTCTCGGTGATAATAAGAGTTCATGTTTATTGTGCACTCACTCTGTACGAGGCATCATTTTATCATTTAATTTTCACAAAGGTCCTCTATGTTGTCATTTAAGTAAGTAAAGACTGGGGCCCAGAAACGTTAAGTAGCTTGTCCAGTATCACGTGGTTAATATGTCACACAGCTAAGATTTGAACCTGACACATTCTCTTTATGAGTCATGGTGCACATTACCAGAATGTAAGTTTTTCTTGAGGGCCAAGGGCTCATCTTCCTCCAATTTTGCTTCCCCCTACTTCCTAGAAAAACTCCTGAGAATTAGGAGAGGTTCAAACAGATGATTGGTAAACTGAATTCAATAAAGGCATTCACAGGCTTCCACTAGAAGACTTCAGCATACATCCTTTACCCTTGAAGACCACTACATGCAACCACACTGACCGTGCCCTGCACAACCCCAGGGGTACCTTTTACAGAGACTACAATACAAAGGGACTACGATACTAAGCAAGGCCATTTGCCTCTTGCCAACTCAAATCCATATCATTTCCCAAGCCTTTTTCAGTGCACCGCAGCCCAGACTTACTCCACGCCAAATAGAAACAATCAGACTCCTAGAAGTAAGTAAGCAGACAAGTTGTATATTTCGATGTCCAGCACGTAGAAGACATTTACGGAACATGTGACATAATATATTGAAAAGGAAAAGGGAAGTACTGTCTATTTCTCATTTTCTACATTAGAAAATGAGTTTGGCGCGTGATAGGAAATGTTTATAGCCTATGCTTTCTCCCGTCATCAAAAATAAACTATGTGCTGATCAAGAACACAGGATCACAGATCAATTTTTATTGAGGTCGAACTTTTCTAAATATCATCCTTGGCACTAGTACAAGTGAGAGCTTTAAGTGGGGATGGCAACTACACAACCTACAACAGTCTGCAGTGATCTGCCAGCACCATTGCAGCAGGGAGACATAGGAAAAGTAGATGCAGTTGGATGAGATCATGTTGCACCTGTGGTCAGAGCCTCCTTGCAATAACACAACTCTGTGGATCAACATAAACCCAAGAGTGGGACCATTAGATTGTAGGCAGTACCCACAGATTCATATGGTAGGAAAAGTATCATGTCAGTTACCTTCTAATCATTCTTATTAAATCAATGGGAGAATCAGCCTTTGCAACCTCTCCACCATTTGCTAATCATCCTTTTTAACAAAAAGAGAGCATGGCTCAACCTTAGAGCCTTTAGCACGCAAGTGAATCTAGATAGAATTTAATAACATTGTTTGCATGTTTTAATCATTACCTTCCCTGTTGGCCAATGATATTGGTTTTCCATTTACAATAATGATATAAAGTTTTAAAACAAATGTATTTAAGTTTAAAAAACCAATTAGGTGATCTAAAGAAAAAATATAACATTGAGTACAGTCTAGATATAGCTATGGTAAAATTTGTGAAAGTGAGAAATTAACGAATAAAGATTGGGCATTAGCCTGGTGCAGTGGCTCATGCCTGTAATCTCAGCATTGTGGGAGGCTGAGGCAGGTGGATTGCCTGAGCTCAGGAGTTTGAGACCAGTTTGGGCAACATGGTGAAACCCTATCTCTACCAAAATAAAAAAAATTCGCCAGGTGTGTTGGCACACACCTGTAATCCCAGCTACTGGGGAGGCTGAGGCATGAGACTTGCTTGAGCCCAGGAGGTAGAGGTTGCAATGAGCCGAGATCGCTCCACTGCACTCTGACCTGGGTGACAGAGCAAGACTCCATCTCCAAAAAATAATAAACAAATAAAGATTGGGCATCGTGGCTAATGTGAAGATGAACAGGAGTTAACACAGGTGACCCAAGTTGCTTGAGAGTGGAGAAGGAGGTGGTCAGGGAAGCTAGAGAGAAAGCTTACAGAATTAGTGAAGGAAACAAATATCCTTGTCCCCCCAAAACTAAAATCTGGAGGCCTGGGGTCTGAGCTCCTGGCCACGTGATTGCAGGAGGGAAAAAACCACAGAGCGTGGATGCTACCTGCAACCCCCACAGGGGGACAGCAGCCTCCAATGCCCAAAGAGATGGCAAGGAGATGGGGGCAAGATGAAATGTCTGGATAAACATAAAAACACGAAGCCTAGGTTTCAGACAAGCACTGTGTGAAGGCAATAAACACATAGAGGAAAAGCCCTGGGGCACTGTGGAGAGAGCACTGAACTGGGAGTCGAGAGACCTAGTTTTAATTCCAACTCTGCTGTCTCTGCGTGGCCCAAGGAAAAGACTTACTCTTTCTTGCCTTCAATTTCCTCACCTGTTACAAACCCTTTCCTGGGACTACATTCTTTGCCTCTATGTTCTTTAATAAGTACATTAGCACAATTTCCAATTTGGTATTATGGGGATACTATTTAAAAGAGACAATATATTTGCTGCAAGAATACCAACCTCCCCCTGATGCGAGTGCACACACACACACGCACACACATGCACACAATTGCATTTAGAATTATAATTATTTGACTGTTAATATAATCACCGGCAAATGTTGGTCATAAATATTAAGTGCTAACGGGGTCAGACTCCCTGGTGGATGTTGAGGAATGTGCCTGGTGGGTGGTGGAGGGGAGCTACTTTTCCAGGGAAGTACGAGGGAATTAACCACCAGTCTGTACCTCCATGGCCTTGCAAACAACACCAACACTCTCTTTCCGTCTAACTCTACAACTGGAATTTGCCCAGCCTTTTGGGAAACGTACTTCAACTTTGAATGTTGGAACTGCCTATGATACATAAAATCACAGCTCTTCTCTCTTGAGAATTAACAAAGCAGAAAAAGCAAACAGTGGATTTTTGTCTTGGTAAACTGAGGTTCAGAGATTGTTTTTATGGGACTCACCCAGAAAAAGGTCTCCCTCTGTTTATTGCCCACTGAAGGGCTATTGCGTAGCCTGAGATGTTGAAATGGCACACTGAAAAGGAAGCAACATAAACATAAAATCAAACTACCGCAAGTATCTACTGAACATCTACTATCATTTGTGCACAGAAGAATAAAACATGGTTCCTGGTCTCAAGATGTCTGTGATCTAGCTAGAGTAAAGGCCAATACACATAGAACAAAGAAAGGGAGAAGACAGCATAGAATTGAGCACAAAATAGGTGATTTTCATTTAAGACAACCTTCACTTGCAAGGCTCCACCCAATCCATTCTACACCACAAGTAGAGCCACTTTCCAAGACACAAACCTAATTATGCCACTTGCATGCTTAAAACATTTCAACAGCTCCACCTCCAGATGAAGTCCACATTCCTTACCACGGTGTTAAAGGCCACTTGAGACTGTGCCTCTGCTTACCGCTAGGGTCTCGTGTCTTACCAATCTCCTTCCTCCTGGTCCTCCATGTGTCCTGGGGGGTCCTGCAGAACTGAAACGTGTCTTTTCCCAGCATGCCTCTCTCTCTCATGACTATTCATGTACTTTCCTCTGCCTGGAACATTTGCACACAGCCTGGCGGGCTGACTACTGCCTATCCTTCAAGTCTTAGCTTAAACATCACCCATCAGGGCCTCTCTCCCTCTTCCCACAACTTCCTATCTTTCTATATTACAGCATTTAATATACCATATTATAAGTATTTATTTAACTGATTGCTGCCACCATTATACTTCAAAATCTATGAGGTTGCCAGGTGCTGTGGCTCACGCCTATAATCCCAGCACTTTGCGAGGCCAAGGCAGGAGGATTGCTTAAGCCTAGGAGGTAAAGACCAGCCTGGGCAATATGGCGAAACCCCATCTCTACAAAAAATATATAAATTAACCAGGTGTGGTGGTGCATACCTGTAGTCCCAGCTACTCAGGAGACTGAAAGGGGAGGATCACTTAAGCCCAGGAGGTCAAGACTGCAGTGAGCTGTGATCACACCACTGCACTCCAGCAGGGTGAAAGAGCAAGACCCTGTCGCTAAATAACAACAACAATAACAATAATAATAATAACAATAATATTCATGAGGTCAGGAACTGTAATTGTCTTAATTCACATGGTGTTCCCTCCTCCAGCAAAATGCACATCGTAAGCGTCCCTTCACTATGTTTGGATGAATGAACATATGCCATGGATAGTTAGAGAAAATGAAGACTGGTAAGAACCACAGTGTAAAAGAAAGGAAGACTGCATGGAGGAGGTGCTGCTTGATTGGAACCTTTAAAAGTAAGGATGATTTCACAAAAGGGAAGGAGCGGATTAAATTATGCTCAGTAGTAGAGGTAAAATACTTTGGCTTCCATCCAACACATGTAGGCCCTTCAAACAAACGGTGAGTAAATTGGTGAATAAATTAATGAATGAATACAAAATAAATAAGTGAATGGCTTTCTTGATGAAAGGCATAACAAGTAACATGAATGAAAGGCATTTTTTTCTGAAAATGTAACTAGTTGCCTTTATCCACAGCCCCAAACACAGTGTCATCGAGTATACATGGGAGTGGGGTAGGGGAATTACTGACAGGTCACCAGAAACCAGCACATTTCCGCATCTCTCGTCATTTCCAATGTCCTCCAACCCTCCTTTCACCTGGATGTTTTGTTATTATTTTTAAGATGTCCAGGAATCTAGAAAAGCCTTTTCCCAGTTGCTTTCAGACTTTATATATGTTCAGCGAGGTTTTTTCTCCCCCATAGTTCTCACCTGAGCATAAAAAGAAAGACACTCTTTCTGCTGAAAGTATATCCAGAACTGAGTGGACTGACAGGTATTCAAAGCCAATCTCAAAATCATTTTTCAGATGTCATCATTGCTGAGCTTGACCTTCTTTTCAAATGCTCTGGATTATCCTGGAATTTTTTATTTCATTTGCAATTCTCCTGACTAGAAGTCCTGATTAATAGGGGACACGGAGCCCTGTTTGGAAAAATTCAATACATTATGCTCTAGTCTAATATATCCTCAGCAACTCTTGCAAACCCACATTACAGCATTCACGTTGACTCTTTCCTCAGGGGCTTGAGAGGCCGGGGAGGGGAGAAGTGAAGAGAAAGAAACCAGCTTCTTGGCTGCTGCTCAACAATAGCTCCAGCTCCCTAGCCCCTCAAAAAAAAAAAAAAAAAAATCTTTTACATAGTTGTTCTAACCAAGAAAGTATGCATAGCTTCCTGACAGATTGGATAATGTGGAGATTTGAGAAAAGTGTGCAATTTTCCTCATTTTCATTTTACCCCCAAATGCTTTGGGTACAAGTATAACTTCCATCCACATATAATAGTAGTTTCAATGTCCTAAACTGAAGATTGGGAACAGGGAGCAGTCTTTGAGCAAAGGTATTTACTTAGGCAGGAAACAACATCAAAATGACACCCAAGCCTGCCTGGGGTTGCCCTTTTGATTAGCGCTCAATTTGAGTCCAATCTCTCTCAGCAGAGCACCAGCTGACCCTGAGCTTCCCTGAGATTAGATATTAGCAGACAACACAAGGAAACCTTCCAACTTCCAAGTTGGAGAATCCAAAGGAGCCTGAATCCCAGCTCACAGTTGCCAAGAAACTCTATATGTTGCAGGTGCAAATCATTTTTTTTCCTCTTTTAAATTCAGACTCATTAAAATATGTATTTTCCAAGGGGATTAAATTCAAACATCTGGGACAGGGGGAAAAATCCACAACTCCGAAATATTTTTAACTTGGTTTCGGATTTTGATTGTTTCGTTTCTTTTAAGTTGGGGCAAAGAGGCTGCTTGTTGGTGGGACGACAGAAAGGGGCAGGGAGAGAGTTGGAAAATTACTTCGAAGGGCCCCAGACTTCATCAGCAGCCATAATTGTGGGAAAGTAACCTGAAGATGCCAAACAACAGGAAATTATCAGAAGAATCTGTCAGCACAATCAACTGCTATTTTCATTGTTCTTTGGCAAATTTATACACAGTCGGGAACACCTGGGCTGGCCTGAAGCCCAGGTTTGACTAATTGCCAGGGGAGAGGAGTCGTCATTTGTCTTCGGAGGGATTTCCTCCATTCGCTCCTCAAAACATGTGGTTTCACTTTTCCCCTCTCTCTGCAGGAAATGGCAGGACAGTGAGATGCAAAATAAATGAGTTCACTTCCAAGAGGTTGCCTCCTAAGAGGCCACTCCAAAAATAACTGTCTTGTGAGAGGTTGTTAATAACCAAGATTCTATATACTGTCCTCAGAAAACAACGTTTCAAAGGCACAATGATTTCCACCCCCAGCCCCTTCCCTTCCAAGCACAGTGCACATTACAAATAAAAGCCATGGGAGCCGAGAGAAGGAATCAAGTCCTGTCTTCTGGAGGTAGGGAATGTCACTCCTCTCACTTTGCAAAGCCCCTCTCCTTGGAGTATAACCGTTCCCAAATCCTCTTCCCTGACAATCGAAAGGTGCAGTTGGAACAGCAAGAGATGTCAGAGCCCACTCTCCCTGGTTCTTCCTTCCTGCCCATCACCAACTGCCCTGTCTTAAACGCAACATTGAAACTTCCCAATGGGTCGACACTTCTTCTTGGTTGGTGAAAGAAAAAAAAAACCCAAACTTCTCAATGGGAACCAAGGGAGATTCCTTGAAGGCACGGACTGAGTCCTGCTCGTTTTTGTTACCTTGTGCCTGGCATTCGGTATTGGTTGAAGGAAGAACACCAAGGACTCTCCACAAATCACCTGCTTTGCGGCTTGCTGCCTAGGGATGGGTGTAGATATTTAGAAATTTCTTGAACTTCGAGAGATCACCTTTTTACAGGAACCACCTGCCGGAATGACAGCCTTCTCCCTTAACCTCTCTTCATATTTTTGTAGGTTAACATACCACTACACACACACACACACACACACACACACACACACACACACACACACAGAGCTACCCATCTCATTATTTAAGCATAGTTCGAGCCAAGAGATCCTACTTGGGTAGCAAAGCCATGTTTTATATTCCTCCGTGAAGCCAGTAGAGCTTTCTAACTTAATTGCCTAGTATTTTCAACGTGCTGATTGGAAAATGTCACAGTGACAGTATGTTTCATATTGAAATGTACATCCGCCTTTGGTATATTTTCACCTGCGTTGTGTTCAACCTCTCCAGTGATTTAGGGGTTCTGGCATCGCATCAGCAAAGAATCAACTGCTTTTTCTTTCTCTCCTTCTTTCTCTTTAAAGCATTTAGAGCACGCGGCAGATCATTACTACCCTAGGTGAAGCCAGCAACATTTGGGTTTGATTTGGTTTCAGTCGCAGATCCCTTTCTCAAAGTTGAGCTGTGCCGTAATTCTAAACTGACCCACCTTCCCCCTAGCAAAGGTGAAAAAATGTTATGGAGCGTTTTACAACCCACAGCCCATCATTTATGCCGAAACACTGGGAGAGTTCAGACTTGGCTTATTTTCCCTAAATCAGAGATGTTTTGACATGTTTATTTGTTTAATTTGTTTATTTTGACTAGCTCTGATTATAATTGGCAGCAGTGTGTAGAATTAACATTAGACAGTGCCTTAGACTTGTCTGTTACAATAATGCAAAAGGAATGTGAAGAGAAATCTCCCCACGATATAACAATAGCAAACAGGCAGGAAAACTATGAGAGGTTTCTTTCACAAAAAGAAACGCAACCCCAATTTTAAATTTTATTGAAAACTTTACGCTGACAATTTTGCAAATTTTCCTTAAATACGACTGTTTCTTTTATTCAATAAATCCGCCCCTCTGCTAATATACTTGTGAAATATTTACTAAAAGTAGAAATTTTAAAAAAATCTTTTTAACCTTTGGAATTTGTTTTCAGAGATTTTCTATTGTTCTATGACCTGTTTAAAAGTGAAGGTGCTATAACTATTCAATAACATGACAGTTACGTTGGAATGATCACACAGTATATAATGCAATTGTACGGTTGAAAATGCACTTTCTGAATTCTTCGTCTGCCAATCTCTGAACAAAGATTTACATCCCAAACAGAGAAGTTTGTCTGACTAAGGCAATTTCTCCTGCCTTTATTTGCTGTAACAATAGTCCTATCATGTCCATGCTCTTCTTTATGCTTGCAAAGCTCTACATAAAGCTTATTTCACAAGGTTGATCCATATTACACATATAGAAGAATATGCTTTTAGAGAAAAAATAAATCTATATTTGTTGTTTAGCCAGATCATACTTGGAAGTCCCTGAATTCATTATGAGGCATTAGTCCTAAACCGGTGAAGGGTTTCCTCTTCCCCCAGCCTCATCCCTTGCCCTGGAGTTGAAGGCTATGCTCCAAGACATGTCTGGAAGGGCATCTGGCCATATCTCCTTAAAGAGGAATACAAGAAATCAGTTCATCTACATATTCTACTGCCAATTATGCACAGAGCACAAACATGCTTTGCTCACATTTATTATCCCATAAATATTTTCCCCATGCACAGTATGGTAAATTGCTGCGTGTGATCCTGACTTGGAACACCATATGCGCTTGGAGACGGGGCCAAGTTCAGGTTGCCATATCTATGCCAAGCAACCCAGAGGTCTCCCTTTATGGAGTGTTTACTCGGAGAAGCCTGGAGTCTCTAAACAATGGATCTCGCAGCCTCTATTTCACTTTAGATTAAATCAGACTTCTTTGGGGCAAGAAAACTCATCCTAAGATTACAGGCATAGCCAGTTACACATGTACCCCCAAGAAGTTCCATGCTAGGGTCTGTTCAAGGCACCAGCTGGTGTTGTTGATGGGAACTGGGAAGACAGATAACTTTTAGGGGCATTAGAGTGTTATTTATAGGAGATCGAAAATGTATTATTTCTCCCCTCTCCCCTTAAAACAACAAACATAGGAACTGTACAACAACTACACGGTACAGGGAGTGAGATCAGGCATCAAGCGCAGGTTTTAAACATACAATATGGAGAAAGAGTCATGCAGAGTTCTGTCTTTCCTGAACTGCATCCTGAGTTTTCCTAAGAGGAGTACAAAGGGGAGACAGACAAAGGACCGAATGCCCAGATGGACAATGTGCAGTAACCACGGCACTCAGCAACACAATCTCCACAGCCTCTAAGCCTCTACACCATGGTGAATGCTTGTTGACTGAAGCATCACCACGCCAAGACTCTAGAAGAATGGGTTTAGGGGAAGAGAGAAGTAGGGACAGGTACATGTGAAACACGCAACAGGGATTCTCCCATATTTGGTGAAAATACAACGCAGGGCTCCACCCAAAGACCAGAACATGGTCTCCTTCCCATTTCTCATCTTTGATCTATCAGCAGGTCTGACAGTGATGAGCTGGTATGGATAGGGACTGGAACTCAGAGAACCAGAGCACCAAGGAGAAATTCAACCTGGGTCTCCAGACATTAAGAAGCATTCACACAGGAAGGGTTTACTACGGGACATTCATTGACTATTTAATTCAGAGAACTAAAATGCCTCACTCCTTGAGTACTGGGTTAATTGCAACTTTACCATAGACAATGTTCTGTGTTGTTCCATCAACATCTTGGGAGAACTAGCCAGAACACAGAGATAAAGAATGCAGCCTCACATCTGGATGCAGAGGAAGGCCTGGGAGACTCTTCCTTTTAGTCGAGGCAAAAAATGAAACTGTACGAGATTTGCCACAAAGAACAATAAAAGGAAGTCACTTTCCCTTTTCTTCTAATTTACCACCACCTACTTGCAACTGGTATGAATGGAACACTGACTGGAAGTCAAGTCCTGTCTCTGATTTCCAGTCTGCCTGCTTTTTGCTGTGTTGTCTTTTGACCAAAAACTTGCTTGGTCTGTTCCTTAGATTCTTCAGTCGTTTCATTGTCCAAATTACTTTGAGCTTCTTGGAAGAGAAATGTGTCATACCAAGTGCTATTCTTACTACCTGTCTCCAAAGGGAGCCCTGAAATTTGTTAATATGAAATGGGCTGACTGTCTTTTTGGTTAAACTAAGTAATGAAGCATGGGCCGTAAGTGTTTTTAAGCTCCTTGGATATAGAGGTTATATAAATACAAAGCAATATTATTGAAATGAAACTTCTTTAGGGCGTTTGCCAAGGGACCCGGTGTTAGGAATATTTTACGTGAGAAGATTAAATGAGGGATAGTGTAATGAAGTCTTCCTGCTGAAGGTTCCATTAGGGCCAGTTCTCAATCCCACTGGATATCTGGGTGAGTTAGAATAGGAGAGCAACCGAAGAGTGGCTAACTTGAAGAATTTAAAAACCATTTTACTGCCTGCCAATGCAGTTCTATGGCTTCAGAGATTTCCCAATCTCATTACGTTAAAAATTATCAAAAGATATTCGAAGAATCCTTCAGGATAATAATACCTTACGAGTGTTCATCTTTAAAAAAACGATTCCTTCTTCTAATCCCCAGGTTAAAAACCTCTGACTTTTAGACATCAGATTTCATTGCATAAGAAGACATACTTTTAGTTTACTGTCTAGTCATTTTAAGATACATAAAAGCTATATCTTATGTAAAACAATTGTCATAGGAGGAGAGTGGTAGGTACTGGCCAGGACTATGAAGGTTAAGGAGCTGTGCCAGTACCGAGAAGATGGAATCGGCTACAGTTTTCCCATGGCCAAACTCCTCCCTAATGTCTTCCCATTCCCTAACCATACCCAGCCACACACAGCCAAGGACGGTCAGAGAACATCACAACAGTCTCTGATGTCTCATTTTCTGGTCTCACTTTATAGAGTAAAGAGAGTTGAGGACAACTAAGAAATTTAAAAATTGAATTAAAATAAGAAATATTTAATAAGGTATCTTATAAACATGATATTCTTTTTTTTTTTTTTTTCTGTAACCCAGGCAGTGGCATGATTATAGCTCACTGCAGCCTCAAATTCCTGGGCTCAAGCCATCCTCCTGTCTCAGCCTCCAAAGTAGCCTGAGATTATAGGTGCATGCCATCACACCTGGCTGATTTTTTTATTTTTTGTAGAGATGGAGTCTTGTTATGTTGCCCAGGATGGGATATTCTGTAAAATATATATAAATAACTGCAAAACTGAAATGTAAAATAAACACTAGATTTTGCCTGACTTCTGCCCCACTCTTTTAACACCTTACAGGTGACATTGGGTAAGTCACTCAATTCTTTCTGGGCCAAAATATCTGCACTTGGTAAATCAGTACTATGAATAGTACCCTCCCTACATCACAATGCTATATAAATCAAAGTAGGTCATGGATATGACCATGCTTAAAATTGTATTAAGTCTTGTACAAATATATAGTATTATTTTTGCTGAGGGTTGAAGGTTGAAGTAAACAAAAATAATTCAGTGGTTAAGTCAGAAATATCAAATGATCTGAGAGACACAGCTCATACCATACCTTGACCTCAATGTTACCAGCCATGAAACATTCAGGAAGTCAACAATGCTCTGAACACAGTAAATGGGTATGAACTGCCTTTTGAATACAGAAACAGTTTCATATGTACTCCAAAAGCAGAACCAAATTCTGTCATCTCTCAAGAGAAGTTCCCTGTCTTGCCTTTCCAATATGCTCTCGGTCAAGAATGCCCTTCTTTTGTTTTGCTTGTTATATAAGTTTATACAAATTTGGCTGAACATAAGGTTATATTATTTTTATGTATTTCTTTTTTTTTTTTTTTTTTTTTTTTGAGACAGAGTCGTCCAGGCTGGAATGCAATGGTGCGATCTTGGCTAACTGTAACCTCTGCCTCCCAGGTTCAAGCGATTCTCCTGCCTCAGCCTCCCGAGTAGCTGGGACTACAGGCACGCACCACCACACATGGCTAATTTTTGCATTTTTAGGAGAGACGAGGTTTCGCCATGTTGGCCAGGCTGGTCTCAAACTCCTGACCCCAGGTGATCCACCCACCTCAGCCTCCCAAAATGCTGGGATTACAGGTGTGAGCCATCACTCCAGTCCCAACATAAGGTTTTATTCAATATGATTCAAAAGATGTCCCCAGAGAAGTTCCTTCTTTGATTCTGATTTCTGGACCTCCCCACCTAAGGGCCTCTGAATAAGCACACTCTGGCACTCCAGCGCACACGCACAGACCGGCCTTTCTCCTTTTCCCTTGCCTGCATGCCTCCTCAGACTGTGCTGCCTCTCCTGCTGGCCCCAGACCCTTCCTTTGGAGCTCCAGGCTGCAGGGACAATCAGTGGCTGACACTGTGGGAGATGGTTTCAGGATCCCAGGGGAAGATGTGCAATCCGGCTCCAGTTCTCAGCTCAACAGATGCTGATTTGGGGTCTTTTCTGGACTCCCACTCTGAGTCCCAGGCCAAGGGATGCATTCTCAGGCTGCACATCCATCAGCCACTTGGATCCCTGCAGCCAGCCCATGGCCCTCTTGACTCCCCAGCGATCAGAATCTGGCTCTTGGTGTGTTCTGCACACAACCTGGGCAGAGAGCCAGGCAAGGCCGCAGACACGAGGTGGAAGGCTCTGGGAGCTCCAGCAAGGACTGTCTTACAAGCATCGGTAGGTGACCTCTATCATGAGAACACTCCATTCTTCTTCTATTCTCTCCCCCTCTCCTTTGTCTTCTCTTTCTTCTTTAATTTTTACCCCTTCTCTCTTTTCCAATGTGATAGTCAAGCCAGTGGCACCTACACGTTACTGACTGCACTCAGAGCCAAAGAGATGTGCAGCTATTTCAAACTCACAAGATGGCTACGTCAAGAAGTCGCTGCCTTTTCTGTCTCTGTCTCGCTCCAACTCCCCCTCAGCAATTCTTTGTTTCTAGAACAACATCAATTAAGTCCCAGGAGAGCAGCAACCCCCACGGGCCTTGGTGTGCGTCATATCACCCAGGCTTTCCCTCTTGTGAGCAGGAAGCCACTCGAGTTTCCTCGCTCTTCTCTCAAACTTCCCACAAAACCTCACATTGTCTTCTCAGTGGTCAGACCAGGCCAGGAGGCAATGACCTGCCCAAAGAAGGAGATGTTTAGCCTGGAGTCTGACAAAAGACAGGTCTGATTGTCTGTAGGGAGGAGTTAAAAAAAAAAAACTTCATTCGCAGCAAGGTTGGCTACTTAGTTCTCAATTAAAAGAAAAAATATTTTTTTCAAAGAGCAACGTGTGCTGTTGTCTAAAAGGAAAAGGGGAAAATGTTCCTTGGCAGTTTGCTAAGGAGGTTAAAACAGTGACCGTCCATATCTACGTCCATTATTATTTTTCCTAATAATGAAAAATAACAAGCGTGGCCACAGGTGGATGTGAAGAGATAGAAAATGGGCACAGAGCGAGAAGAGTGGCTCTAAACAGCCAAGAATCAACACCTCTTAAGCAAAATTCTTGGTATTGTTCCATTCAGTAAAGAACAGGGATTTTAAACTTTAGCAACGTTGAGGTGAAGTTATTCCAGGAGCTGGGACGCAGGCATGGACGGCTCTCTGTTGCCATCCAGTGGATAAACACTGCGTGATCCGTGCACAACATTCAGCCCGCATAAAATCACATTATCTCCTCCGAGGAATTGCTAAAGCTTCCAGAATGTCCCGTCTTCCCCCATCCTCCCACCTCCCTCATTAGCTTCCTTTGTTTGTCTTTGAGATAAAGGGACTTTGGCTGGACTCTCCTTGTTGACTGAAAAACTCACTACTCAAAAAGAACAGCCTTTGTGGCACTTGGACCAAATCTGCAGTTCCCTTAATTGGTTTAAAAGATGGGGAGGGGAGTGGGGTGTGGAAGGAGAATAAATGAGAGCCAGGGAGAGACTGAGAGACCTGGCTCCCGTCTGAGTGCCAAATGGTCAATAAGCCCTTTTTATTGACTCATTTGGTCTCAGGGCTACAAAGGCTTCTCTAATTGAGGGAGGAAGCAGACAGAAAGACAGTGGCTGCCTTTAAGTGACACTCGATTCTTCCTGGGGAATGCTCAGGTTTGTGGTTGATCTGGAGAACAGATAAGAGGGATTCGCCCGTGGCCCTTTAAGTCCATGGGTTAGTGAATCCAGAAGGAAGCCTCTAGCTCAAATCGTCCTGGAATTTTTCTTCCAAGCA
The DNA here is from genome assembly GCF_024542745.1 of Macaca thibetana thibetana. NCBI lineage: Eukaryota > Metazoa > Chordata > Mammalia > Primates > Cercopithecidae > Macaca > Macaca thibetana. The sequence continues at coordinate 117,959,722 of NC_065585.1, forward strand.
CATACTTGGCTTTTCCCTCAGTGGGTCTCCCATCCTCCGGTTTATGGTCTGATACATCTGAGATAAGCTCACAAGCCAGGTCCTGCCTATGTCAACTGCTCGCCAGTCATCCATGGTGTCTGAGTCAGACCAGTTCCAGGATCAGTTGTCAATGACATGGGAAGCATGGAGAGCTCCGAAATATATTGCAGGCGGTTTCAAAATGCATACCCCTGAACCCCAGGTTACACAAGGGTTTGACAAATATGTGAATCACATATCTTTAAAAACTAGTTTTACCTTTAAAAAAGTTAAATGCCCTATTGAATGTCTCATATGTCAAATTTTAACACATTAGGACACCAGTAAATTAGCCTGTGTGTCTGGACTTTTTACAAACCCAGGCCAATGCATGACTCCTCGTGTAACATTGTACGTGCACGTATGTTCTTTTAACATGAACTGACTGTGCTCATGCATATCTACTCAGAGCACGTGTCTCCCAGCATCTGTCAGTTGTTTAGTAACCAAGAAAGAGATGACAAGACTTGCGATAATATCATATTACAAATACCGCTAGCATTTGTTATACATTTTTGGATGTTTTTTATTTTATTTTGTTTATCTCTTAGCGATAAAGAATATTAACAGATGTTAAATATTGGTAGTAATTCAACCCAAGTTTTTTTTTTAAATCCCACTATTTTTCTTTTGGGCTCTGCATCAATGTATTTGAAGAGTATCCACAGATTACAATATGAGCTGTTTATTTTAAACTGTTACCATTTGTAAATGTAGAAATGACAATTTTCCCAATATTGTTCTACCAGAACAAAACAAATACTACACTAATGAACCCAGGGAAAAAATTCATTTTTATACATTGATGTTTATGAGCAGATTTCATGAACAAACACAATGATGGACTTGTATTGTCTAAAAAAGTGTATACAGAAGAAAAAAATAAGCTGGAGCCTGTGATGTGTCCCTCCAATGTTGAAGTTTCGTCACTCAGTAATTCAGAATGTGACTATATTTGGAGATAAGGTCTTTAAGAGGTAATTAAGTTAAAATGAGGCCATTGGGGTGGGCCCCAATCCAAAAAGACTCGTGTCCTTATGAGAAGAGATTAGGGCACAGACACAGAGAGAAGACCATGTGAAGACACAAGGAAGAGAAGGCGGCCATCAGCAAGCCAAGGAGAGAGGTCTCCAAAGAAACTAAACCTGCCAACACCCTGATCTCAGACCTTCTAACCTCTAGAACCATGAGAAAATACATTTCCATTGTTTAAGCACCCAGACTCTGGCATTTTTTCATGGTAGCCCAAGCAAACTAATACAGAGTCAAAAATAATTAGGTCTGAAATTACCTGCTTTACTGCATACTACCTGCATGGTCTAAAAAATAGCTTATTGAGATATTATTTATATATCAGAGAATTTATCTGTTTTAAGTGTATAATGCAATGATTTTTAGTGATTAGCAGAGTTGTGCAACCATCACAATACCTATATAATCTTAAGAAAGACACTCATCCTCTCTGAGCCTTGATTTCTTCATCTGTAAAATGGGGTTAACACCTTTTACATGGGTTTGTATTGAGCCCTTGATGACATAACATAAAGCATGTAACACGTATTTATTTCCTTCCTTCTCCCATTGTTCTTACGACTCTGGGCCCTTCCATCCCAACCGTAAGCTGCACCAGAATTCCTGACTCACAGAAACTGGGAGATAATAAATGTTTGTTTTAAGCTGCTGAGCTTGGGGGTGATTTGTTACATAGCTATAGATAACCAAGATACCCACTTTCCATTACTCTAGAAGAAAAAGGATCCAAACGAGGCTGACCACTGCAAAAAAGTCCCTACTCAGCTCATTGTCCAGCACCCTGTCAATGGTCAAATAACTAGCAAGTAGCATGAGCCCACACTTGGCCTTTGAGAATCTGCTAACATTTCTGTTGCTCATGGTTGCCACTTCTTCCCACGCCCTGCAGAAACCACAGTAGTTCATGTGTCTCAGGTCTCCTCGGATGGGCTTACTGCCCCAACACTGGAAATCAGTTTGTGTTGCCTTGTGACCTCAGCTCTCTGATGGGCTCAAAAAAAGTTATGATTTTGTAGACTGCCCAGCTTTTGCTCAGTGTTAGGGTGGAAGCAATGTTCTCTTATGACTTTCCACATCTTAAGTGGAAGCAGAAGCCCAGGCTGGGTTTGAATTTTGATCTCTCCCTTCCTTTTCTTCTGACCCAGTGCTGTGACACAGGCCCCAGGAAGCCCACGTGACCAAGATAACAAGGCTCAGATTTACTCTGAGCCTCAGTGTATTAGTCCATTCTCACACTGCTATAAAGAACTGCCCAAGACTGGGTAATTTATAAAGAAAAGAGGTTGAATTGACTCACAGTTCCGCATGGCTGGGGAGGCCTCAGGAAGCTTACAATCATGGTGGAAGAAGAAGCAGGCACATCTTACATGGCAGCAGAAAAGGGAGGATGCAAAGAAGGAACTGTCAAACACGTATACAACCATCAGATCTTGTGAGAATTCACTCACTATCATTAGAACAGCATGGGGGAAACTGACCCCATGAGCCAATCACCTGTCACCAGGTCCCTCCCTCTACATGTGGGGATTATGGGGATTACAATTCAAGATGAGATTTGGAAAGGAATCACAGCCAAACCATATCACCCAGGTCTAAGCTGACTGGTCCCACACATTAATCCTAAAGTGACAGGACACCTCAAAGTGGAGGATTCACAGCATCTGGGTAAAGCCTTCAACTTGACTCCTTTCAACATTTACATGGCTGAAGATTACCAACTACTTTTTAAAAGGCAGAGGAAGAACCAAGGTTTGTAGTCAAACTCTCTGGCAACAGGGTAACCTGGGCGTAGTTTATTTCAAACTCTATTTGCTTTGCCTATGACTGCCAATGGGTAGAACAACCTGGATCCACTGAAATGACCAGAAACCTGTGCTGTCCCTCATTCTGGCAGCCTCTGCTGTTTTAAGTGCAATGTGGCTCTGGAGACAATGTCATTGATTAGATTGTCCTATTACACAAGTCGGCTACACATGTACTCAGAGAAGTGGCATTGTGTTAGAGGGGAAAGCATGATGTTGGAATAGCATTAGACTGGAGTCAGACAATATACTCTCTCACCCAATCCCCAATATGTGCAAGGGTAAAGGGTGTCACCTCGGATTTGGAGCCATGAGACAACAGATCCTATGGGGATACAGCCAAGCGCCTTGGTCTTGGTCTCATTAGTACCAAGCTCCAGCCAGCTCAATCAATCACAGAAACTACACTTGTCTGTGTCACACATGTTTTCCCAGGACACTTAAGGCCGGGATTTAAAGGAAAGTTACATTAACAGTAGTAATCCATATTTTGTTGAGTGTTTCTACCCTACTTGCTGTAATGGAATATCCAGCCCCCTAACCAGTTTCCCAGTGTTATGTCTCAGGGCCTCGGAGGGGTTTACAATGCACAAGAACAAGCCCCGACAGCCACGGTGTCGTGTCCATCTGCGTAATTTTGGTTCCATCATCTCTTTCACTGCCCCTTTAATGTCACCAAAAAGGATTGCCATTGCGTCCTTCAGCTTCCAGCATTGCCCCAGCACCACACTCCATGGAGGAAGGAAAAATCTCCCTCTAACTCCTAATGCCCACCTACAGCAACCACTAGGCCACCAGCACTGTACCCTGTGAGTGTACACACATGCATGCACACACAAGTATACACATGTATACACACACAGAAGCCCCTTAGTGACAAGGTCTCTCACAAGGATCCCCAAAAAAGAGATGTGTTATATCCCAAATCTTAAGGGGATCCTTTGTATAGAGCACATTTTGCATTCTCATATGTAGGATTCCCTTCTTTTTATTCCCCATAGACCCAGATGTGAACTCTGGTGCTGACAGAGAACCAGCTCCACGCCAGCTCCAGCGCTGTCCCCATCCTGTTCCACTTCCCACCGCCTAAGCACTCACCTAACCCACCCTACGCCCTGTCCCTCCCTGTCAGCCAAAACCTCTTGTGCTTCCATAACCAATCCCTAGGCCATAAGCCTTGGGCTTCACTTTGATGTTCTGTCTGCAGGCAGATAACATCTATTTTTGTGTAGCATAAAAGATAATACAACAATTGCTACTGAACCCAGTAATGCTGGAGAAGGAAGACTCATTGCTTCAGTTTGCCTTAAAGAAGGGAGTCCCACTACAGTGTGCTTTACGGTACAGTGAGGAAAATGAATATGATAGGAATGATCTTAAAATGACAGATGGGAATTTATTTCTTTTCCTCTGCTTCTTGCCTGCCATCTCATGGAGCGATGTATGAGCCATTGAAATAGAAAGTCTAACGACAAAACAAAAGAAAGAGAGTCACTTTGGGCTCATATAATTCACCAGCTAGGGAAGTCAATCTTAAATGGAGAGTGCTCAAAGTTCTTTGACCCTACTTGGTAACATTTTAGATTCAAATTCAGATCTCCAGTTCCAAGGCCCCCTTATCTTTCTAATCCTGTATTAGGAACTTTCTTATAAATTATCCCACTTAATCTCCATGATTAAACTGTGACAGCTATACTATTTGAAACAAAATATATTGCTTTACCTTTTGTGCTCCAAATAATGTATTCACTGTAAAAAAAAAAATCTGATAAAAAGAAACACTTAAAAATATCTGTAATTCCTGCACCTAGAGGAAAACTATTTTATCATTTCGATATATGTGATATATACTATCTATCATCTTTTTCTGTGCATATGTAATTTGTAATATTGTCATTTTGAAGCTATCTTTTTAACAAGACATTAGTGAATATTTTTCCCTGATATGAGATATAATCTTTTTCTACAATGTTATGATTGCTTGAAGTCGCATCATACATCATACACCATGATATATGTAACCTATTGTAAGAGACTTAAGATGTTTCCCATTTTTAGTTATTATAAAAATGCTTTGATCAACATTCTAATAGCAAAATCTTTGCACAAATACATGAGTATTCCTCTCAGATTTATTCCTACAAGTAGAATTTCTGGGTCATGGCACATGGAAAATTTTAAAACTTTTCTTCTGTATTGTCAAATAACCCTCTAGAAAAGTTGTAGCAATTTACATGGCCACAAGTGGTATTAAAAACATACTAATTTCCTTACAACACTGTCAGTGATTTTATTTTTATCTTGGCCAATTTTTGGGGGGAAAAAAGTTAACTTTCAATTGTTTAAAATGTGTACTTCTTGACATTTACCAAGGAAGTTAAATATATTGTTCGTGGATTTACTGGCCATTTACATTTTTTTCTAATGTGAAGGATGTCCATTTCTTTCATCTGTTTTCTATTAAGTTGTTCATCTTTTTCTTGTTGATTTCTAAATGCTTTTTTATTAAATCTTCCATCTGCATTATAAATATCTTTAGGTTAACTCTTCCATAGGCACCAAAAATATGGTTACCTAGTATGCCTTTTAATATTTAGTATTTGATATATACATAAGCTTTCATAATAAATTTTTACAGAATGAAATTATCATCTTTTTAAAATAATTTCTGTACTTTTAAGCACACTTAGAAAAGCCTTCCAAGATTACTAAAAAATTACTCAATTATATTTTAGAATTGTAAAGTTTTATTTTCACATCTAAATCTTTACTTTGGGTGTGGTCTAAAGGAGAGATTTTATAAACTCTCTTAGTTAAATGGCCGGCCATTATTAAGCAATCTATTCTCCTCCCACTGGAAGGGCCACTGTTATCACACACAAAATTCTGTCATATATTGAGTTTATTTCTATTCTGTTTCCTTGATGTAGCACGCAGGTCTCATCAGTTCCATGTCTTGCCTTTTCCATGTATTTTGCTATCCCACTGGGAAACCCATTCCTTTTCTACACAAAGTGAGCACTGGTCAGCTATGTTTAGATCTCCTTGAAAAGCAAAGGATGAAAATAATAATTCACCATGGACACCATTTTAGACTTGGATATTTTTAATTTAAAGAGTGGCATTTCAAAGGAACTCCTTCCTAAAGAAATAGACTTTAGTCCTAGTGTTTTTGTTACTATAAGCCATTAGCAAATCGGCAGGGGCGGGGGCGGGAAGAGTCCTGTTAAAACACTTGTCTCTCTCCTTTTTAACCCATGAGTTACATGAAGATCTAGTTAAAGGAAGGTGGGAGTTGGCCAGAACAGCAATGCTGTATGATTGTATAAAGCAGGGAATCATGACCTACCCACCGGGCCATCTTGTCTGCTGCTGCTCCTTTAACATGGTAGAGTAAGAACCCACTTACACTCTTGGGTAGTGTAAATAGGCCTTTGACCCTTCTCCAAAGACCTCTATCACTCACTGTTTTGAATCTGTTTCTGGTCAACTCAGTTGGCCTGAATGCAGCTCTAATGAGGCTGAGGTCATGGGTTCAATACCAGTGTGGTCTAATTACCAATAAGTCAACGGTTTCGGGGGCCTCACCTTGTACTTCTCAACCAGGCCAGTCATTTTGCATATGCCCAGCTTTGGTCACACAGGGGACAGGGTGAGAGACCAGAGATAAATCAGAACAAATCTCCCACCAATCTGGGACGTGCACTCAGTGCTCTGCTGTTGGCAGGTCAGTAGCAGGATTTTGGATATGAGCAACAAGACCACATTTTCCTATCGGCACCATGGCCATCAGTAATTGGCATATGCTCCTCTCCATCCTGTGGAGAGGCTGCCAAACTCCCATCTCAAAGGGCTTATTATTCTAATTTAGGGGATAGAGGTTTTGAGGGGAGGGGATCTAGTGCTTTAATAGGAATGTTTTCAGTTACCACTGGTGTCCAGGAGAACTCAATCAGAAAATTAAATGGAGATGTAGCACTCCTTTTTAATTTCATTTTTATTATGAGGTAAATAAAAACATGTTAAAGATAATTTGGAGAACAAGGGAAAGAAGAAGACATCCAGTCTCACCAACACAATACATGTACAACTAGACATTTTTTAGATTTATTGCACGTTCATTATTATTTTAGCACATTGCACAAATAATATTCAACAAAAGGAATAAACATTTTTAGATGAAACAAAAATCGCCTACCATCTCTAACAAAGGGACTAGTTTAAATTTTCCCCAGAAACTTCCAGTCCTGACCCAAAGAAGCACCACGGCTTGAGTGACTCCTCATAAGTCCACGAAGGTGCTGGCCCACCAACGTGGTAGAAAGCCCATCATCAGACTCCACCAGGAAGCAAGACACCTTGGTATTCCCGATACCACTCACACTTCATGCACCAAAGAAGTTTCTAATAGCAAATATTCAGCACAAATATCATTTGGAAAACATCAAGAGGGGAAAAAAAATCCTCCCTGCCTGATGTGAATTGGTGCTCCCCTTTGGAACGTACTGTAATTTCTCATGAAAACACTTTGTGAAAAGCCAGTCATATATCGTAGCCCCCAAATATGAGACCGCAGGTCCCTCTAACCACACAAAACAGCTGTGCCCTCAGAGAAAAGGTCATCTGCTGCAGTTGTGTTTCTTTTTACTTTTAAAGAAATGTCAGGCCATGTTTTATGCGGTCCTTATGACAGGGTGCTGTTTATTGTATCACCAAGCTGCCATAACTGCAGGACAAGGAAACTGCCATTATTTGGAGAGTATATATCTTTCTGACTTACAGGAAAGATGAAAATTAAGAACGGCCCTTTTTCGGAGTGGGTATAAGTATTCTTTGACAGTCTCTTACAATATTTCAAACATCTTCGTCAGACCCATAAAACCTGATGCTTGACTCCCTTAGCCCAGATGAGGCTGTGTTGGAGTGAAGATATTTATCCCAAGTGTGGTGCCAGGCTGCCCTTGGCAGATGTTTTGAACACGGACTTTAAACCAGCTTGCTTGGTGCCCCCCCCCCAAGACACCAAGGCGTTCATCAGGAAATCACATGACAGGAGGAAATAATCACGAGAGCTAAGGTTGATCATCTGCTAGCTTCTGTGCTAAGCATTGCACGTGCATCATTTCCATTTATCCTCACATCTACCAAACAGTCACTATTAGCATCTCTATAAGATATCTGCAATTAGATATCCTTATTACAGGTAAGAAAACTGACATATAAAGAATTCAAGTAAGGCCAGGCACGGTGGCCATGCCTGTAATCCTAAAGCTTTGAAGGGCCAAGGCAGGAGGATCACTTGAGGCCAGCAGTTGGAGATCAGCCTGGAGAACATAGTGAGACCCTATCTCTATTAAAAAAAAAAAAAAAAAAAAAAAAGACTTTAAAAATTAGCTGGGCATGGGGTGCATGCTTATAGCCCTGGCTGCTCAGGAGGCTGAGGCGGGAGGATTGCTTGAGCTCAGGAGTTTGAGGTTGTGGTGAGCTATGATCATGTCACTGCCCTCCAGCCTGAGCAACAGAGTGAGACTCTATCTCTGAAAAATAATAATAATTAATTAAAAATACAAGAAAATCAAGTAACTTGCTCCAAGTTCACACTGCTGGAGAGTGAGGGTGTGAGGATTCAAGCCCACAGGGCCTCATTCAAGCAACACATGTAATCAACATGTATGAAGCACATGATGGTTCCCAGGCATTGTGGTCCCACATAATCATAAGTGTCTTCACAGTCTTTCCATGTTGCTATTACTATCTAAATTGTCTCCAAGATGGTAAGTCCCCTCCCCACTGTAATGCAACCAGGTGACAGCTTGTGTTTGAAATCAGGTCTGCATGACCTCAAACTCCATACTCCAAGGCCAAAGTTCTTGATCTGGTGAGTTTTCTAGAGATAAGAAGCAAAGGGAATGTGAAACATTTTTAAAAATCTGCTCCAGTTCTTCGTGGTCCTGGGTCAGGAGGCAGTGGGGTGGTGGTGGGGGGGACGCGATGATCTCACTTGCGAGTTCTGTTTAAGCCGAGATCGCACCACTGCACTCCAGCCTGGGCGACAGAGCAAGACTCCGCCTCAAAAAATAAATAAATAAAATAAAATAAAATAAAATCCTTATCCAGTTCTGTTTCAGTGTGTTTTCATACTCTAGGGTAGGTGAAATTCTAGGGAGTCCAAGATCTTTCCAATAACAGTTCGGATCTGTACCAGGCTTATGAGAGACCCGTGATTACTAAGGAAAGGTAACCCGTTAGTATGGGTTAATCCAGCAGTATTTTGGCCTGGTTGTGCAGCTGGCTAGGTGTGTCACGGGGCAGTCTCGACCAGGCCTCCAGCCAGCTAGAGCTCTCTGGTGGGATGGGGAAGCCGTGAAGTTCAGATTCAGTAGTTGAGGTGGCTGTAAACTTTCTTCTGCTTAGAGAAAAGCAAGTCACAGGGGAAGCTGACGGCCGATGTACAAATTTAGTTTCTGTCGTCCCACTTCGTCTGCCACGCACCCCCCACCCCATTCCCCTCTCATCCTGACCCCTCTCTTCTATCCCCTCCTCGGCCACCCTGAGAGCCATGTGGTGGGAGATTACTGGATAGGTGGGCTGGCTTCTAGCCCTCACTCTGACACTCACTAGCTTTGTAACTTTAGACAAATTGTTTAACTTATGTCTTTCGACCTCAATTTCTTCATTTTTTTTCAGCAGATTTGTATTAAATGCCAAACAAAATGCTCATATTTCATTAGTGACATGAAGGAGTTAGGCCAAATGGAAGCTTGAGTCCCTTCTAGGTTTGAAACGCCGTGACTCCCCCTCTTATATGACAATGTCTCTTTCCTTTTTTTCTTACCTTTTCCCTTCCTTCGCTACTTCCTTCTTCTGTGACTTGTGTTCCAGCACACCTCTAAGTCTCTCTCTGACACGGAAGCAGAGAAAGAAAGATGAAGGGGAAAGAAATTCATAGTTGTGTAGAATTTCTCTCTCTCTCTCTTTCTTTTTTCTGCTAACCCCATGGAGCTTTCCCTTGGCTTTTTGAGAGCATGTTCAGGGGCTAGAGAACTCTCTTCATTCATTGCTTCATTCAAGCAAGCATTTGGAGCACTCACAAGTGCCAGCATTTTGTTAGGCATGGTCATGACAGTGGCCAGCACAGGGATCTGGGAAATACGGGCCCACATTGGTTTGCAAACAGTGGTGTTTTTTGGGGGGAGAACAAAGGATCCTCTACAAGGAGTGCCTAAACCAAGCATGAAGACTACCTTAAAAGGGACAGTCTCAGAAGCCCACAGCAACAAAGCATGAAGGTTGCTAGTGGTTCTGGTTAGGCCCATTTGATTATTATAAAGGATACTCACTCATGTTAGTTTAAGCAAACGATGGAAGCAGCAGTAGAAAGGCTATACTTCTTCTATACAGAGGGTAGGATATTGTAGGTCCCCAAAATCAGGAGCTTAATAAAGTTAGGTCTCACCATGACTAGGTGGTTCTGGAATACATTTCAACACTTATTTAAAAAATAAAAAAGAACTCCATGTCAGACATCTATAAAACTATATTAGCACTTTTCTGGGTTTTAGTCTAGATAAGTACCAGTGATAACCAGGAAGCAGATAGAAGTTTAAAGGCATATCAAGTGCAAGAAGACTAAGGAAGTTTTATGTGTGGGGAAGAGACTGAATATTAATTGATCATAGATGAAAATAGAACTATTCAGCTCCAGCTCCAGTTTATATTTCTTTTTTTTTTTTTTTTTTTTTTTTTTGAGGCAGAGTCTCGCTCTGTCACCCAGGCTGGTGTGCAGTGGCGCAATCTCAGCTCACTGCAAGCTCCACCTCCCGGGTTCACACCATTCTCCTGCCTCAGCCTCCCAAGTAGCTGGGACTACACGCGCCCGCCACCTCGCCCGGCTAATTTTTTGGAGAGATAGGGTTTCACCATGTTAGCCAGGATGGTCTCGATCTCCTGACCTCGTGGTCTGCCGGCCTCGGCCTCCCAAAATGCTGAGATTATAGGCGTGAGCCACCGTGCCCGGCCCTTTCTATCTTATCTCAAGGCAATTGATCTTCATATTAGGAAAGATAATACAAACATTGTAAGAGAAAAGCCAAAGTTGGTTATTATGCTCTCAATGAGTTCAGATCTCCAGATCTACACCAGTTATACCAAAGGACAGATGCAGTGGCTCATGCCTGTAAACCTAACACTTGGGGAGGCCAAGGCAGGTAGATCACTTGAGCCCAGGAGTTCGAGACCAGCGTGGGCAACATGGTGAAACTCTGTCTCTACAATAAAATACAAAATAATTTGTTGGGCATGGTGGGGTGTTCCTATAGTCCCAGCTACCAGGAAAGCTGAGGTGGGAGGATCACTTGAGCCTGGGAGGTTAAGGCTGCAGTGATCCATGATGGCACCACTGCACTCCAGTCTAGGTGACAGAGTAAGACCCTGTCTCAAAAATAAATAAACAAACAAACAAACCCATTATACAACCAAAGTCTTGAAGAAATAATGAAAAGTGAAATGCTACAGATACTTTCTGAACAACTGTGGAGAATGAGGGAAGTCTCCGTAGGCTGGAGAGGATTAAATATGTTCCCACTTTTCAAGAAAAGATGGGGAAAAAAAGATTCTATCAACTAAAGACCAGTGGACTAAAGGAATGGACTGTTGATACATTTTGAAAGGAAAACAGTGATCACCAAGAGTTAGAATGGGTTCACTAAGAATAAATCATGCCAGTCTAACCCCCACTCTGCTTTTGGCACAGAGAATTGCAAAACACATAATAAGTTACACCTCGGCAAGGCATTGGACAGAGTTTCTCATTAGATTCTTCTGGACCGGATTCAGAAATTTGAGCTCAATGCTGGTACCATTAGATACATTAGCAAACACTTGGATGGCTCTCCTCAAAGAGTTTGATTAATAAATGACTGTCAACCTGAAGGGAGGTTTTTATATCGTGCCATAGAACTATCTGTCCTTGGCCTCCTCCGCGAAACATTTGCAGGGACTTACATGAGGACAATGACGGTATGTTCATTAAATCAGCGGATGACAGGAAACTAGGAGGGATAGATAACAGATTTCAGGCCTCAAATCTGCTTAAACAATCTGAGATGTGCCAACATTCATAAATTTGCAATGCAAGGATCTGCCCTAGTTCACAATGACAAATACCCCTTCAGCTCCTTGAAAGACCAGATAGGGTGAAGCCAGGAAAAATTCTTCTGAGTGATTAAAAACCTGATTTCCACCATTTTCTGTGATCAGGCCACCAGAAACAATGTGCCTTCCAGTCTCTTCTTGGCCAGTCTTGTTTTGTGGTCAGCAGAACATGCAGAACGCCTCTTATCTCATCCCTGGGCTCTTGTTAGGACTCGCCCCCAGGATGACTCCTTCATCCCTTGTCTTGGCACCCTGCTCCCCAGGAAGAAGTTTCCAAGTCTCAACCCATAGTTACAGCCTGCAGCACTTTGCTCCCCTTCTTGGTGAGGAAGCCACAAGGCCAATTCTTTTGGTTTTGTTTGGTGATGGGGTCTCACTCTGTTGTGAGTGCAGTGGCGTGATCATGGCTCACTGCAGCCTCCAACTCTTGGGCTGAAGGAATTCTCCTGCCTTAGCCTCCTCGGACTACAGGTGTGCACAACCACACCTGGCCAATTTTTAAAAATATTTTTTTGTAGAGACAGTGTCACACTATGTTGCCCAGGCTGGTTTTGTACTCCTGGGCTTAAGCAATCCTCCCGCTTTGGCTTCTCAAAGCGCTGGGGCTACAGGTGTGAGCCATTGTGCCCAGAGACTGAGACCTTTAGATGACATGAGAGATCAAGCTGAGCCTGCTGGACAGAGGATATTGCAGATTCTCATGACAAACCCAAAACGTCACTGAGGACAGAAGCCCTCTTCAGTCCCATCAATACGCAAATTTCAAAAACTGGCCTAGCACTCAGCTTGATCTCCGTGGTCATCTAAAGGCTTCAGCAGCTGGGCGTGGTGGCTCATGCCTGTTATCCCAGCTACTCGGAGGCTGAGAGGATTACTTGAGCTGAGGAGCTGGAGACTGCAGTGAGCCATGAGTGCACCACTGCACTCCAGCCTGTGCCACAGAGCAAGATCCCATCTCTTTAAAAAGTACACCCAATAAAATAATAACAAAAATAAAGGTCTCAGTCAACGATGCTTCACGCCTTAAGGCCTTAACTAAAGCCCCTGTGGTATGTTTGTTGGGTTCAAATACCAGTAATAAAAAAGCAGTGGAACAGTAGTAGCTTGTGCAAAATCCAATGTGATCTTAAGCTCCCCTATCAGAGACAGTGAGTTCATTAACAAATTGAAATTTCCTTGGAGAAGAGTGGCTAGCATAGTTAAGAGACTTGAAGCCAATTAAATAAAACAAAAGTTGAAAAGTTTACATTTTTAACTTTGAAAAGATTGTATAATAGTTACCCACATATTTTAGGTTTGGCATGTGAGGAAGGATTGGCACTATTCTATGAGACAAAGCAAACATCAATAGGTGAAATCTACAGGTAATCAGATTTCTTACAGCAGTCTCTAAGAATTAGAACTGTCCAATACCGGCCTGGGCTACTTTAGGACCTTCTGAATTCCCTGCTGTTTAGGTGCTCAAAAAGAGAGGGCTATCTGTAACGTTACAGTTGAAATGCATGAGCCAGTGTGCAGTTAACTAGAAAATCTTCAAGGCCCCTTAGACCCTAGACCTGTGATTTTATAATTATACATCTGGTTTAACTTGGGCTGTTATTTCCTAATTCTCCTCATCTACCATTCCAAGAATATATTCTGAAGAAGATACATGATGTCTCTTTTTAGGTTTGCGAAGCCAGACAGAGAAACAACAGGGAAGACCAAGATTAATTATTCTTTGAAGATACAGCTGGTAAATATCTGCTGGGGTCTCCAAAATTCTCCTCATCGTTTGTAACAACCCTAGTCCACATCCTAACTCCCTTAAGTTGTTTGAAATATGACCTCAATCCTGTCCTCTTATCAGACTCTGGACAACAGGTCAGTGTCTCTCCCAAGCCTTCCTCTTCGCAGATGGGAACCACTCCAGGACACTGTGGCCAAGTGTGGTGGAGGAGCCTGCTTTACTCAGTCACTGAAACCCACACTAATGACCCGACTGGCTCTGCTTTGTCACAGCCTAAGAAGGGGAACAGACAAAGGAGGGAGTGAGGACGTGGATGATACGAAGCAGGCTCATTCACTTCCCTGTGTCAGCCCATGGCCATTCAACCACTGGGCTTTCATATATGGGCCTGTCTCTCTGGCCAAACAGCCTCAAGGTGACTCCCTGCTTCTCCCCTATTCCTCTGGGCCATCCTTCCCAAATGACAGGATGTCTGCATCAGTAGCATCTCTATCCAAAACCACACAGCTCTCACCTGGAAAAGGAAGATCTAGTTCAGACAACTACCTTCAGACAGGGAAGGGATGCTTATCTTAAGTGTTAGTGTTATCATCTTGATAGCAACAGGGGGCAGCCAAATGCCTAGGCAGTTAGGGATGGATACCTGGTGAAACCCCACCTCCAGGTTGAAGACAGTTTAAAGCCTGAAACCCAAGCTGCAAGTTAAATCCTAAGACAGGATTGAGAACTTGTCTTCCCGTTTGGCGTGCTTTCCTCTGATTGATCCCCACCCTTTACCTATTTTATACACACCTACCCTTTCCTAATTGGTTTTCTACACTGCTGTGCCCACCTTTGAGTGGTGTCTTCACTTTAACCTTTCTTGCATACTCACAAACCAATCAGCACATGCTCCCCATCCTGTGCCTCTAACGACTCCAGACTCAGTCAGCAGAGGAGGAGATGACCTGACTTAGGAGAATAGACAACCTGACTTTGGGAAAGATAACCTGCTCTTCTCATTCCCTCTCCAGCTCCCCTCTCTGGACCCTAGACTCAGCCAGTAGAGGAAGAGAAGGCCTGACTTAGGAGAAGAGACAACTTGACTTTGGAGAAGATGACCTGCCCTTCCCATTCCCTCTCCAGCTCCCCTTTCTGCTGAGTTGTTTTCATCTCTCAATAAAATTATCTGCCCTCACCATCCTTCAATCATCAGCGTGACCTCACTCTTCTTGGACACCAGACAAGAGCTCAGGACCCACCAACTGTGGGTACCCCAAAAGGCTGTCACACTGGCTCTTTGCCCTTGCCAGTGGAGGGCAGCCACCCCCCAAGACAAGGCAAGTGGCCAACTGAGCTGCTAACACGCCACTGTCCAGGGATGGTGGAACTAAGAGAGCATTGTAAACACCCCCTCTGGGGCTTCAGGATCAGAGGCACCCTCGCCTGGGCGCTACCACATTTCCCTTGAAGCACACACCTGGTCTGGCCAGGCGCCCCACACAGAGCTTGCTTCTGTGTCGGAAGCAGCCAGCTGGGTCCCATACTCGCTCACCCACATGCTCCCTCCCACAATGGACTGAGCACGGTGGGCCAAGCAAAGAGGGCACCCCTGCTGTGAGTCCAGCAAAGGGGCCAAGAAAAATCCTACATCAATCTCTATTTCCTCAAACTCACAATTTCAATACTTGAAGATACTTCCTTTAACAAGCCAGGATAAAGAATATGGAATATTCAGCTAATCTCAGAGCACGCATTAGAGAGAGCCAAAGTCAAAGGGAGGTGAAATTAGGCGATCCTAAGAGATCCTTTCAGACCTAGATTTTGGCACTATGATTTTTACTTTTTCTAAATGTCAACACATAGATAATATGGTATAGGCCACAGGATCTGAGACACAATGCAAAAGGAGGTGAGGAAGTAGGGAAGAAATACCTCTAGGCTGGAAAGTCATAGTTCTCACAGACTAGAGAATTTCCTAACTCAGAAATTACTGACCAGGTCAAGTGCAGTGGCCCATGACTGTAATCCCAGCATTTTGGGAGGCCAAAGCAGGCGGATTGCTTGAGCCCAAGAGTTCATGACCAGCTTGGGCAACACAGTGAGACCCTGTCTCTACAAAAAATACAAAAACTAGTTGAATGTAATGGTGTGTACCTGTGGTGCATGGGAAGCTGAGGCAGGAGGAGCCCTTGAGCTCTGGAAGTCAAGGCTGCAGTTAGCTGTGGTCATGCTACTGCACTCTAGTCTGGGCAGCAGATTAAGACCTGGTCTTAAGAAAAAAAAAGAAAAAAGAAATTACTGACCCCCAACAGCCACCTCTCCCAGTCTTGGTTTCCTGGATTTTCAGCTAACAATAGATGGAGAACAGCCCATCTGAAGAGAGCAGGATGTGGCAAGGAAGAGATGTTAAAGGAAGACCCAGAGTCTAGAAAGATATTGGATAATGATTAAAAGCATATACAAAAGTAATAAAAGTCAACCGACAGAGACCATTTAGTGCTGGAGCAAACAGCTCTTCGCAGCTCAATAGACCCTGAGGGCCCAGAACAATGACTGATGCACGTAATAAGGACAGCACAGCATCATTTTCAGAGTTAAATACCTTCTGTGTTCTTAGTTAATGAAAGCAGAAAAGCAAATACTCATTAGATGCTTTAAAGGTTTTGTTCTTAAGTTTTGCTGTTTAAAATGGAATGCATTCAGTTATCTGGAAGATTCTCTGACCCAGAATCCCTCATTTTCTAATGATGTCTGATAAATGAGTGTGCCAGGGAGCCCCAGAATGCTCAAAGTTCTGCCATTTAAACTGCCTCCTTTTGGGGGAGAGAAGTAAACCCCAAGAGGGGTTTTTCCCTACATGGTTTGCCTTACTCTTGCATGTGTGTTCTCAGTTAAGTAAACCCACATGGGCTACATGGGACCACAGATCAATGCAACCACAAGCAACCCATTCTCTAGGCGTGAGGAGTGCTGGGGTGGATTGGAAGGTAAACATTGCTCAGTGGAAATGCTCTAGGTTGAATGGTAGCAACCTGATCTGACCAAATACTGTCTTTTGGGGAGAGTAAATGCTATGAAATAAATAGAAGGTGGGCTGATCAAGCTTGGCCCCTTGTTCCAAAGCTGCTGTTTATGCTGAATAGTGTCACTTAGAATGCTTAACAAGCCCACTGGCTCTTTTTAAGGGACTTCAGCACCCATAGTCCCCAAGAGATGAAAGATGTTTATTGAGCAAGAGAGTCTTTTATGGGACCAGAAATGCCACCTGATCCAATACTGGCCAATCTATAGACTGGTCCCCAACCAGTAAGGTGGCATGGCATAAAATATTCTACCCCATAGGTAATTTGCTAGGTCAATCTTTCTCTCCCATCAGTTTTTGAATAAAGGCCAGGCACAGTGGCTCATACCTCTAATTCCAGCACTTTGAGAGACAGAACTGGGAGGATTGCTTGAGCCTAGGAGTTCAAAACTAGCCTGGGCAACACAATGAGACCCTCATCTCTATAAAACATAAAAATTTAAACATTAGCTGGGTGTCATTGCATGCACCTGTGATCTCAGCTACTTAGGAGGCTGAGGCGGGAGGGTCACTTGAGCCCAGGAGGTTGAGGCTGCAGTGAGCTATGATCACCCCACTGTACTCTAGCCTGGGTGACAGAGTGAGATACTGTCTTAAAAAAAAAAAAAAAAAAAGAACTACAACAAGAAATGATGGAGAGACTGAACCAGTGTGCTTGGGGTACACTATCAATAAAGAAATATTCCCTGCCTTCGTGGACCTTACTGAGGAGTGGTTTTGCAGACAAGTCAATGCTATGACCATAAATGCTGTGAAATGGTGTGAGACACGCTGAGATAAATGAAGAGAGGGTGCCAAGAAATCACAAATCTGGATCTGAATTTGAGAAAGGCTTGCTAGGGGACAATGTCAAAGCTGAAACCTAGAACCTAAGGAGAATGATGAGAAAAGAGTAGAGAAGACAGAGCAAATTGTGAGTGGGTAGGACCAGCGCCAAGAAAAAGCCAGTGAGTCAAATGATGTGAGAATAGAGCAGTAGAGTATAGAATGAGCGGGGAAAATGTGGAGGCCAGAGAGATGTGCGAGGCCTCACAAACACCATTAGGGCTTTGCTGCGAGGGAAGAGAGAAGTCACTAAAGAGTTTTAGGCAGAAGAGACACAATTACACTTGTTTTTAGGAAACCATTTGAGGCCAGGTGTGGTGGCTCACACCTGTAATCCCAGCACTTTGCAAGGACAAGGCAGGCAGGTCTCTTGAGCCCAGGAGTTCAAGGCTAGCCAGGACAACATAGTGAGACCCGCATCTCTATCAAAAACATAGCTGAGCATGGTGGGGCACACGTGTAGTCCCAGCTACTTGGAAGGCTAAGGCAGGAGGATTGCTGGAGCCCAGGAAGTCGAGGCTGAGGCTGCAGTGAACCATGATCATGCCAGTGCACTCCAGCCTGGGCAATAGAGTGAGACCCTGTCTAAAAAAAAAAAAGCCACTTAAGTTGTAGAATGGAGACTAGATAGGAGAAAAGAAAACAGCAAGTGAAGACACACAGTGAGAAGACTGGGCAGCGATATGGAAGGGAGATGCTGGCAACTTGAATTAGGGAGATGGCAGTGGGGCCTAAAGAAAAGAGAAAGCTGGGTGCCCTGAATTAGAAGCTGGGTTCAAAGGAAGTGAATCCTTGACTGGATTTGGGGGGCCAGTGAGAAGGAGTCAAGGATCGGGTTTCTAGATTCAGTAATTAGGTGAGCAGTGATCCATTCAATGAGAGGAAGAGCAAGGTGGAGCAGGTTTATGGGAAAGGACGGTAAACTCAGATGGCCGTGGTTGATTTAAAGCCTGTGGGACAATCCTGAGGAGTTGCCCAGTAAGCGAAGTTACTTGGGTCTCAGACTGAGCAGGGACACATGAGCTGTGGCTGGAGAGGTGCCTCTCCCCTCTCAGCTGCAGTGCTGCAGTTGCCTCTTAACCATTCTCCAGGGTGTTTTTCTTTTTTTTTGAGACAGTTTCTGTTTGTTTGCTTTTTGTTTTTTCTGAGTCAGAGAGTCTTCATCTCGTCGCCCAGGCTGGAGTGCAGTGGCATGAGCTCAGTTCACTGCAGCCTTGACCTCCAGGCTCAAGTAATCCTCCTGCCTCAGCCTCCCAAGTAGCTGGGACTACAGGCACCCACCACCACACCTGGCAAATTTTTGTATTTTTTGTAGAGATGGGGTCTTGCTGTGTTGCCTAGGCTGGTCTAGAACACCTGAGCTCAAGTAATCCGCCTGCCTTGGCCTCCCAAAGTGCTGGGATTACAGGTATGAGCCACTGCACCAGCCTTTCACCTTTTCTGGTCCTGCTGTGATATAGTCCATTCTCCACTCAACAGCAAATCTAATCTTTCACAAATCCCAGATTAGATTGCTCCCTTGCTTAAAAGCATCCTAGGAGTCCGTAATGCAATAAGAAAAAATATCCACCTTCTTCCTCTGGTCTATAAGCATCTCCAGGATCTGGCCCCTGTATGTCTCTAATCTTCTCTCACACATATTTTCCTTCATTTCTACACTGGTCCCCTGTCAGTTCCTTGACTATACTCAGCTCCTTTTATTCCCAACACTGTCACTGCATGCTCCCCATGTCTGGGAGGCTCTTCCAAACAATGACCATGTGCCTGGCTTCTTCTTGTCATTCAGGTCTTATCCTCAGTGCTGTACAGAACCATGGGAGACTGGGGCAAAAAAGAAAAATATGCTCCCCCATATACATCTTTATGTATCATTTAAATGGTCAGTATTTTTCCAGAACATTAAAGTAGTTGAAAAAAATATTGATAATTAAAAAAAATAATAAGTATATTACAACTCACAATGTTATTTTAAGTTTAAAGATTCTATTTATACCAAAATCAGGACTTAATGTAATTTTCCTTTTCTAGTTTCAACAGAAGCAAACTCATCACTGGCATTTTCAAAATCAACTTCTTGGCTTATCTCATTTTCGACTGAGTGGACTGTCGTATTTCACAATATCTCTTGACCAAGTGATGATCTTAAATAATTTTTAATTAAATTCATCTTACTAGCACTTTATTTTTAAATTTTGGTATTGCGCTCCTAATATTTTTGGCATTGATTTTGCTTTTTTAAATTATTGCATTAAAAAAATATATATTCCTTTTGGTTACTGAGATTTTGGCGACCCCTGCAAATCTGTACTCACCAGCCTTACCTAGGTCCAGCCCTGCTCAGCTTAAAGGCCATCTCCTCAAAGACACCTTCACTGACCCCTCTATCCAGAATAGCCTTCCAACCCTGCACCTGTCCAGTTACCTTCTTTTCCATTACCCTGAGTTAGGATTTTTTTGACAGTCTTACTCTGTTGCCCAGGCTGGAGTGCAGTGGCATGATCATGGCTCACTAGCCTCGAACTCCAGGGCTCAAGTGATCCTCCTGCCTCAGCTTCCTGAGTAGCTGGGACTACAGGTGTGTGCTACTATGCCCAGCTAATTTTCTTTATTTTTTGTAGAGATTCTACAAAAGACCCCTATGTTGCCCAGGCTGGTCTTCAACTCCTGGCCTCAAGAGATCCTCTCACATCAGCCTTCTAAAGTGTTGAGATTACAGGCATGAGCCATCATGCCCAGCATACCCTGAGTTAGTTTTAATAGCACTTATATTGTTCTAAATGATCTTATTTACCTTTTGAACTTTTTCTTAGTTTTGCCTTCAGACCCCAAGTAGAAGCTCCATGAGACTATGTCCGTCTTATTCACTGCTATATCCACAGCACCTAGTTAGTGGCTGGCACTTATCTGATGAAGTAATACACTTAGGAATACTTGTATTATAGATAGTTCTTGAATCCACGGGCTTCAAAGAATGTACGATACAAAAAGACAAGGTAGACTAGGGCAAAGCTCTGGGAAATAGCAGTATTTAGAGGGCACCAAAATAGGAGTCTAAAAAGGTAACTGAAGGCTGGGGATGGTGGCTCATGCCTGTAATCACAGCACTTTGGGAGGCCGAGGCACGCAGAACACCTAAGGTCAGGAGTTCAAGACCAGCTTGGCCAACGTGGTTGAAACCCCACCTCTACAAAAATACAAAAATTTGCCAGGCATGATGGCAGGTGCCTGTAATCCCAGATACTCAGGATGCAGAGGCAGGAAAATCGCTTGAACCTGAGAGACGGAGGCTGCAGTGAGCTGAGATCGTGCCATTGCACTTTAGCCTGGGCAACAAAGCAAGACTCCGTCTCGAAAAACATAAAAATAAAAAATAAAAATAAAAAGGTAACTGAGAATGAACAATCAGAGAAGCAGAAGAGAAGACAGGAGTGGTGACTCACACTGTAATCCCAACACTTTGGGAGGCCAGGGCAGGAGGATGGCTGGAGGCCAGGAGTTCCAGGATGCAGTGAGTTATGAATGTGCCACTGCTCTCCAGCCTGGGTGACACAACGATACACTGTCTAAAAAGGAAGAACATAAGAAAAAGGATAATTTAAAGTTTGATTTTCCTGACTAGGTAGGAGTAGTGGAAACCAAAACCCAGGTGGAGGAATTCACCTGGAAGAGGAAGGGAAGCAAAAGGTAGAATGGGGAGAAGATAATGGAAACGCAGAAACACAAGATTAATGGCGCCCTCCATGATGATTTCTAGTTTCTTTTCTATGAAATTGGAAGTAAAATCATCTGCTGTGATGAAGAGTGAGGCAACTGGATAGAAGTTTTATTCATTCAAAAAATATTTACTGGGTATCCCCCATGCGCCAAGCACTATTTCGAATACATAGAATTCAGTAATGGACAAAGCAGACAAAGGCCCCTGCCATTGTGGAGCTCATACCCCAAGGTGGGAAGACAAATAATCTACAATGAATATAATAAGTAAGTGAATTACATAGAACGCTAGAAGATTGTGAGTGCTTTGAGCAAATAGAGCAGGGTGAGGGGAGTGAAGAGCTCTGGTGGGGAGGATGTAGAGGGAAGGCTGCAATGTCACATGACAAGGTAAAGAGAGGCCTCATGTGTAAGCAAATATTTGAAGATGGTTGGGGAGTCAGCCAGATGGCTATCTGGGGAAAGTATTTGAGGAAGAAGGAATAGCCAGCACAAAAGTCCTCAGGTGGGAGCGTGTTGGATATTGTATAAGTTTCCTATTACTGATGCAGCAAATTACCGTCAACTTTGTGCTTGAAAACAACACAAATTTATTCTCCTATAAGTTCTGGAAGGCAAAAGATCACAAGGTTAAAGTCAAGGTGTCATCAGGGCTGGGCTTTCTGTGCAGGCTGCAGGGGACAATCTGTTTCCTTGCCTCTTCCTGCTTGGAGAGGCTGCCTGCAGTTCTTGGCTCATGGCCCCTCCTTGTACCACTCCAACCTCCTGCTGCCATTCTCACACCTGCTACTTCCTCTTCCATGGTCAAATCTCCCTTGGTCTCTCCCTTATCAGAATATTTACATTAGTGCTTATCAGATCAATCCAGCATAATTTCCCTATCTCAAAACCAGGTCCTTCATTTAATCACATCTGCACAAAGTCCCTTTTAACACATGAGATAATATTCACAGGCTCCAGGGATTAGGTCCTGAATATATTTGAGAACCACTCTTCAGTCTACCACAGCTCATCTCCTGAACCTTAAAGATTCACAACCATCCAATATGCAAAATACATTCACCCCATCCCAACATCTCAATGCATTATGGCATCCATTGAAAGACCAATATTTCATCTAAACTCTGTCTCTTCAGAAATCTCAAATCTCATTATCTAAATCAAGGCTGGTAACACTGAGGTCAAGGTATGATATGAGTTGTGTCTCTCAGACCATTTGATATTTCCTGCTTAACCACTGAATTATTTTTGTTTACCTCAACCCTCAGCAAAAATACTACTATATATTTGTACAATACGTAACACAATTTTAAGCATGGTCATACCCACAACCTACTTTGATTCATATAGCATTGTGATATAGGGAGGGCACTGTTCATAGTCCTCATTTACCAAGTGCAGATATCTGGCCCAGAAAGAATTGAGTGACTTATACAACGTCACCTGTAAGGTGTTAGAAGAGTGGGGCAAAAGTCAGGTCTCCTGTCTCATAATCTAGTGTTTATTTTACATTTTAGTTTTACAGTTATTTTTATATATTTTACAGAATATCCTATCCTGGGCAACATAACAAAAAAATTAAAATTTTTAATTTTAATTTTCTCTACAAAAAATTTTAAAAATTAGCCAGGTGTGGTGGCACGTGCCTATAATCCCAGGCTACTTGGGAGGCTGAGACAGGAGAATAAGCTTGAGCCCAGGAATTTGAGGCTGCAGTGAGCTATGATCACACCACTGCACTCCAGCCTGGGTGACAGAAAAAAAAAATAAAGAATATCATGTTTATAAGATACTTTATTAAATATTTAAATCATCTAACTCATGTATAGGTAAGACTCTGGGTATGATCAATCCTTGTGCAAAATTCCTCTCCATCCATGGACCTGTGAAATTATAAAACAAATATCTGCTCTGCAAATACAATGAACAATGATGGAACAGGATGCCAGTTGCAGCTATTCACATTCAAAGCAGGACAAAATGGAAGGAAAAAATATCACTGGTCCTAAACAATTTTGAAATCCAGCAAGGCATACTCCATTAGTTTTCAAGGCCAGTGAATAATTCTCTGTGGCCAGAGGCTGTACCCTCTGGGCCCAAGATTTTATCTTCTGGGCCATCCTTCCTTTTTCAGAAAAGATCATATGTGTTTGTGGCTGAGAAGTTTTATCAGCTTGTTCTGCCTGTAGAATACTGGGAGTCCTACAGTTTTCTTTCATTTGGTCCTCTGTTTCAGCCCTCTCTTTCAATTCAATGTTTCTGCTGTTATAAATCTCAAAAGCCTTGTGGATCTACTATGTATATCATGGAAATCCACTCCATTAGACCAAAGACTCCTCCACAGGTTTCACCTGATGATCTCATCATTATTCCTGCTTCTGCTGAGATGGCTAAGGGGACCTATGAATCATATGCCTAATCTCTTCAGAGTCCTCTTTATGGCTGAATATTCTGAATTTTTATCCATTCCAGACACTAGCAAAAAGCTGTCGAGCCACACCCTTGGCCTTCTTTCCAGAACACAACTTTCCTGACAGTGAACCTCATTTTAGCATCTTTTGCAATCTGGATAGGCTGAGGATTTCCCAAATCATGAAGTCCTGTTCCTTTCTGATTAACAGCTCTGAATTAGCTGGGCACGGTGGTGCATGCCTGTAGTCCCAGCTACTTGGGAGGCTGAGGCAGAAGGATCGCTTCAACCCAGGAGATGGAAGTTGCATTGAGCCAAGATTGTGCCATTGTACTCCAGCCTGGGCAACAAAGTGAGACTCCATCTCAAAACAAAACAACAACAACAACAACAAAAACAGTTCTTCCCTCAATTGATCTCTTTCCTCTCACATTTCACTATAAGCAGCAAGAAGAAACCAGGCTATGCTTTCAACACCCTGCTTGGAAATTTCCTCAGCTAAATATCCAAATACATTGTTTAAAAGTTCTGCTTTCCATATACCTGTAAGACACAATTCAACTCAGCTTTTTTGCTGCTATATAACAAGGATCTCTTTTCTTCCTGTTTTCAAAAATATATTCCCTGTTTCATTCTAGGTCTTCACAGTTAGCACCTTTTTGTTGTTGTTGTTTCTTAATTATTATTTTTTTAATTATTCATTTTTACTTTAATCCAAGCCAGTAGGTTAATGTCTTTAATGTCCATACTTCTACAAATCATCTGTTTCTACCAATTTAGGTATCCTCTAAGATAATTTAGGACTTCTCTCGTATGATCCCCACTTCCTTCTGACCCCTCAGAGAGTTTTTAACATCCATATTTCTCCTAACAGTCTGGAAGGCAATTGAGACTTTTTATTTCTTCTTTTTTAGAGACAGGGTCTCACTCTGTCACCCAGGCTGGTGTGTAGTGGCACAATCATGGCTCACTGCAGCCTTGAACTCCTGGGCTGAAAGAATCTTTCTACCTTAGTCTCCTAACATGTTGGGATCACAGGTGTGAGCCACTGCACCTGGCCCCAATTTAGACTTTTTCAATCATGCTTCTCAGAGTTCTTCCAGCCTCTCATTAACTGCCCAATTCTAAAGCCACTTTCACATGTTTAAGTATTTGTTACAGTAGCACTTCACTTTCAGGTACAAAATTCCATGTTGGGGTTCAATCAGAGAAACAGAACCAGTGGAAGATATATATTAAGAAATTTGTTGCAAGGAATTGGCATATGTGATTGTGGAGGCTGCTAGGAAAGTCCAATCTTTGTAAGGCAGGCCAACAGGAAGGGCAGGCTAGAATTCTGAGGTATGAGCTGAAGTTCTAGTTTGCAGAAAAGCCTCAGTTCTACTTGTTAGGCCTTTCAACTGACTGAATTAGTCCTGTTAAGATTATCTGGGGGCTGGGTGCACTGGCTCATGCCTGTAATCCCAGCACTTTGGGAGGCCGAGGCAGGCAGATCACCTGAGGTCAGGAGCTCCGGACCAACCTAGCCAATATGGTGAAAACCCATCTCTACTAAAAATACAAAAATTACTTGGGCGTGATGGTGCACACACCTGTAATCCCAGCTACTCAGGAGGCTGAGGCACGAGAATCACTTGAACCCAGGAGGCAGAGGTTGCATGAGCCGAGATCCTGAGATCATACGACTGCACTCCAGCCTGGGCAACAGAGAGAGACTGTCTCAAAAAAAAAAAAAAAAAAAAAAAAAAAAAAAAGAAAGAAAGAAAAAATAAAGAAAGAAAGATTATCTGGGATTATCTGCCTTACTTAAAGTCAAATGATTATGGGTTTTAATTACATCTACAAAATACCTTCGTAACAACACCTAGGTTAGTGTTTGATTGAATAACTGGAGACTATAGCATAGTCAAGTTGTCACACAAACTGACCATCACAGATCCATTCCAGATTTAGCAGGGAGGCCTGAGGCTGGACAAGTGTGAACAACTGTGACAGCAGTAGGAGGTGGAGTCAGAGAAACAATGGAGGGCCTGCAAAAAAAGTATGAATCTAGAGTCTACCAATCTATATGTTAATACTATTTTCTTTAGAAATGCAGTAGTCCAGGTTTAAGCAAGATGAAGTCAGACACTCAAATTGACCTATACTCCCAGTGCTTTGGGATGTCAATCTGGGTTTTTTAGGGAGGATATAACAACAACAAACGAAATGTGAGCAAAGAAGTTAATTGGCAAGTGTATTAGTCTGTTCTCATGCTGCTAGTAAAGACATACCTGAGACTTGGTAATTTATAAAGAAAAAGGGGTTTCATGGATTCAGATCCACATGGCTGGGGAGGCCTCCCAATCATGGTAGAAGGTGAAAGGTACGTCTTACATGGCAGCAGGCAAGAGAGAGAATGAAACCCAAGTGAAAGGGGAAACCCCTTATAAATCTATCAGATCTTGTGAGACTTGCTCACTACCTTGAGAACACTATGGGGGAAACCACCCCCATGATTCAATTATCTCCCCCCGGCTCCTTCCCACAACACGTGGGAATTATGGGAGCTAATATTCAGGATGAGATTTGGGTGGGGACATAGCCCAACGATATCAGCAAGGGTAATGTGGAAACAATGAATCAAAAAGTCTAAGTTGGGTAGAAAATAAGGTGAACACTGTATAGGGAATAGCTGAGCCTCAAGGGATTAAGGGTCAATAACAATAGAACACAGGGTCAAGAAACATGTGGGACAGGCGTGAGTGCATGAGGGAGCTGCAACACTAAGAGGCCCTGGTTGATGGAGGGCATGTCTACACTTATTCTTTTGGTGATGGACAGTTATAGGTTATGATAAAGTACGGGATATGTTTGTGAAAAGGGTTGCTGGGGACCAGCAGAGATAACATCACAGAGATGAGCAGGACTTAGAGTGGAAGGTAGGAGCCAGAGCCCCATACCAGTGACTTCCCTAAATGGAGGATATTTTTCAGGCAGACAGTGGGTGGCAATAACAGGAGGGAGAGATCTATGGTAAAAACTGGAGGAAAGCAGAGATTTTCTGCCCACCTATGGGCATGCATGGAGTGAGAAAATAAAATGGACTCACTTGAGATGGCTCCCGGGGGGAAGCAGTGTCCAGAGGAGCCAGCCCGGTTTCGGCTCAGGCATGGTGACAGAGGAGAATCTGTTTACCATGGGACCGGTGGAAGACTTGGAAAGAGAGCAGTGAGGTGAGTCAGAGAAAAGCAAGCAGAGAGCTAGAAGCAGAGAGAAAGTGGTAACCAAGGGTAACAGGGAAGGGGAGGCATGACAGACCCGTTGGTGGTGAGTTTTCTAAAGGGCCATGTCACAGTAGCCTCCTGGTGAGTGAGCACAGGGACACTCAGGCCTGGAGTCTTGCAGAGCCTGGATGGATTCCACTGGCAGGAGAGGACTAGTCTGCAGGATAAGTAGATTCTAACCTCACTAGAAGAGAACAGCAATCATCAAAGCTGAAGACGGGGTCTCAGTGGGCAGCACCATACAGTTCTGCAGTGGTAGAATGTAAGGATATGTGGAACCCACCATGCATGTAATCCCAGTATTTTGGGAGGCTGAGGCTGGAGGATCACTTGAGCCCAGGAGTTCAAGGCTAGCCTGAGCAACATAGTGAGACCCCATCTCTACAAATTTTTTTTTCTTTTTTTTTTTTTGAGATGGAATCTCACTCTGTCGCCCAGGCTGGAGTGCAGTGGCGCGATCTCGGCTCACTGCAAGCTCCGCCTCTCAGATTCATATCATTCTCCTGCCTCAGCCTCCCAAGTAGCTGGGACTACAGGTGCCCAGCACCACACCTGGCTAATTTTCTTGTATTTTTTTTAGTAGAGACAGGATTTCACCGTGTTAGCCAGGAAGGTCTGAATCTCCTGACCTGCCTGCCTCAGCCTCCCAAAGTGTTGGGATAACAGGCGTGAGCCACTGCTCCCAGCCAAAAAAATTTTAAAGAAGTAGTCAGGCATGATGCTGTGTGCCTATAGTTCCAGCTACTTGGGAGGATGGGGCAGGAGGATCACTTGACCCTGAGAAGTCGAGGGTGCAGTGAGCTATGATTGTACCACTGCATTCTAGCCTGGGTGACAGAGCAAGACGCTGTCTCAAAATAAAATAAGATGTAGAGTCCCATATATAAAGCTGACTACTTAGAAGTGATATTGTGGGTCCCTTAAGGGTGAAGGTCAATGAAAAGAAAAAGTCCCAGTAGATAAACGATGGGACAAATCCTTATTTATAAATACACATGTAAATTTTTATACTTCTGTTTGGATGCTATCAATGTTAGCATGTAAATGAAAGTTGAAGCTAACAATATCAAGGAGAAAAAGTGCCATCCAGATATGTCACGTAGAATAACAATAGCAAATATTTATTGAGCATTTCCTCCATGACAGTCATTGATCTGGCACTTGACATGTATTAACTCAGTTAAATCAAACAATTCTATGAGTAGGTATTGATATTTTGCCATTCTACAGATGATGCTGCAAAATTTATAAATGATGGTGCTAGAATTCAAATCCAAAGCCCACATTCTTAATCCCAGTCTTATACTACCAAAAAAGGTAAGAAAATTGAGAATATAACCCTGGAAAACATCAATAACTAAGAATACACTGCAGGCCAGATGTGATAGCTCACACCTACAATCCCAACACTTTGAGAGGCCAAGGTGGGCAGATCCCTCAAGCCCAGGAGTTTGAGATGAGCCTGGGCAACATGGTGAAATTTTGTCTCTACCAAAAAAAAAAAAAACAAGTTTAGCCAGGCATGGTAGCACACACCCATAATCCCAGCTACTTGGGAGGCTGAAGTGGGAGGATCACCTGAGCCTGGGGAGGTTGAGGCTGCAGTGAAACATGATTCCACCTCTGCACTCCAGCCTAGGCAACAGACTGAGACTCTGTCTCAAAAAAAAAAAAAAAAAAAAAAAAAAAAAAGAATACACTGCAGATGAAATGTAGAAAGTTACATGTTTGGGCTACATATCGAATGGATCCTAAATATCGTATTGAAAGTTCCTTTTATGATAAGTTCCTGACAGCATCTTGTTTTATTGCTTTTGAGTCTGTTGTTTTTTTCCTTGAAAATAGAATGCAGCAAAAAAAAAAAAAAAAAAAAAAAAAAAAGAGGGTTCAATTTGGTTGGGTTTCAATTAATGAAAGTTTTGTTGTATCTGCTTAATGGGTTAATAAAAGCAACTTTAGCACTGGGAAAACTTCCTCTGGTCTTTCTGCATTCCCACAAGAAACTTTTATTTAAAAAATAATAATCACCATAATAATAATTTTTCTTATTTTCCAAAGTGGACTCCTTGGACTCTACTGACTAGAGCAGTTACTGAGGAAGGATCAGAGGTGAATTTTAGTTCTCCTGGGTTATGAACAATGACATGGGACTTAAGAAAAACCTTCATCCAATTTTTTTCCAAATTAAATCAAGAGCATTGATAATTAGTTTCTATCAAAGACATCTAGAGGGAAATGAAAGAACTGAAAAAGCCATAAGCTGCCTTTACTTCTTCATTAATATTTGCTCCCAAATGCAGGTCAAATAAACCACACTCCCAGTTTTAAATGAGTTGCTTTAAAGTTGATGAATTATTTTTCTCTTTAGATTTATACCACCCGTTGTGGCTAATTATTCCCACTACATTCTCTTCTTTTATTTGAGGTTTTGGTCAAACAAAGAAAACAAAGCTTGGCTCCCTAGAAATTGAACTCCGTTTTGTTTTAACATTACTCTTACTGCATATGCAATCCCACGTGGAATATTGAGATAACTGTTTTCACAATCAGAACTCCTGGCTCTAACAGTCGGTGAGGTCAACTGATTTTATGGCTTTCAGAATCTCCTAAACAGAAAAATGAGTTAGGAGGTTAAAGCCTGTAGGAGCTACAAATGCACATTCGCCTATGACCATCACTATGCTAATTTTTCTCAGTCGAGGCTTCTTTTTACTCTACTGTACCCCAATTTGCTCATCTGTAAGATAAGGATAAGAACACTATAGCATGGCTGGGCCCGGTGGCTCATGCCTGTAATCCCGACACTTTGGGAGGCCGAGGTAGGCAAATCACCTGAGGTCAGGAGTTTGAGACCAGCCTGGCCAATATGGTAAAACCCTGCCTCTACTAAAAATACAAAAAAACTGGCTGGGCGCAGTGGTGCACACCTGTAGTCCCAGCTACTGAGGCAGAAGAATCTCTTGAACTCAGGAGGCAGAGGTTGCAGTGAGCCAAGATTGTGCCACTGCACTCCAGACTGGGTGACGAAGTGAGACTCCATCTCAAAACAAAACAAAACAAAAGAACACTGTAGCAGAGACAGCTAGCTGGCCACCAAAATTGATGCTTCCCCTCCTCTAGTGCAGAGTTATTGCTGAGAAGTAACTGTTCGGCCAAGAACATCTCCTCACCCCCATTGTATCCAAGTCGAACCATACAACTAGTTGTCACCCATAGAAAGTGGATGGAGTTTTGTAGCCCTAACCCTTGAGAGAGCAGGTGTTCACTCCCACCAGCCCAATTGTCCCATAGAACTGATGCTTGTGGTTTCTTTTGAACAAACAGAAATTGACCCTTCCAGTCTTAACATTTGAAAAAGTTATATTGCTCTTATCTGAGTTCCTTTCATATGAAACCCACCATCAGGCCTCCCAGATAGTAGCGAAGAGTCAAAACTTACCAGATCACTGCATCTGGACAATGAGATGCTAGACAGTCCTTCATGACTGCCTAAGCAACCACCTGCTTCCTGTTGACTGACTCCTTTTCCTTACCCCTCCCTAATTCTTGTTTTCCTGCATGTACTACATTTCTTCCCTGCTATATAAACCCCTGATTTTAGTTGGCCAAGGAGATGGTTTGAGACGGATCTGCCATCTACTCCTCTGCAGCACCCAATTAAAGCCTTCTTCCCTAGCAATGCTTGTTGTCTCAGTGATTGGCTTTCTGTGCAGTGAGCAACAGGACCTAGACTGAACTCTGCCATTTTGGTAACAGTAACAGAGACTAGATTTACCATCACACATGAACACCAAAACACCGGATCATATATATGAAGGATGATTCTCAAGAAAACAAAGAGTGGGTGATGCCTGCCTGATGGAAAATAAATAAGATGAGCAGTATGTTAGCCCAAACTTATTACCTGGAGAAGGTTTCTGATCTTCAGCATGGGGAGGGGGAATCCAGGAAGATCCCTGTCCTCCCCCTGAATTCAGGAAATGGAGCTGGAAGTCTGGGAAAGCCAAAGCAGTTAGAGTTCACAGGGCAGAGTACCAGAGAAGTGAGAGCTGCACAGAGAGTGAACTCTGGAGTTCTGCAGAGGGTCCCCATTGAGTATTCAGATGAATATTGTGTGAGTAAACTACCTGAGCTCAGGACATGAGCCACTCAAAAGGATTAGAGGGAACAATACCCAGAGCACACACAAGGCCAGAAATAATGACCTTCTGATATGGTTTGGATCTGTGTCCCCACCCAAATCTTGTGTCGAATTGTAATCCCCAGTGTTGGAGGCGAGGCCTGGTGGGGGTGATCAAATCATGAGGGTAGAGTTCTCATGAATGGTTTATAAAGCACCATCCTCTTGGCACTGTTCTCGTAACAGTGAGTTACCACATGATCTGGTCATGTGGTAAAAAGTGTTTAGCACCTTTCCCCTCACTCTCTTTCTTGCTCCTGCACCTTCTGCTATGTTTGTAAATTTCCTGAGGCCTCCCCAGAAATCAAGCAGTTGCCAGCATCATGCTTCCTGTATAGCCTGCAAAAACCATGAGCCAATTTAACCTCCTTCCTTTATAAATTACCCAGTCTCCGCTGGGCATAGTGGCTCACACCTGTAATCCCACATTTTGGGAGGCTGAGGCAGGAGGATTGCTTGAGCTCAGAAGTTCAAGACCAGCCTGGGCAACATGGTGAAACCCCATCTCTACAAAAAATACAAAGTAAGCCAGGCATGCACCTGTAGTCCCAGCTACTAGGGAGATCGAGGAGGGAGGATCCCTTGAGTACAGGAGGCAGAGGCACCTGGCATAACACAAAGTAATATACAATTCAAAAATGTCTGGCATCCAATAAAAAGTTATGAGGCATGCAAAGTAGAAATATACAACCAATAATGAGGAGAAAAAACTATTAAAACTGACTCATAACTGACATAGATGTTAGCATCAGTAGAGAAGGACATTAATAGTTTTTGTAATGGCATTCCGTGTATTCAAGATGCTACAGAAAAGGTAGAACAAGCTAAATAGAGTCATAGAAGATATTTTTAAAAGAACCAAAGTGAGAAATCTATCAGAACAAATACAAGAAAGCTACTAGACCTAATAAATGACTTTGGCAAGGTTTCAGAATGAAAAATACACAAAATTGTACTTCCATATAGTAGCAATGAACAATTAGAAATTGAAATGTAAGGCCGGGCGCGGTGGCTCAAGCCTGTAATCCCAGCACTTTGGGAGGCCGAGGCGGGCGGATCACAAGGTCAGGAGATCGAGACCACAGTGAAACCCCGTCTCTACTAAAAATACAAAAAATTAGCCGGGCGCGGTGGCGGGCGCCTGTAGTCCTAGCTACTCAGGAGGCTGAGGCAGGAGAATGGCGTGAACCCAGGAGGCGGAGCTTGCAGTGAGCCGAGATCGCGCCACTGCACTCCAGCCTGGGCAACAGCGTGAGACTCCGTCTCAAAAAAAAAAAAAAAAAAAAAAAAGAAATTGAAATGTAAAAGCAATACCATTCACAATATCAACAAAAGTACTTAGGGATAAATCTGACAAAAAATGTGCAAGACTTAATACATCGACAATACCTCTCAAAATACATTCTATGACCAAATCACAGTCAGCAGAGAGCATTTCCCCTAGACACACTCTGTCTCTTTCAACTCTTTCATTCCCCCCTGCTATGGTTTGAGTGTTTGTCTTCCAGAATCCATGTGTTGGAAGCTTGATTCCCAATGCAGCAGTCTAGAGAGGTGGGGCCTGGTGGGAGGTCTTGGGATCAGAGCCTTCATGAATGGATGAATGTCATTATCTCAGGAAAGGTTAATTACCTTGAGAATGGGTTGTTATAGAGCAAGCCTGCCCTTGTGCTCTTACTCTGTCTCATGTGCTTGCTTCTGCTTTCTGCCATGGGAGGACTCTCACCAGATGCCAGCACCATGCTCTTGGACTTCCCAGCCTGCAGAATCACAGGCTAAATAAACATCTTTTCTTTATAAATTACCCAGCTTATGGTATTTTGTTACAACAGACAATTGACTAAGACACTCCCTAATCTAATTAGGCCTTTGCTCTCCCCTAACCTCCACCTCCTGTCCCCAGTCTGAAGCCTGTCCCAAGGTCCCACCACCTTTTAGATTAGATTTAGATTTAGATCTGCCTCTGGCATTAATGTCAGGAAGAAGTCCACTCTGCATCTGATGCAGAGTATCTGGAACATAATCACCCTTTTATATAGTGAAGATTAGCCTCCTGTTATCTTTATCTATTATGTTGGATGATGTATGTCTTCCTTGTAGCCTTGGGGTACAGTACAAAGGGCTTCTTTCCATTCCTTAGATTTCCAGTACTTCAAGAAGGTGGTAGATGAGAAGAAGGGGGGAAACATATCTTGCCCTAGTGTAACCACCTAAACTTCATGAGTAGTTGGATAACTCTCCTTAATAAATATTAATAAAAAATATTTTAAGAATCAATTGAAATAAGAACATACCTTCATCCAGGGAAATAAATCCCTCAGTCATTGGATGCTAAGCCCAGAGAGCATTCAAACCTCAGCCTTGGCCTTGGTTGTCTGAAGCAGCACTTTCTCTGTTATTCCTTTGAATAAGAAGGTCCCCTCACTACCTACAGGCATTTGAGGTATACCCTTATCTGGCAAACCAAACCTACTTCCAAAGGGAACCCTAATGAGACTGATTTTGTCTCAGATCCCTCAAACATACTAGGCTAGCTTCCAACTGTCAAGGTTTTTCTCAAGTTGATCCCCCTCTCTGAAATTTTCATTTTTCTCTCTCTGCTCAAATTCTCTAGATTGTTTTTGTTTAGAGAGATGAGCCCTGCTCTGTTACTCATGCTAGAGTGCAGTGGCACGATCATAACTCAATGAAGCCTCAAACTGCTGGTCTCAAGTGCTCCTCCCACCTCAGCCTCCAGGACTTCAAGAAGGAAGTGGGTGAGAAGAAGGGGGAAACACAGTGTTGGGATTATGGACATGAGCCACTGCAGCCAGCACACATTCCTTAGGCTCTTTTTTTTTTTTTTTTTTTTTTTTTTTGAGACGGAGTCTCGCTCTGTTGCCCAGGCTTGAGTGCAGTGGCACCATCTCGGCACACTGCAAGCTCCACCTCTCAGGTTCATGCCATTGTCCTGCCTCAGCCCCCCGAGTAGCTGGGACTACAGGCGCCCACCACCATGCCCGGCTAATTTTCGTTTGTTTGTTTGTTTGTTTGTTTGTTTTGGAGACGGAGTCTCGCTCTGTCGCCCAGGCTGGAGTGCAGTGGCCGGATCTCAGCTCACTGCAAGCTCCGCCTCCCGGGTTCACGCCATTCTCCTGCCTCAGCCTCCCGAGTAGCTGGGACTACAGGCGCCGCCATCACGCCCCGCTGATTTTTTGTATTTTTAGTAGAGACGGGGTTTCACCATGTTAGCCAGGATGGTCTCCATCTCCTGACCTCGTGATCCACCTCGGCTTCCCAAAGTGTTGGGATTACAGGTGTGAGCCACCGCACCTGGCCTCCTTAGACTCTTAAAAGTCCTAGCTTGTTCACGTCCTCCCTCTAGGCAGTGACTGTTGGCACCACACATTTTACTATTTATGATCCCAGTTGATCATCACCTTATTGAAGAGAAAAACCATAATATCCTCAGTGAATCAGAAGGACTAATTTTCTTTTTCTTTCTTTCTTTCTTTCTTTTTTTCTTTTGAGACATAGTTTTGCTCTTGTTGCCCAAGCTGGAGTGCAGTGGTGTGATCTCAGCTCATGCAGCCTCCGCCTCCTGGGTTCTAGTGACTCTCCTGCCTCAGCCTCCTGAGTAGCTGGGATTACAGGCACGCGCCAGCACTCTAGGCTAATTTTTTGTATTTTTAGTAGAAATGGGGTTTCACCATGTTAGTCAGCCTGGTCTCGAACTTCTGACCTCGGGTGATCTGCCCACCTAGGCTTCCCAAAATGCTGGAATGACAGGTGTGAACCACCACGCCCAGCCAGAAGGACTAATTTTTATATTCCCAGTGCTTATCACAATTCCTGTCATATCATAGTCCTTAGTATTTGCCAGTCAAATAAATTATTATTTAACTTTTAAATGGAAAGTGTCTGGGAGGAAAACATTGTGCAGTGAGAACTTGAGTTCTAAACAGTTCTGTTGCAGCCTCAAATTGTAAAACTTCCCAAGTCAAGTCAGGCATGGTGGCCTGTGCGTGTAGTCCCAGCTACCTGGGAGGCTGATGGGGGAGGATTGCTTAAGCCCAGGAGTTTGAGGGTGCAGTGAGCTGTGATTGCATCACTGCACTCCAGCCTGGGCAAGAGTGAGACCCTATCTCTAAAAAAACTGATAAACCAGGCCAGTCACAGTGGCTCATGCCTGAAATCCCAGCACTTTGGGAGGCTGAGGCAGGCTGTTCAAGATCACTTGAGGTCAGGAGTTCAAAACCAGCCTGGGCAACATGGCAAAACCCTGTCTCTACTAAAAATACAAAAATTAGCCATGTGTAGTGGCGGGCGCCTGTAGACCCAGCTACTCGGGGGGCTGAGGCAGGAGAATCACGTGAACCCAGGAGACAGAGGTTGCAGTGAGCCGAGATTGCGCCATTGCACTCCAGGGGTGACAGAGTGAGACCCTGTCTCGAAAACACACACAGAGAGAAAAAAAATGAAACAAAAAATTGATAAATTAGTAAAAAGCTTTAAAACTCCTAAACCTCAGTTTCCTCCTGGACAATGCAGGCACACTAACCTCACCGTGTATACCACACACAAACATACATATTTGTCGCCTTTACTATGGAATGCTCTTACAAGGCCATGTGACAAGTGCAAAGCAACTCCCTATTTTTGCAGAAGAGTTGGTGGACTTGCCCTGATACGGCGAGGAGAGAGATGGCCATGGAGGAAAGGGACAGGTTGAAAAGGAGAATCGAGTCTAGGGGAAAGGTTTTCAATAATGCGGCACGGCCTCGCGGAAAAGAACTGGATCAGTGCTGGTGCTCCAGGAAGCAGACGCCAGGATAAAATTAGCAGTTTCCGAAATTTATCCGAGAAATACCATGAACGGCAAAAAAGACAGGGAGCAGGAGGAGGCAGGGAGGGGCTTCTGACATCCATGGAAAGATTGAAGAGGGGGAGGAGGTTTGGATAGGAAGGGCCTCAGGCTGCAATGCCGGGGGAAAGACAGCATCAGAGACAGCTTCCTGGGGGACATGGCATCGAATGCAAGACCTGATGGGCAACGTAGAGGCTGGCCGCCAGCAGGGGCAGGGTGTGGCAGCAGGAAGCAGACAGCAGAGCAGAGGTCCTGAAGGAAGGAACGGTGTCCCATGGCCAGGAGACAAAAGAGATTGCAGCCACGAATTGAAAAAAAGATTAGTATGGATGAAGTGCAAAGAACTTGGGGTGTGAGAGCCTGCCATGTTCCAGGTACAATCAACATCCTGTGTCAGGTAAAAGATACGTGCAAATGCTAGTTTGGGGAGAGAGGTAGGCAGGACCACGTTATGCTGGACCCTGTGAGCCATGCTCAAGAATCTTGACCTCTGGACTGGGGGCAAAGGGAGCCCCTCTTCAGGCTGTGAGGAGAGCA
This sequence comes from Macaca thibetana thibetana, assembly GCF_024542745.1. Lineage (NCBI taxonomy): Eukaryota > Metazoa > Chordata > Mammalia > Primates > Cercopithecidae > Macaca > Macaca thibetana. The sequence continues at coordinate 117,996,340 of NC_065585.1, forward strand.
ACAAAGATGACCCGAACATCCCTGGGCTTGGTAGCCTCTCCGATGCAGTGGCAGGGTGGAGAGGGTGGCTAGAGGCTGGGTGTCCTTCCTTAGAGCACAGCTGAGTGAAGTGGGGCACATCAGCTCCAGCATCGGTACAAACCTCAGGTACACACCAGGCCTCACCTCTGCTTAGCCTCTACTAAGGCTGCCACTCTCTTAAATGTTGGTGACCTCCAGGAGCTCTGGCACCACCGTCCTCCCTAGAACAGAAGCTGCATCTCCATGACGGTGTTGAAAGTGGAGGAGTAAGGACAGAAAAGTTGCTTTCCCCTGCGACACTCCATCTTCAGTGCGGATAGAGTTTTTTAAGCCTCCAGCTCAGCTAAGACCAGGTAGTGACTGTCATCAAAGCCACGCTAATGCACTGAGGATAACAGAAGCTCCCACACAGGCAGAGTTAGAACAGGCGTTGTAGGTAACTGTGCTCCAAATCCACAGGCTGACCTGTCCTCAGTGATCGCCACATGCCCAGCAGCCAGCCGGATTCACAGTCTGTTGAACTGGGCCGGCCATCTCCTCTCCCACCTGTGGAGCTAGAGGGACCTCTGGCATCCCTCCTTCCCATGAAGACTCATGTCCTCAATACCCCATCTCCTTTGCCCCCCAGTACCATTCACATCTTCCTTTTTTACCCTTGGATCTGTCCCCTTGCTGGGTGATTGATCATAGGAATTTTCACCCTCAGGGAATACTCTGCCACCCAGGTGTCTCACTCTATTTTTAGTTTCTTTTTATTTTATTTTTTTAAATTTTTGGCTGGAGTGCAGTGGTGTGATCTTGGCTCACTGCAACCTCCCCCTCCCAGGTTCAAGCAATTCTCCTGCCTCAGCCTCCCAAGTAGCCAGGATTACAGGCACCAGTCACCATGCCCGGCTAATTTTTGTAGTTTTAGTAGAGATGGGGTTTCACCATGTTGGCCAGGCTGCTCTTGAACTCCCGACCTTCAGTGATCTGCTAGCCTCAGCCTCCCAAAGTGCTGGGATTACAGGTGTGAGCCACTGTGCCTGGCCAGGTGTTTCACTCTAATCTCTCCCTGCCTGTGGGAGCCAGGTGATCCACTCCCAGTACACTGCTGTTGGGCTGGATCCCTGCACCTGGAATAACATTCCCGTGGGGCTTTGAAGGTTGAGTGTTGAGTGCCCAGTCTGGGTCATCTCAGGTTCCCCCCATCACCAGCGTGATCTGGGCTTGCCCCAGTCGTGGACTGAGGACTAGCTTTATCAAGAACTACAATCAGTTTTGGCAAGAGAACTATCTAAATCCATATATAAGGAAAAAATTTCCCCTAATAAAAAAAATAATCTCTGGAGATGCAACTTTGCCTACAAAGAATAAAGAACAGCTTATCTTCTTAGAGCCTCTAGTTTGTTTGAAAACTATCCTTTCCAAGAAGAAAAGGATTGTTAGATTACATATGCAAAACCAAGTTTCCACTGAGCTGGTCTTCCCACAGTCAAGAAATACTTGTCCTGAAGTTCTTTCAAGACTCCATCTTTTAAATTAAATTTTTCATCAAAGTTTCCAAGATCCCAAGACTAATTCTTTGCGAGGGCTCGAGTTCTCAGTATCTATACTTGTCCTTTCCCAACTTACACCGCAGCAGCTCGTGCAAAAACGAAATATTTCTAAACCAGCAGTCTAAGATGGGAAACTGCCCACCCACAGCAATCCCGAGGGATCACAGCCTGTATCGTATTATATGATACACATGCGCACACTCTCACACACGCACATAGATAATATGCTATACACATATTATACATAATCTACAATATAGCACACTGTGAATGGTTATCCCTGACTTATAAACAGCTAAAATATTAACACCCCATGCCTATGAATGGCTGCCTGGCCTATATCTCTGTTCTCCTAAGATATCACCCCAAAGTCCTTGCTCTTAATAGTAAGATGAGGGTCCCCCTACACAACATTTATAACAGCAGATAAAATAGGAATTTAACAGCTACAGGTGAACCTGTACCCTTTGAATGAAGGCATCCTTGAATCTATACACATATTAATACTAGAGATATGTAGTAATTATCTGCATTCCACATTGTAAATAGTTTCTGGGGAATATCCATTTTGTGTTCTTTTATTTTATTATCATTATTATTTTTTGAGACAGTCTCACTCTGTAGCCCAGGATGGAGTGCAGGGGCGCGATCTCAGCTCACTGCAACCTCTGCTTCCCAGGTTCAAGCGATTCTCATGCCTCAACCTCCCTGATAACTGGCATTACAGGTTCCACTTTGTGTTCTAAGTGACTAACTTTGAACACGACCCTTACTTCTTTTAAAGTGCTTGTAATATACTATATCCCGTAATATTCCAAAAAATATTTTCTTTATATACTTTCCTGTGACATAAATAGCAGGCAGATTGCTAGCTCCATTTTACAGATGAAAAATGTGGGGCTTAGAGAGCAAATGAAACAAAACAAATTCACCAGAGGCCCAGAACAGAGTTTTCTTCTGCTAAGCAACAGGGTCTCGCCAGCACAAACCAATCTTCCAGTGAAAGAAATAAGAACCAGAAGAGAGAAAAGGGGAGCAAACCTTGCCCAGAAGACAGCATGTCATCTCCATCGCCCAGCCCTGCAGACCCTGGAGTTGTAACATTTATTCATAAATTTAGAAGCCTGTTTTGGCCAGACGGTATGGTCAGTGACTGTGCTACAACAGAGGAAGAAAAGAAACACAAAACTCAAAAGGATGTTTTGACCGTGCTATGCTTCTATCAATCAGCCAAGAACCTCCTTGCTGGAAATGAAGTATCCAAACTCCTAAATTTTCCCTTCTGTCTCCCAACCCGGCCAGCTCTGGGGAGAGGCCACCATGTGCTTGGGACAATTCACCTCCTATCCCCCCTCACTGGGCGACATTGAGTTAGAACTCCCTAACTTCTACCCCACTCCATTCCAGTAGAACTCCCTAACTTCTACCCTGCTCCATTCCATTCTTTCTTAATAATGCACTCCAGGCGTTCTGTTTCAGGCTAGTATTTACATGGCTATGTGGGTTAGATCCAGGCCCAGCTATTACCAGTGAACGCGGTGACATTAATATGAGTAAATGCAGGAAAAGGGATGAAATAAAACATATCCTATTGAAGGAAATGAGCGCTCCTTAAGAAAGGAAAACACACATAGGAAAAGACACGGGCATATCAGAATACAAATAGGGCCCATGGGAACAGTGGATTCCACAGGCATGATGTTATTGAAGTATTTGATACTAGAGTAAGCACCTGCAGATATGAATTACATCCTTGTTCAGACCACTAACATCAGAGTACTGACATCTCAGGAAGCGCCTATGTTATATTTCAAATCCCCCTGCCTGCTGCATAAATATCCAATAAATCAATCAGTGATAAAGGACGCTAACTAAAAGGCTTATAAAGCTGAACAAGCTGCTTCTCCCTCCTCAGAGAGACTGCCACCCTTAATTTACTGGGGGTTTCCCTAGTCACTCACACTTCCAGCCTTGGGACACAGAGAAGGTGAGATGGGGGATTAACACCTTCAGTGCTGGGTTTGGGGAAGAGCAACAGGTTGGTCATCTGGGGATGTTTCCCCAAAGTGGGCAGCAGCTTTGAGGGGGCAGATAGAATTTCCTGGTGTCTTTCAGGAATTACGAACACCCACCCTCCTCACCACCATCTTAACGGGGTTGCCATATTTATGAAATGAAAGAAAAACATTTCTTCCTCCTTGAGGAGAGACAGAATCGTGGGCCATGTTCATTTTATTTGGTCATAATAACGTGTCTTTTATATATACTCAAGGCAGGTTTTCCAATAATTGTTTCATAAGTGGAAAATCAGAGGCATAATAGAAATCTTCATGACTTTCCCAAGTAAATAAGAAACAACATGAAATCTCTAGTCAAACAGAATGGGTGATTAAAAAATTGATCTGTGACTGCACTCCAGCCTGGGCAACAGAACGAGACTCCGTCTCAAAAAAGAAACCAAAAGAAAACAAAACAAAACATTGATCCGTGACACATTAAAAAAAAAGAGAAAGAAAATGTGCCAACTGTAATAATGATTATCTGTGGGTAGCAAAATTGGGGGAGTTTTGACTTCTTTCCTGTATTTCCCAAATATTCTACAACACTAGTGTGTTGGGGGCTTAATTTTGTGTGTTAACTTCAGTAGGCCCCAGAGTGCCCAGATGTTTGGTTAAACATTATTCTGGCAGTGTCTGTGAAGGTGTTTTTGGATGTGATTAACATGTGAATGGGGTAGGCGGAGGAAAGCAGGTTGCCCTCATTCAATCCACTTAAAGGCCTGAATACAAGAAAACCTGGGTAAGAAGGAGTCTCTCTACCTCAACATCTTCAAGCTGGGACATCAATCTTCTCCTCCCTTCAGACTCACGTTGGAACGTGCACCATCGGCTCTTATGTGTCTCCACTTGCCAACTACAGATGTTGGAAATTCTCAGTGTCCCTAATCATGTAAGCTAATTCCTTATGATAAATCTCTTCATATGTTCATATCTCCTGTTGTTTCTGTTTCTCTGGAATCCATGACATGCAGTTGTGTTCCATGTTCATTTTATTTGGTTGTAATAACAGTATATTTTATATACTCAAGGCAGTTTTCTAATAATTGTTTTTTCAGTGGAAAATCAGAGGCATATGGAAATATTTGTGACTTTCCCACAACTAGTTTCGCATTTACACATTTACTACCAACTTTATTTCTATAATTAGAAAATCATTTTTAGGCTGGGCACAGTAGCTCCAACAGTAACCCTAGCACTTTGGAAAGCTAAGGTGAAGGATTGCTTGCGCCTGCGAGTTTGAGACCATCCTCGGCAACATAGCAAGACCCAGTCTCTACAAAAAACAAACAAAATAGCCAGATATGGTGGCACATGCCTGTGTCCGAGGTACTTGGGAGGTTGAGGTGGGAGCATTGTTTGAGCCCAGGAGGTCAAGGCTGCTGTGAGCCATGATCACACCACTGCACTCCAGCCCGGGTGACAGAGTGAAACCCTATCTCAAGAAAAGAAAAAGAAAATAATTTTTAAAAATTACCTACGCAAATTTAAGAAGAACCATGTACTATGCAAAGAAAATCTGACAGAATTAATCCCACTGCAAACATTCATATTTCATTTCAGGTTTAATTTTGATATTTATTATTACTGCATAAATCTTAAAGCACCTGGAGAGTATTAACATAAATATTATTTACAAAACATCACTCAAAGCCTTTACTGGTTTTGAGAGTATATTTTTTGTGTTTAAAAGTTTTGCATTGGATATGAAATCAGTTTTAATTATATAACAACATTATTTTTCTTTAGTGATTTTTAAATCAATAATAACAAAAGTCCTAGCTGTGTTCTTAAAACAGGTGGGTTTCAACAAAAATTTATGCACACTGCATGATAGTAAGCTGCATGGAAAATAAAAATGACAATAATGAACATCTGTTTTAGGCCTATCAAGTATTATATTAATTATTATCTTATCAATTATTTAATGATCATCTTATTTAGAGAACCCCGTGTCTCAGGTACATCAGCTCCATTTTACAGTGGAGGAAGCAGCAGAGGGCAGAGGTTCCATGACTAGCCAAAGGTTACCTGGGCTAGCAGGTGGGAGCACTGGGGCTTCAAACCAGGCCTCTACTTCTAAATCTTAAGCTCTCTTCTATGGTGTGTGACCGGTCCCCCTGCCTGAAGAGCTTGCTGTCAAGATGAGATGAATATGCAGGAAACACAGAAGAGTATACGATGAAGCATTAGATCTGAGTGGTATTTTTATCGACTTTCATCAATTATAGCAAGTCTCATCTGACTTGCTCCATTTTGAAAACTCAAGTTCAAAGTTGGGAAATAACTCACCCACGTAGTTAGTGGCAGCTCCAGAAAGAGAATCCTGGACTGATGGCTTATGTTCCAAATGAGGCAGAAACACAGACAGAGCTGCAGCCCAAGGAGCTGTGTTGTGAGGAGGGCCAAGCAAAGGCCGTCCCTGGCTCTGCCCAGATGTTCGGGAACAACAGAATGTAATGATTCAGCGGGGAAAAGCTTTTGTTTGATTGTTGACTTTTATTAAGTCTTTATGAAATCAGTGATTCTCTTCAGAGTCCTCAACATCACTGGGGTTTTTTTTTTTCTACATAGAATGCCAAGAACCGGATGTTCTTTAATAACTAACCTCTTACTCTGGATCATGCAGAATGGGACTGAGGGAGGGGGAGGGAAGGAGGATGGTGGGAAGAGTGGGGAATGATCAGGAAGAGAGAGAAAAAGCAATGAGGAAGGAAAAGAAAAAGAGAAAAATATCGGTTTTTTTGCCCGATTCACATTTGTGTCTATTATAATTAGCCACTGTTCATGAGAATCTCCTAAGGGTCAGGGTCTATCCTAGGTACTTAACTTACATTATTTAAATCTCACAAAAAAACCTTGAAAGGTAGGCGCTGTTGTTATTTCAGACAATGAATTTTAAATTAACTTGCTCAGGTCACACAGTTAAGTGGTGGAGCTGGGACCCCAATCAACCTGACCCCAGATCCCAAGTGCTGAACCTCTATAGAGAACTGTTTCCCCATTTCCAGGCTCCATAGGCAGAGGCCCCAAATACTCCCAGGTGCTCTCTCAACTTGGCCAAACAATCCTAACTGGCGGCTTCCAAGTTACTTGGAGTTCTTGGTTTTTTTTTGCTGCTGTTTTGTTTTGTTTGTTTTTTTAAAACGGAGTCTTGCTCTGTAGCCCAGGCTGGAGTGCAGTGGCACCATCTTGGCTCACTGCAACCTCTGCTTCCTGGGTTCCAGTGATTCTCCTGCCTCAGCCTCCCAAGTAGCTATGACTACAGGTGCACGCCACCACGCCCAGCTAATTTTTCTACTTTTTTAGTAGAGATGGGGTTTCACCATGTTGGCCAGGCTGGCCTTGAACTCCTGTCCACAAATGATCCACCCGCCTCGGCCTCCCAAAGTGCTGGATTACAGGCGTGAGCCACCGCGCCTTGCCGTAGTTCTTTAACTATTAAAGTGCATCGTCTGTAAATTAAGATTATTTTCTCACTGAATTTTAATGCAACTGATAACCAAGGCCACTGATTCAAGCACAGGATTTTATTTAAGTAGAATTAATGCTGGTTCTAAAAGGGATCTGCTAGAATTCTTCAGTACTAAAAATCTCTAGGACTTTTTATATAAAGATATCTAGGAAGGGATAGATATAAAAATATCTAGGAAAGGATCTTTCACCCCAATGCATTATGTTGTGTTTGTTGTTCTCTTTGCTTAGGCAGAAGACAATGGAGCCACACTACATTTAGCTAGTACATGAGAAAACAAGTTGACATCTCTCAATTGCTCCTAGAATCTCGGAGCAGAGCCAGAGGCTTGAAAACAGATGACATGCCCAGGTTCTAAAGAGAAGTTTATCCATCCAAGTTATTAACAATATCCTCAGCATTTCCTGGGAAAATAAACCTTCATTTTAAAAATAAACCTGACTAAAGGTATCTGAAGACAAAAGGCTTGGTTCCCAGCCAGCAGCAAAATGTGAAAAAGAATTACAATTATTTTGAAATGAAGTTCTGAAGAGCGCTTCAGAATTAGAAAGAACCATGAAAACCAAACTCCTGCAGCTCAGGCCACAGAAGTACATGACAGTTTAGTGGCAACGAGCACACACTGACTCAGGGGCCCCAGTAGAGCTCCTTCTTGTTTTCTTTAAATAGTTTTCTCTCTTGCTTTTTTTTTTTTTTTTTTTTTTTTTAATTGAGATAGAGTCTTGCCCTGTTGACAAGGCTGGAGTGCAGTGGCGCGATCTTGGCTCACTGCAACCTCTGTTGCCCAGGTTCAAGTGATTCTCCTGCCAAGGCCTCCTGAGTAGCTGGCATTACAGGCACCGGCCACCACTCCTGGCTAATTTTTCTATTTTTAGTAGAGACGGCGTTTCCCCATGTTGGCCAGGGGGCTGGTCTCAAACTCCTGATCTCAGGTGATCCACCCACCTCGGCCTCTCAAAGTGCTGGGATTACGGCATGAGCCACTGCGCCCGGCTAGTTTTCTCATTTTTATAGCAGCATGTGGTCGTCAATCTATTAGGCAAGAAAGAGCATATGCTAATATTTGGGGAATCTTTTTGTACTATTCCTGTAACTTTTCTTGAAGGATAAAATTATGTCAAAATAAGTGGTAAAAAATTAATGTAACCTTATTGCATTCCCGTCACATACCAAATAAAAAATAAGGAACTTTACATACATTATCATCACATAATTCAACACCCACAATAATTGTAAGAGAAAAATATTACGACTATCCTCATTTTACAGATGTGACAATTGAGATTCAGGGAAGTTAAATAAATTAGCAAACACCACAGTAACTGAGGCACTGAGATTTACACTTAGGTCCAACCTCAGATCCCACACTCTCAACTCACAGAAGTCCCATTGGTTACTACGTCAAAAGGATTAAGCAGGAAGTCCCAGCCAGAGGAAACGGGCAAGAGAAAGAAACAAAACACATACAAATAGGAAAAGAAGAGGTCACACTATCTTTCTTTACTGATGATATGATTCTATATCTAGAAAAACCTAAAGACTCCACCAAAAGGCTCTTGGAACTGATAAACGACTTCTGTAAAGTTTCAGGATACAAAAATCAGTGGCATTTCTACACGCCAATAATGGTCAAACTCAGAGGCAAATCGAGAACGCAGTCCCATTTCCAATAGTCACACACACACAAAAATAGAGTATCTATGAATACATCTAACTAAGTAGGGGAAAGATCTCTACAAGGAGAACTACAAAACACTGCTGAAAGAAATCACAGATGACACAAACAAATGGAAACATTCCATGCTCATGGATTAAAATAATCAATATCATTAAAGTGGCATAGTACCCAAAGCAATCTACAGATTCAACACTATTCCTATCAAACTACCATTGTTACCTTTCACATAACTAGAAAAGGCTATTCTAAAATTCACATGGAACCAAAAAAGAGCCCAAATAGTCAAAGCAATCCTAAGCAAAAAGAATGAAGTGGGAGGCATCACATTACCCAACTTCAATCTATACTATAAGGTTACAGTAACCCAACAGCATAGTACTGGTACAAAAACAGATACATAGACCAATGGAACAGAGTAGAGAATCCAGAAATAAAGCTGCACGCCTATGGCCATCTGATCTTTGACAAAGTTGACAAAAATAAGCAATGGAGAAAGGAATTCCTACTCAATAAATGATGCTGGGATAGCTGGCCAGCCATATGCAGAAGAATGAAACTGGAACCCTACTTTTCACTGTATACAAAAATTAACTCAAGATGGATTACAGATTTAAATGTAAAATCTCAGACTGTAAGAATCCTGTAAGAAAACTTACAAAACACCATTCTAGACATCAGCCTTGGCAAAGAATTTATGACAAAGCCCTCTAAAGCAATTGTAACAAAAACAAAAATGGACAAGTGGGACCTAATCAAACGAAAGAGCTTCTGTACAGCAAAAGAAACTATCAACAGAGTAAATAAACAACCTACAGAATGGGAAAAAATATTCAGAAACCATGCAACCAACAAAGGTCTCATGTCCAGAATCTATAAAGAACTTTTATTATATTTTAAGTTCTGGGGTACATGTGCAGAACCAGCAGTTTTGTTACACAGGTATACATGGGCCATAGTGGTTTGCTGCACCCATCGACCCAACATCTACATTAGGTATTTCTCCTAATGCTATCCCTCCTCTAGCCCCCCACCCCCAACAGGCCCCAGCGTGTGATGTTCCCCTCCCTGTGTCCATGTGTTCTCATTGTTCAACTCCCACTTACGAGTGAGAACATGTGGTGTTTGGTTTTCTGTTCTTGTGTTAATTTGCTGAGAATGATGGTTTCCAGCTTCATCCATGTCCCTGCAAAGGACATGAACTCATCCTTCTTAATGGCTGCATAGTATTCCATGGTGTATACATGCCACATTGCCTTTATCCAGTCTATCATTGATGGGCATTTGGGTTGGTTCCAAGTCTTTGCTATTGTGAACAGTGCCACAATAAACATACATGTGCATGTGTTTTTACAGTAGAATGATTTATAATCCCTTGGGTGTATAGCCAGTAATAGGATTGCTGGGTCAAATAGCATTTCTAGTTCTAGATCCTTGAGGGGTCGCCACACTGTCTTCCACAATGGTTGACCTAATTTACACTCCCACCAACAGTGTAAAAGTGTTCCTATTTCTCCACATCCTCTCCAGCATCTGTTCTTTCCTGATTTTTTAATGATTGCCATTCGCCATTCTAACTGGTATCTCATTGTGGTTTTGACTTGCATTTCTCTAATGACCAGTGATGATGAGCTTTTTTTCATATGTTTGTTGGCCGCATAAATGTCTTCTCTTGAGAAGTGCCTGTTCATATCCTTTGCCCAATTTTGATGTGGTTGTTTTATTCTTGTAAATTTAAGTTCCTTGTAGATTCTGGATATTAGCCCTTTGTCAGATGGATAGATTGCAAAAATTTTCTCCCATTCTGTAGGTTGCCTATTCACTCTGACGATAGTTTCTTTTGCTGTGCAGAAGCTCTTTAGTTTAATTAGATCCCATTTGTCAATTCTGGCTTTTGTTGCCATTGCTTTTTGTGTTTTAGTCCTGAAGTCTTTGCCCATGCCTACGTCCTGAATAGTATAGCCTAGGTTTTCTTCTAGGGTTTTTATGGTTTAGGTCTTATGTTTAAGTCTTTAATGCATCTTGAGTTAATTTTTGTATAAGGTGTAAGGAAGGGGTCCAGTTTCAGTTTTCTGCATATGGCTAGCCAGTTTTCCCAACACCATTTATTAAATAGGGAATCCTTTCCCCATTGCTTTTGTCAGATTTGTCAAAGACCAGATGGTTGTAGATAAGTGGCATTATTTCTGAGGTCTCTGTTCTGTTCTATTCGTCTATATATCTGTTTTGGTTACTGTATGTTACCTGCTGTTTTGGTTACTGTAGCTTTGTAGTATAGTTTGAAGTCAGGTAGCGTGATGCCTCCAGCTTTGTTCTTTTTGCTTAGGATTGTGTTGGCTATGAGGGCTGTTTTTTGGTTCCATATGAAATTTAAAGTAGTCTTTTCTAATTCTGTGAAGAAAGTCAATGGTAGCTTGATGGAGATAGCACTGAATCTATAAGTTACTTTAGGCAGTATGGCCATTTTCACGATACTGATTCTTCTTATCCTTGAGCATGGAATATTTTTCCACTTGTTTGTGTCCTCTCTTATTTCCTTGAGCAGTGGTTTGTAGTTCTCCTTAAAGAGGTCCTTCACATTCCTTGTAAGTTGTATTCCTAGGTATTTTATTCTCTTTGCAGCAATTGTAAATGGGAGTTCACTCATGATTTGGCTCTCTGTCTATTATTGGTGTATAGGAACGCTTGTGATTCTTGCACATTGATTTTGTATCCTGAGACTTTCCTGAAGTTGCTTATCAGCTTAAGAAGATTTTGGGGTGAGGCAACTTGGTTTTCTAAATATGCAATCATGTCATCTGCAAACAGGGACAATTTGACTTCCTCTTTTCCTAATTGAATACTGTTTATTTCTTTCTCCTGCCTGATTGCCCTGGCCAGAACTTCCAATACTACGTTGAATAGGAGTGATGAGAGAGGGCATCCTTGTCTTGTGCTGGTTTTCAAAGGGAATGCTTCCAGCTTTTGCCCATTCAGTATGATATTGGCTGTGGGTTTGTCACAAACAGCTCTTATTATTTTGAGATATGTTCCATCAATACCTAGTTTATTATGAGTTTTTAGCATGAAGGGGTGTTAAATTTTATCAAAGACCTTTTCTGCATCTGTTGAGATAATCATGTGATTTTTGTCATTGGTTCTGTTTATGTGATAGATTACGTTTATTGATTTGTGTATGTTGAACCAGCCTTGCATCCCAGGGATGAAGCCGACTTGGTGGATAAGCTTTTTGATGTACTGCTGGATTCAGTTTGCCTGTATTTTATTGAGGCTTTTCACATTGATGTTCATCAGGGATATTGGCCTGAAATTTTTTTGTTGTTGTGTCTCTGCCAGGTTTTTGTGTCAGGATGATGCTGGCCTCATAAAATGAGTTAGGGAGGAGTCCCTCTTTTTCTATTGTTCGGAATAGTTTTAGAAGCTCCTCTTTGTACCTCTGGTAGAATTCAATTGTGAATCTGTCTGGTCCTGGGCTTTTTTTTTTTTTTTTTTTTGGTTGGTAGGCTATTAATTACTGCCTCAATTTCAGAACTTGTTATTGGTCTATTCAGTGATTTGACTTCTTCCTGGTTTAGTCTTGAGATATTGTATGTGTATAGGAATTTATCCATTTCTTCTAGATTTTCTAGTTTATTTGAGTAGAGGTGTTGATAGTATTCTCTGATGGTAGTTTGTACTTCTGTGGGATCAGTGATAATATTTCCCTTATCAATTTTTATTGTGTCTATTTGATTCCTCTCTCTTTTCTTCTTTATTAGTCTGGCTAGCAGTCTATTTTGTTAATCTTTTCAGAAAACCAGCTCCTGGATTCACTGATTTTTTGAAGGTTTTTTTTCTGTCTCTATCTCCGTCAGTTCTGCTCTTAGTTACTTCTTGTCTTCTGCTAGCTTTTGAATTTGTTTGCTCTTGCTTCTCTAGTTCTTTTCTTTTTTTTTCAGAGTCAGTTCTTTTCTTTTTTTTTTCAGAGTCAGTTCTTTTCTTTTTTTTTTCAGAGTCTTGCTCTGTTGCCCAGGCTGGAGTGCAGTGGCATGGTCTTGGTTCACTGCAAGCTCTGCCTCCTGGGTTCTCACCATTCTCCTTCCTCAGCCTCCCAAGTAGCAGGGACTACAGGTGCCCACCACCATGCCCAGCTAATTTTTTGTATTTTTAGTAGAGATGGGGTTTCACCATGTTAGCCAGGATGGTCTTGATCTCCTGACCTTGTGATCCACCCACCTCGACCTCCCAAAGTGCTGGGATTACAGGCGTGAGCTGCTGCACCTGGCCTGCTTCTTTAGTTCTTTTAATTGTGATGTTAGGGTGTCGATTTTATATCTTTCCTGCTTTCTCCTGTGGGCATTTAGTGCTAAAAGTTTCCCTCTAAACACTACTTTAGCTGTGTCCCAGAGATTCTGGTACATTGTGTCTTTCTTCTCATTGGTTTCAAAGAACTTATTTATTTCTGCCTTAATTTTGTTATTTACCCATTAGTCATTCAGGAGCAGGTTGTTCAGTTTCCATGTGGTTGTGTGGTTTTGAGTGAGTTTCTTAATCCTGAGTTCTAATTTGATTGCACTGTGGTCTGAGACACTGTTTGCTATGATTTCCATTCTCTTGCATTTGCTGAGTGTTTTACTTCCAATTATGTGGTCAATTTTAGAATAAGTGTGATGTGATGATGAGAAGAATGTATATTCTGTTGATTTGGGGTGGAGAGTTCTGTAGATGTCTATTAGGTCCACTTGGTCCAGAGCTGAGTTCAAGTCCTGAACATCCTTGTTAATTTTCTGTCTCGTTGATCTGTCTAATATTGACAGTGGGGTTTTAAAGTCTCCCACTATTATTGTGTGGGAGTCTAAGTCTCTTTGTAGGTTTCTAAGGACTTGCTGCATGAATCTGGGTGCTCCTATATTGGGTGCATATATATTTAGGATAGTTAGCTCTTCTTGTTGCATTGGTCCCTTTACCATTATGTAATGTCCTTCTTTGTCTTTTTTTTAATCTTTGTTGGTTTAAAGTCTGTTTTATCAGAGACTAGGATTGCAATCCCTGCTTTTTTTCATTTTTTGGTTTCCATTTGCTTGGTAAATATTCCTCCATCCCTTTATTTTGAGCCTATGTGTGTCTTTTCACATGAGATGGGTCTCCTGAATACAGCACACTGATGGGTCTTGACTCTTTATCCAATTTGCCAGTCTGTGTCTTTTAATTGGGGCAGTTAGCCTGTTTACATTTAAGGTTAATATTGTTATATGTGAATTTGATCCTGTTATTATCATGCTAACTGGTTATTTTGCCCATTAGTTAATGTGGTTTCTTCATAGTGTTGATGGTCTGTACAATTTGGTACGTTTTTGCAGTGGCTGGTACTGGTTTTTCTTTTCCATATTTAGTGCTTCCTTCAGGAGCTCTTGTAAGGCTGGCCTGGTGGTGACAAAATCTCTAAGCATTTGCTTGTCTGTAAAGGATTTTATTTCTCCTTCACTTATGAAGCTTAGTTTGGCTGGATATGAAATTCTGGGTTGAAAATTCTTTTCTTTATGAATGTTGAATATTGGCCCCCACTCTCTTTTGGCTTGTAGGGTTTCTGCAGGGAGATCTGCTGTTAGTCTGATGGGCTTCCCTTTGTGGGTAATCTGACCTTTCTCTCTGGCTGCCCTTAACATTTTTTCCTTCATTTCGACCTCGGTGAATCTGACAATTATGTCTCTTGGGGTTGCTCTTCTCGAGGAGTATCTTTGTGGTGTTCTCTGTATTTCCTGAATTTGAATGTTGGCCTGTCTTGCTAGGCTGGGGAAGTTTTCCTGTATAATATCCTGAAGAGTGTTTTCCAACTTGGTTCCATTCTCCCCATCACTTTCAGGTACAATCAAATGTAGGTTTGGTCTTTTCACATAGTCCCATATTTCTTGGAGACTTTTCTCATTCCTTTTCATTCTTTTTTCTCTAATCTTGTCTTCACACTTTATTTCATTAAGTTGATCTTTAATCTCTGATATCCTTTCTTCCACTTGATTGATTTGGCTATTGATACTTGTGTATGCTTCGCGAAGTTCTCATGCAGTGTTTTTCAGCTCCATCAGGTCATTTACATTCCTTTCTAAACTGGCTATTCTAGTTTGCAATTCCTCTATCCTTTTCAAGGTTCTTAGCTTCCTTGCATTGGATTAGAACATGCTTCTTTAGTTTGGAGGAGTTTGTTATTAATCACCTTCTGAAGCCTACTTCTGCTAATTTGTCAAACTCATTCTCCATCCAATGTTGTTCCCTTGCTGTAGACGAGCTGTGATCCTTTGGAGGAGAAGAGGCATTCTGGTTTTTGGAATTTTCAGCCTTTTTGTGCTGGTTTTTCCTCATCTTTGTGGATTTATCTACCTTTGGTCTTTTATGTTGGTGACCTTTGGATGGGGTTTTTGAGTGGATGTCCTTTTTGTTGATGTTGATGCTATTCCTTTCTGTTTGTTAGTTTTCCTTCTAACAGTCAGGCCCCTCTGCTGCAGGTCTGCTGGAGTTTGCTTGATATCCACTCCAGACCCTGTTTGCCTAGGTATCACCAGCAGAAGTTGCAGAACAGCAAAGATTGCTGCCTGTTCCTTCCTCTGGAAGCTTGGTCCCAGAGGGCCACCTGCCAGATGCTGCCCGGAGTGCTCCTATATGAGGTGTCTGTTGACGCCTGCTGGAAGGTGTGTCCCAGTCAGGATGAATGGCAGTCAGGGACCCACTTGAGAAGGCAGTCTGTCCCTTAGCAGAGCTTGAGCGCTATGCTGGGAGATTCACTGCTCTCTTCAGAGCTGGCAGGCAGGAACATTTAAGTCTGCTGAAGCTGTGCCCACAGCCACCCCTTCCCCCAGGTGCTCTGTCCCAGGGGGATAGGAGTTTTATTTATAAGCCCCTGACTGGGGCTGCTGCCGTTCTTTCAGTGATGCCCTGCCCAGAGAGAAGGAATCTATAGAAACAGTCTGGCTACAGTGGCTTTGCAGCACTGGGGTGGACTCCACCCAGTTTGAACTTCCAGGCAGTTTTGTTTACACTGTAAGGGGAAAACCACCTATACAAGCCTCAGTAATGGCGGACGCCCCTCCCCCCACCAAGCTCGAGCATCCCAGGTTGACTTCAGACTGCTGTGCTGGCAGCAAGAATTTTAAGCCAGTGGATCTTAGCTTGCTGGTTTCCATAGGGGTGGGATCCGCTGAGCAAGACCACTTGGCTCCCTGGCTTCAGCCCTCTTTCCAGGGGAGTGAACAGTTCTAACTTGCTGGCATTCCAGGTGCCACCAGGGTACAAAAACAAAACAAAACAAAAAAAAAACAAAAAAAAACTCCTGCAGCTAGCTCGGTGTCTGCCCAAATGGCTGCCCAGTTTTGTGCTTGAAACCCAGGACCCTGGTGGTGTAGGCATCCAAGGGAATCTCCTTGTCTGTGGGTTGCAAAGACCATGGGAAAAGCATAGTATCTGGGCCTGAGTGCACCATTCCTCATGGCACAGTCCCTCACTGCTTCCTTTGGCTAGGGAAGGGAGGTCCCCGACCCTTTGCACTTCCCAGGTAAGGCAATGCTGCTCCCTACTTTGGCTCACCCTCCATGGGCTACACCCACTATGTAACCAGTCCCAATGAGACGAATCTCAGTTGGAAATGCAGAAATCACCCGCCTTCTGCACTGATCTCGCTGGGAGCTGCAGACTGGAGCTGTTCCTATTCGGCTATCTTACCAGCCATCAACTCATTTTGTAATTTTATATAATGGTCAAGTACTACAAATTCAAACTACAAGTACAAAACAATATATTTCGAAATTTTATAATTTGACGTGTTACGGTCACAGGAACATTTGCAAGTGAAATGGGGTATAAGTGAAATAAAAGTTTTTATTCATTTATTTATTTTATGTATATATATAAAATAAATAAATGAATACAATATATTCATAAATATATTTTATTTATAAATATATATATTTATTTTATAAAATAAATATAAATATATTTATTTATTTATTTTGAGATGGAGTCTCACTCTGTCGCCCAGGCTAGAGTGCAGTGGTGCGATCGCGGTTCACTGCAAGCTCCGCCTCCCAGGTTCAAGCCATTCTCCTGCTTCAGCCTCCCGAGTAGCTGGGACTACAGGCGCCCACCACCACATCTGGCTAATTTTTTTTGTATTTTACTAGAGATGGGGTTTCACTGTGTTAGCCAGGATGGTCTTGATCTCCTGACCTCGTGATCCGCCTGCCTCGGCCTCCCAAAGTGCTGGGATTACAGGTGTGAGCCACCACACCTGATCATTGATTTATTTTTATATTGACTGATTGATTGATTAGCAAGGTCTTCTCTGTTGCCCAGGGTGGAGTGTAGTGGTGCAATCAGCTCACTGCAGCCTGGAACTGCCCGGCTCAAGCCATCTTCCCACCTCAGCCTCCAGAATAGCTAGGACTACAGGTGTGTGCCACCATGCCCAGCTAGTTTTTGTATTTTTCATAGATAGGGTCTCACTATGTTGTCCAAGCTGGTCTTGAGCTCCTGGGCTCAAGTGATACTCCTGCCTTGGCCTCCCAAAGTTTTGGGATTCTAGGCATGAACCACCACACTCAGCCAAGATGCATTTTTTAAATGATTGATTCTTTGAAAAAGCTACTGGGGAAAGGAGGGTAGCTTTCCCCAAATTTGGAAGTTAACTCCTACAGGAGGGGATTCCCATTCTCTCCCTCAAATTTCTTTGTAGAACTAGAGCAAGGAACTAGAGAAATCCCTTAACAAGTCTCATAACTTCAGTGTGCCAACTAAAATTATGCTCTACTTACCATCTGGTAATTAGTTATCACTTAATAAACATTTCTTTTGGCACTTGCTGTCCTAAGCCCCAAAAACAGGACCTGTGCCAGTTTCCCCTCCAGAATTCCAGACAGAAATGCCAATGGCTGCCCAGAGTACAGACCTGTCTCTTCCTGGAATTAAGGTGCCCAAGATGGAGGGAGGGCTGTTAAACTTGGATTATCCCTACAAGTGTCCTAAGAACAGGGTAAGACTTCCTGACAGAAGCTGGTCTTTTACCAGACTCTAGAGAGAACTTCCTGGCAATCTTCCTGCCCTTTGCTGACACACACACCTAACCTCTCCTGCTAAGCCACAGGTAGACACACTTTGGGTGTGAAATTGATTTAATAGTCCCAGAGACTAAACATAGAAATTGACCCTTCTGGTCTTATTTTATTTTTTGAGACAGAGTCTCACTCTGTCACCCAGGCTGGAGTGCAGTGGCATGATCTCAGCTCACTGCAACCTCCCCTTCCTGGGTTCAAGAGATTGTCCTGCCTCAGTTTCCTGAGCAGCTGGGATTACAGGTGTGTGCCACCACGCCCAGCTAATTTTTGTATTTTTTAGTAGAGATGGGGTTTCACCATGGTGGCCAGGCTGGTCTTGAACTCCTGATGTCAGGGGATCCTCCCACCTCAGCTTCCCAAAGTGCTGGGATTACAGGCGTGAGCCACCGAGCCTGGCCAACCCTTCTGGTCTTAAAGTTTAAAACATATATTTGTTTTATCTGAGTTCTTCCCTTAGGAAGTCACCTTCAGGCTTCTCAAAAAAGTATCAAAGAAGTGAAACTCATCAGATCACCACATCTACACAATGAGATGCTGGACCCCTCATTCATCCCGATTGCTTCCTTGCCCCTCCCTAGTTCCTGTTTTCTTACATATTGTTTCATTTCTTCCCAGCTATATAAACCCTTAGTTTTAGGCTAGTCAGGGAGATGGATTTGAGACTGAGTTCCCATCTCCTTGGCTGCAGCACCCGATTAAAGCCTTCTTCCTTGGCAACCATCATCTCAGTGATTGGCTTTTAGTGCAAGTGAGTAGAAAGACCTAGATCGAACCCCTGGAGTTTCGGTAACATGGTGAAAAGACCCATGGATGGTATTTGATTTCCATGGCTAGGGACAAGCTACAACAAGGCTATGGATAGGCTGATGGAAATTTTTAGCCAAAACTAGTATAATAGAGGATGACACAAAAAATGACCTCGCTGGATCCACATAACCTCCTCACAATGTGATCAAAACAAATCTAAGTTAGGAGTAAGGAGTGCAGTGGGCTCTGCGGTAGTTGACATGTGTGTACTAACGGGATGGATTCCTTTGGAAGAAATGCAGGATGAGGCTACGGCTTAAGGACAGGAGAGTAAGACTGGAAGGGGAAACACACCCCTCCGATGAAACTAAGATGTGGTCATTGTATCTCCAATCACGTGGTGAGGGCGGCTCTCCATCTCTGAGGACATTGGCATATCTTGCACAAAACTCTTATCTTTCTGGATGAGACTCTCTTCTCCTCATTCACAGCCCCCAAATCGTTGCCTCTCAAGGTCCAGCATTTTCATCAAAGGAGAATGAACTTGAGGAGAAGATAGACTCCTAATTCCAGCTCAGCCACCAACCAGCTCTGAGATCTTGGGCAGATCACATGACCTCTTAAAAGTCTCAGCTTCCAGCTGGGTGTAGTGGTTCATGCCTTTAGTCCCACCTTGGAAGGCTAAGGCAGGAGAATTGTTTGAGGGCAGGAGTTTGAGATCAGCTTGGGCAACATAGCAAGACCCCATCTCTACAAAAAATTAAAACAAAAGCTAGCTGGGTATGGTGGCACATGCCTGTAGTCCTAGCTACCTGGGAGACTGAGGCAGGAGGAACATTTGAGTCCAGGAGTTTAAGGCTACAGTCAGCTATGATCCTGTCACGGCCCTCCAGCCTGAGCAACAGTGTGAGACCCTGTCTCTTAAAAAAAAAAAACAGTCTCAGCTCCTTATCAGTAATGTGGGTGTGATAATGAAGTCACACACAATGAGGCATGTGGAAGAACACCTGCTGCAGTGACAACACTGCAGATGAACAATATAATGCAATATTTTTCATCTTTTGGTTACCCTGTGATCAAGGGAATAGGTATCTACAGCAAGGTGCAGGATGCTGGGCTGATGAAAACAAATACAGAATATCTGTTGTTATTTTCATAGAGGTCCCATAAAGCAGGCATTACTAATATTCCCATTTTGCAGATGAAGTAACTGAGACTCACACTTTTGTGGTTTTAAGCACTTTACTTTTTAAAACTGATTTTGAAGTCATGATGGATTCACAGGAAGTTGCAAACATAGCAGAGGCCCCGTGTACCCTTCATCCAATTTCCTCCATCATTGCATCTCCCCTGACTGGAGTCCAACAGCGACTTTGCCATTTCCTCACCTGCACACCTCAGAAAAGGAGCTGGTCTCCTGGAGGCTGACTCAGGGGCCTGGCTGGAGCCACTGGAGGGATTTTATTAGGACAGAGGTATAGATTTCAGTGAGCTGGGGAGCTGTGCTAATATTCCCCTTGGAGATTTGTAAGACAGGACAACGCTGAGACTGGCCGACATTGTGAGAATGCTCCTGCCTCCAAGAAGGAAACTGGTCCTACCAATTCAAAGATCCTGCCAAAGGAGACAGCTAACTTGCCCCCCGGCCCTCCAATCTGTTAGCCAGGCACTGGACACCAGCAAGCTGCCAGTCACTAGATGGGTATTTGGCGATGAAAAGTTCATCACTTTCATTGCTTAGTCCCTCCTGCTTCTCAGCACTTCCCTCCAAGTGACCACTATCCGCCGCCAGCAGATGCATACAGCCAGTTCTCCTGGGTCTCTTCTCCGCTCCAGCTTGTGAGCTTGGAAAAGCAAACAGCTCCCACATTTCTTACTGCACTGTTTATTAGATGGGAGTTATTTCATCAGTCATTAACATGTTTCCCTGAGAACCAGTTCCCAAGAAAGAGGAACTCGAGCCTCTTCTCCAGCATGGATGTTGCATATGGAGTCATGCTCTCTGCACCACCTCGGTGATCACTTGCAAACATTTGACAAGTGTTGCTCCTTTCCTGATGGCCATGATGCCCCAGCAACCCCCTTCCCTTCTCCCTACTCATTTGGGTGACGGGGGACACTCTTTTGCGGCTGCTGCGTCCCAACCTGCCCCGGGGTCCGTGCCCCGGGGTCTGGTGTCGTGCCCCGGCTCCTGAAACCGAGGAAGGGAGGGTAATGGCAAAAAACAAAGAATACTTGTATTCCTTAAAAAAATACAGGAGAAATGTTCTCTTTGACCCCCAGGAAAACAAAAACCCTTACAGAAAAAAGCACCCTGCTCAGCTGCAAGAAGGTGAAAGTTTAAATGTGGACAGAGTAGTAATATATAAGCAGTTTTTTAGTTTTCTGATGGGAATACTTAACAACCTAAGTATGTTTCCCCAGGAGGTCATCTATTATATTTTGTCCAATTTCTTCCTCCAAGAACTGAATCAATTCATGATGTAATGCCCAAGGGAGAACAATCTTCTGGAAACAGAGTATCTTTCTGGGGACAAGGTTGAGGAAAACATCTTAATATTGTTACAGCTTTTGGCCCGTGGAAACGGGCTTTGCTTGTGGATAGTAGATTGAAAGGGAAAGGCAGGGAAAGTCAAAGGGGCACAGGCCTCACAAGTGCCGGGGATATGGCTAGGGCTGTTTCCCTTTCTTGGAGAAACAGAGGGTACAGATCCACCCAGACATTTATAGGACAGCTCTAGGGCACTGGGCACAAATCTTAGGGACTGAACTGAAAATGCTCCTTAGACAGAGTGCTAACACTGGAAGGCAGACACAGTGCTAACTTCTAGGTTATTCACTTTTTTAGAGACAGGATATTGCTCTCTTGCCCAGGCTGGAGTGCAGTGGTGCAGTCATAGCTCATTGCAGCTTCCAACTCCTGGGCTCAGGGATCCTTCTGCCTCAGCCTCCGGAGTATCTGGAACTACAGGAGCGTGCCATCACATCTGGCCTGTTTTTGTATTTTTAGTGGAGACGAGATTTTGCCATGTTGCCCAGGCTGGTCTCAAACTCCTGGCCTCAAGTGATCCTCTTGCCTCAGCCTCTCAGATTGCTGGGATTAAGACAGGCATGAGCCACTGTGCCTGGCTGACTTCTGCTTTAAACAGTGCTGCTTCTATCTTCTTCCTGCTCCCAACCCCTCCCGCACCCCAAATATGAAAAGAAAATGTAAGTCAACATTCATCATTCAGTTAATTTTAAGAAAACAGAGGCAACTTTGGATTATTTCTGAAATTCTGGATGGCTTCAAATCTCTGCTGTGGGCCACTTTCACCAGATCCCCAACTAAAATTTTAAAGACCAGCCAACAGGAATCCAAATGGCCTGACATCTCAAGCATGGGAAGGGGAGGCAGCTGCAAGATGGAGGCGGCAGCTGAGGCAGGCAAATAAACCACAAGCTGAGGGTCACAGGCCTCCAGCCTTTCCCAGCCTTGCGGTGGCCTGCTCCTCCACTCCTGTGGCTGTCTCATTCATAACAACGGAAGCACTAGCACATCTCCCTCTGTGCTTTCAGAGGCAGGAAGATCTGACAATACCTTAGAAGGATGTTTTGTATGTTCTACTATAGTGTGAGCTGTAAAAAAAAAAAAAAAAAAAAAAAAGGTTGGGAGGACAAAGTCTAGATTAAGCATTTTAAGGGGGGCAGGATATTTATTTAAAGAAAAGCCGGTTGTTTCTCTCTGAGGGGAAAGAAAGCCACAGTGGGACTCATTTAAGAGTCTCTTCAACTTGACTGGAGAAGGTAAATTGTTTTTAAACCCGCAAATTTCATTTAGGTTTAAAGGGATCCCTTCAGCTGTCACAGGGTTAAAAAATAGTAAGACAGAACTTGGATAAACCAAAGTGTTCAATTAGTCCTTTTACCCAAAGCAAGCACTCTATGGCCTACCACATTTAAGTTTGAAGACTAAGAACTTAAGGCAACATTTACAGGTTGAAAAGGGTTTCCCCACCCCCCGCAAGACTCTGGTGCCTCCTCCTCACATTTACATTCACCTGTTAACAGCCTGAGCCAAGGATCTTGGGAATACCCACGTACCCACTCGTGACAAACTACAAAACACTCAACACGCACTGCTTGAAACTGTTTATATGCCCAGGATGTGCCAGTCGGGCTGGTTGACAGGAATATAATTGGACCTCGCAGTGCTTGGGAAGAGGTTATCTTTCCACTGCTCTGCAGTGCTTCTGAGATGCAAGACGTGGGCCGTTTCATCTGCTGTGTTTATTCGACGGAAAAGTAGCAGCCAGCAGAATTTCCACTTATTTCCACTCACACAGATGTCTAATACTGCTCAGCAAAACTTAAAGGCAGGCTAGAATTTTATATTTCAAAGGGATGACCAACGGTGAAGTCTTTGCCACTATTATGCGAGGCAGGCTGCCTGGCTTACAATTTGTTTCCTGTAGTTCTTGGTTAAGACACAAACCGAGCCAGCTGGTTATAGGCAACCATAAATTCTAAGTTATTATTGTGACCAATAATAAATATATTTTGTCGGGGTCATGAAGCACAATGGCACATTACAAAATGAATCATCTTGATGGTGCAGAATATGTTCTCCCCACAGATCCAAAGCAGGGAATACTTAACAGCCTAAGTGTGGGGGTGGGGGGGTTGGAGTCAGTAAACAACGCTGGGGCTTGCGTCATAAAGGAGCCATTGATGCTTCCTAGAGTGGAGGCCTTGGGGACAGTAGAAGGCTACTGTCAAGGGGGTTTTGGTGCATATTTGCTGGGTCTGATATTCCTAGAATTCTGAGATTCTTAGTGGTCTCTAAATGTTTAAATACTTAAATTGAAGCATTTATCACTCTTTGGGGACCTCCATAGACTTTATTTACATTTGGAGTTACTATTATCAGAGAGTTCATTTAAAAAATATTCACAAAAAGTAGTCTATTTAAAAGTATTACCACAAATGCAATTCCTTAAGACAAATCTCCAACTTTTAAGAAAGAATGCCACCTGCAAGCTGTAAATATGTGCATTAATTTTTCCCCCTAGTATTTGCTTTGGCTGTGACCTACCCTAATACTCAGTTGAACAAGGGCTAAAAATTGTCAAACCGAATTCTTGCTTGAGAGCTGAACTCTAACTACAGCCAGTTTGAGAGAAACACACATCCAGGTTTAGGGAATATGTTTTGTTTGTTTTGGCTATGACATAGGGCAGAACAGTTTCCATCCCTTCGAATGCATTCAAGAGAGTTTGAAATATTGCACAATAAAAGTCATTCATTATATCTGTCTCCTTTCCCTTCCAAAAACAAAAATGGCTGCCCAGTTCCAAATCTACACAGGGGGCAGGAAGAAGGGAGGCAGAGGGTCACTGGAAATCACCCAAGACTAACATCAGGTTTTTCAGGTTTGAGTTAGGGAATACTTCTGAAATCTTCATTCCCAGCGTTTACTTAAAACAAGAAAAGACAAGACTGGCTGCTTTATTGATTATTGCTCTGTGGTGAACAATTAGAAAATGGACATACTGTATTGCTCAAACGTTAGGCAGATAATCTTACATTTTACATTTGAGTGCTTGGCATCCAAACTAAATGTACGTGAACTGAAAAAATCCTATTTTACTCATCTTCTCTATAACGTTTCAACTGTTTGACCCCCACTTTATACTGAAAAATTATTCTCATGTTTGAATCAGACATAGGGATGAACCTATTTTTGAAAGCACCTGCTACCTAGCAGTTACGTGATGTGAAAAAAGTAGAAGAAATTGACATTTACTTCCTTGTTTACCAACAAGGACCTGGGATATCAGAACACTGGGAATGCAGTTTGCTTTTCAAAAGAAAAAGAAATGCCGGTATCAGATCACTGTATTTGACATTATGAAATATTATCAAAGTGGAAGAACTTTTAAAGCAAACTTTAAGACAGTAAAAAAACCATGAGAATAAATTATCAGATATAGCAAATATATAAGTTACCTTTAAATTCTGAGCTTAAAAATTCACACATACACTTACAAATTTGGAACTTTAAAAACTTATATAATTTGACATTTCTTCAATTACATCTAAAACCAAAACGTCAGCTGTTTGCATCCCTGAAGGAAACTTTTTATCACAGAACATAAATCAAGCTAGTCAATTTGTATGTCTAGGATAAATGAGAAAAAAGAAAGTCAGCTCTCCAGGTGGTCGCCGGAAATTCTGTGATGAAATCCCAACCTGCCTTTTAGAAAATGCAAACCTGTATTCTTCTTTAATGTAAATGCTCCTTTATTTTCTCTTTTCATGTAAGAGATACAACGCTTAAAAAGTATCAAAAAATAAAAGCAGTTTCAGAAAATATTTGCTTCTCAATTTCCTAGAAATTTCTAAAAACCTTTCTAATAAATCTTTAAGGTCACATCAAAATCAGACGAAGTATGATCTTGGTTGAAGATGTGGAACAAATCTTCAACTGATATGTATCAGTTGAAAGACAGTAATTACTTACCTTCTCATTTAAGCTATGTTACTTGCAGTCTGTAACACAGTTTCATAAACAGAAAAGCATCAAAGAATGTGCAAAAATGAATACACCTGCACAATATTAGACAAACTTGAAACTATTAGTACATTAGTAATTAACCCATTCTAGAGCTAAGTCAAGGCTATGTAATAATCTTCAAATAAATTTAAGACACCCCAAAAGGGGGAAACAATTATTTGCTGTAATTTAATCCCAATTCCACTCACTTGGTCTAGGACTTCAAACCCAGAGTGAAACCCTTTAGACACGCTACAAAGAAACCCAATAGTATGAGCCAGAAACGCCTAAGCAATTGAGAACAGAGCAGGTTTCTTTAAAATTTTAGGTACAATTCACAACTTGTAGTCTAGTTTCAAATCCATGCTTTTCCAGATGTATTTATGGGTTAGATTTTAAAGAAAGTTAATAAATACTTAGAAGAAAAGCATGAGATGAAGCCAGCCTGTATCATCTAGTCTCAGTTTAATGATGAAATTATTAATAATTATTGAATAATAATCAAAGGAGATTTGGAACAGGATGTGCCTTTTGGGTCCCCACTCCTCTAAAACTCCTATTAGTGAATTTGGTTCAAGCATCACCTATTCTGGAAAGAAACTAAACTTTCGTGATTGAAAGTTGATGCCCCCTGGAGGGTTGACAGGTTAGGGTATTTCTTTTTTATTATACCCTGTAATGTATTTTGTAATGTAATTTTGATCCCTTATAGGAAGAAAACTGAGCATCTTCAAAGTAATTATATTTAGAAATTAATGCCTGGCACATAGTTGTTGAATAAATGACCGGCAAATTATTTTATTAACGAGTCCATAATCTGCCTACCTAGAATGAGCTGGTGCAGGAAATTTTCCTATATTAGGAACTAATTCTCAAATGCTAAGGTTACTAAGGACAGTGACATTTATTCATTATTTATTTATTTCAGACAGGGTCTCACTCTGTCACTCAGGATGGAGTGCAGTGGCATGAACATGGTTTATTGAAGCCTCAACCTCCTGGGCTCAAACGATCCTCCTGCCTGAGCCTCCAGAGTAGCTGAAACCAAACATGCCCAGTTAATTTATTAATTAATTTATTTTTTTTGTAGAGGTAGCGTCTTATCGTGTTGCCCAGGCTGGTCTCAAACTCCTGGGCTCAAGCCATCCTCCTTGCCTTGGCCTCCCAAAGTGCTGAGATTACAAGTGTGAGCCACCATGCCTGGCTAATTTTTATACTAAACCAAACTATAATAAAAGCTTCAATTTATGAAAATAAATGAGTTATGCTTATTAATTTTTACCAAATTGAATTTTGAACCTTATTTTAATTCACCTTATTTTCTTACTGCTCTACAGAGTACAGAGTCCAAAGAGAGAATTATTTCTTGATGACAATCTTTCAGTGACTTAGGGTCAAATTTTAAATCATAAACTGTAGTAAACTAGTTTCTAGAGGACTAGGCTGAATGCAGAGGCGCCCAGATCAGTTAGTTTCCTTGCTGTGTCTCTGATAGCCTGTCATTGCTGGCTTGGCTTCTTGCACCCAAATGGTACTACAAGTCTGGGTATATAACTGAAGGCCTCAGACAGATGTGGTTGGCCAACCTTTTGCTTCTTCTGGCCTCCTCTCTACTCTCCAAAAAAAACTTCAACTATGATTTTAAAAAATTCAAAATTTTCTCATATACTCGCGGTGGTATGATATTGATAGAATAGACATACAGATGAACAGAATAATATCCAGAAATAGATATAAACATATAAGGTCAAATAATTTTAACAGAGGTGCCAATGTAATTCAATGAGAAATGGTTAATCTTTTCAACAAATGGTGTTGAATGATTTTCATTAAAAATAAAAGACCCGGCCGGGCGTGGTGGCTCACGCCTGTAATCCCAGCACTTTGGGAGGCCGAGGCAGGTGGATCATGAGGTCAGGAGATTGAGACCATCCTGGCTGACACGGTGAAACCCCGTCTCTAATTAAAAAAATACAAAAAATTAGCCAGGCACAGTGGCGGGCGCCTGTAGTCCCAGCTACTCTGGAGGCTGAGGCAGGAGAATGGCGTGAAGCTGGAGGTGGAGCGTGCAGTGAGCCGAGATCGCGCCACCACACTCAGTCTGGGCGACAGAGCAACACTCCGTCTCAAAAAAAAAATAAAAAAGTGAAAAAAAAAAAAAAAAAAACGCCACCTTCATCTTACACAAGAAAATGAATGTGTATCTAACACTTAAGTGAGAGCTAAAACTATACAACTGGAAGAATACACAGGAGAAAATCTTTGTGCCTTTGAGTTAGGCAAAGATTTCTTAGCTAGGACACAAAAAGCATATGCTTAAAGTAAAAACAAGGTAAACTGGACTTCATCAAAATGAAATCTGTTCTTCAAAAGACATTGCTAAAGAAATAAAAAGACAAGCCACAGAATGGGAAAAAATATTTTAAGAGACATATCCAATAAAGGATGTGTATCTAAATGTACAGATTCTTGTAACTCAGTAATAGTAAGACAGTAACAGCAACAACAAATGTGGGCAAGAAATTTGGACAGACATCTCAACAAGGAAGATAGAAAGATGGCAAATAAGCATAGGAGAGATGTTCAATATCATTAGTCATTAGAGAAATAAATCAAAACCCATGAGAAACTACTGCACACATACTAGAATGGCTAAAATGAAAAAATGCAAAATCATGCAGCCACTATGGAAGTTTGGCAGCTTCTTAAAAAGGTAAACATATATTAATACTACCACCATACAGCCCAGGAACCCTACCACCAGATACTTATGCAAGATAAATGAAAACATGTGACTATAAAAAAGGATCCATATGTGAATGGTTATAGCAGCTTTATTCATAATAGCCCCAAACCAGAAATAATCCAAATATCCATCAAGTGGTAAACTGATAAACAAGTTTTGGTACATCTATAAAATGGAATAAACAAGTATCAGCAATAAACAAGTATCAACTACTGATAGCATGCAAGCATGGGGGAATCTCAATAGTATTATGCTAAGCTAAAGACACAAAGGAAGGCTGGGCGCCGTGGCTCACGCCTGTAATCCCAGAACTTTGGGAGGCCGAGACGGGCGGATCACGAGGTCAGGAGATCGAGACCATTCTGGCTAACACGGTGAAACCCATCTCTACTAAAAAATACAAAAAAACTAGCCAGGCGAGGTGGCGGGCGCCTGTAGTCCCAGCTACTCAGGAGGCTGAGGCAGGAGAATGGCGTGAACCCCGGAGGCGGAGCTTGCAGTGAGCCGAGATCGCGCCACTGCACTCCAGCCTAGGAGACAGAGCGAGAGAGCGAGACTCGGTCTCAAAAAAAAAAAAAAAAAAAAAAAAAGACACAAAGGAGTATATATTGTAGGATCTCATTTGTATGACAGTCTGGAGAAGACGGAACTGTAACACTAGAAATCAGATGAGCAGTTGTGAAGACCTGGGGTTGGCGGGTAGACAATTGACTATAAAGAGGCAGGAGGAATTCTGGGGTGACAGAAATGTCCTATTACTTGATTGTGGCACTAGTTACATGGCTGTATAAATTTCCCAAAATTCTGGATGCTTTAAAAAAGCGAACTTCACTGTAGGTTAATTATACCTCAATAAATTGACTTTGAAAAGTAGCTCTTTCAATCTAAAGCATGAACCAGGCATAATTAATCATTCTCTCCTCCATATGCCAGGTCTAAGGCTCACCCTCAATTCTGCAGCTTAAGTGGAAGTAGAGGCAGTAGTGACAGAAGATGGGAGCAAAATGGCATTAAGTAGTAGGAACAGAAAATGAGAGGCAGAAAGAAGGCAAGGATACTAAAATGTGTGTAAGGGGAATGTGCCAGTTAAGATGCACAGAAGAGAACGTAATCGTTTTAATTTCAAGGAATTTATCTTACAGATATTTTCAACAAGCCCAACATGGCTATGTATTTGCTATATTTACTGCTATAATTGCAAAAGCTGGAGACAACTGACATTCATCCATTAGTGAGGAGATAGCCACCTTCATTACAGATGTTCAAGGTGTATATGCAGAGGTTAAAAAAGACTGAAACAGCAGCACTAGGGCTGTCCATAAAAAGACTAAAGGATACTCATGGCATTTTGTTGAATTAAAAAAACCAAGTGGCAGAATGGCACACACAGTGATCCTGTTAGAAAACAACAAAACGATGCGTGCATGTTTACACGGGAAAGGTCTGAAAGGTGCATGCCGGGTGTTAAGTGCTTGCACAGAGAGAGCTGCAGAGAGGAGGGTGTGGCTGGATGACACCTACGTGGAATGGAAGGAAGATAGATTCCATATTTCCACTTTTAAATTCTATACAGTTCTGTGTTTTTCAATAGATACATACTATTTATGTAAGAAAAATGAGTAAAAATAGAGGGCCACACAGGCCACAGCCATTAGGTTATGCACAGAGAAGGAAAAACTTCAGAGGTTGTGCTGCCATCTTCTGGAACAAACAAGAATGTACAGGAACAGAAACATGATGGAAGGACGTCAAGGGTTATAGCAGTGAAAAACTACGGCAGGAAAAAAAAATTTTTGAAGCCAAGCTTTTGATTTCACCATTAATGAAAACAAATGGGAAAACAACAACAACAACAACAACAACAAACCAAGAATGACCAAATACAGAAATTATTAATGTTTTACAAATCTTGTACAAACGAGACCTGGTAGATAAAACTGCATCTAACTTGCTTTGATTGTTCGTATCTGTTCTTTTTAGGAAAAACGCCTATTGGTTATTGACAAATGCCGACAAATGTTTATAAGGAAACATTTTGAAACTAAGGGCGTGTTTACATTTTTAACTGCTGCTAGAAAAAGAGAACATTTCACATTTGAAAAACCATGCCCAAATCACAGATTGGAAATGTTTCCCTCATTCTCATTAGCACTTTTTGAGAAATAAAACAAAGCATGTGAAATTTTAAAAATTACAATACAATTGAGATTATATATCATCATAGAAAATAGGGAGTGAAATAATAATAGTTGTTAGTCTCCATATTAGACAAGGTAGAAATGCAAAACAATTTTATTAGGTTTCTGAAAGTTTTCTTTTCAAATCATTAAAACGAAAAAGCTTCAGAGAAGCTAATTCGTTCATTTTCTTGGGTGGGGGGAGTGGTGAACTTGTTTTTAGTGGTAGTGATTTGCCAACACCACCAAACTAGAAATGGAAAAAAAGAGTCTATAAATAATTTACATGTAAAGATAAAAGAATTTTAAAAACAATCCACCCTTGAGTAGAAGAAATTGGGGATCACTTTGAGTGTTAATGTAAAATACATTAGTCTTTAGCAGCGGGAGTTCCAGACCTGCCGGTGCCAAGAAGGTAACAAATAGTCCCTATGTAAGAAGGGGGAAATGGGTGCCCAGCGGGAGCTTTCTTCCCTGCTGTGTTATTTATAGAGAGCTCTATTTGTTAACATGTTTCTGCTATCATGGAGAGGGGGAGTTTAATGATTTAAAGGATTTCAAAGACAATTGTTTAATGATATAATGATTTATGTGCATTCATAAATTCCAGATATATGGCAATTTAGTTTTTCAAACGGCTATCACTGAAACAGCCATAGGAGATGTTGCAAAAGCTAGAGAAACCAAGTCAAGTGCCAGACATTACAAAAGAAAAAGAATCGCTGGAAAACTCAGTGTTAAAAAAATCAGTGACCTACCACCACACTTAGTGTTAGTAAACTAAATTTCTCAGTGAGTTTTGGTTTTTAAAACTTTTAATGGAAAATCATGAATCAAGTCCTAAACTGCCTGTGACTAATTAGAATAATCTGAGAGCCCAGTCTTTAACTGAGCTGCTATATTTTCACCAAAAAAAAAAAAAACAAAAAAAAAAACACACAAAACCAATCCTCTCACACACACACACACAACAAAACATACAGGAATCTTATTTGAAGGAATGAATAGTTTCATATCAGAGTTATTTCTAAATTATATATTCATTTATAGTGATGAATTTATAAGACTGTGGTTACTGAAAGAATTTTCTGAAATTTCTTGTTTAGGATTTAAACTATTAAAATAAAAATCTCATTTGGGACAGATAAAACAAACCATCAAAGCTTCTCTTAAATTTAACCAAAAGGAAAACAAGTTTTGTAATTTCAACTTCTGTCAGTTAAAATTCATAGCCAGGTTTTTTTTTTTTCCTAAAGAAAAATACATATCTCACCCGCTTTACGTCTTAAAGTTTATATTTCCTTCAATTTTAATAAAGTTCCATTAATTCTATCAATTTGTCTTTTGTGGGGGAAAATCAAAAACAAAAACAAAAAACAAACCTCTTATCCAGATAAAATTAGCCAATTCTAAAAGATGCTTCTAACAACAGAGTCTAAAACTTCAGTGGTAAATATGTACTTAAAAAATATATATATACTAAAAAAAAGTCTAAAAATTGAGAGATGTCTTGTTGGGCCTAAAAACAACCCCTTTAGCGAAATAGTAATAAAGCATTTACTCTCTGAGGAAAGACGAATATATTTAATAGAATGTTTTCTATCTGAATGGTGAAGAAACTTATTTATTTCTACATAAAAGTAGGTTCAACTCAAATGAGTTTATTTATTAGCAACTTTTGAAACACCGAGGTTGAACAGAGGATGGGAACTAGACAGATCATCTCAGCATAGATGGTTACTTTCCATCTTGCCACAGACTCTGCAGGAAATGTCAATTACTGCTTTCTTTCTCCATTATGCTCAATCCTTTCCAAGGCAGTCAGAGAGCTCTCTCCCTTCCCATTAAGAGAGGATCTTCTCCGGTAGCCTTTGAACTGGGAAGTGGCTTTAGTATTTGCAAGTGTAGATATACAAAAGCTCTTCCTCCTCTTACCAGGTTCATCAGAAGAACCAGCAGCAGGGCCCTGGCTGTTTTCTTGATCTGAGACGGGAGGTGCCATCTGTGGTTTTTGTCTGGAGGACACAGTTTCTTTTCTGGGAGACATACTTTCAAATCCACTGCTGTCAAATGTACATATTGTTCTTCTTTTGGCTTTTTGGGAAGTGGAAGGAAGTGGAAGTGAAATCCACACAAGCCCTTCGTTTTCCAAATCTTTCTGTAGCCTTGTGCTACGTCGCACTTTGGTTTCACTATTTCTCCTCCGAAAGGTTTGCTCAATGGCATCAGACAAATCTTTAAACAGTTCAGAATTTTCTACACTAATTTCTACAGAGCTGCCCACATTGGAGGAGGGTGTGTGATTGCCCTTTTTTTCCAAATGTAAACTTTGACCATCAGAATAATACATGGAGCGTCTTCTATCTTTCCTGTCTCTGCAACTGTTAACACTGCTACTTTCCATGGGTTTTCTTCCCAAATCCTCACTTTGGCTGTTAGATTCTTTCATATTTTCAATTAAGACATCTCCTAAGCAATGACAGTCTTTTTGAGAGTTAGGCATTAAACGATTGCATTGCAGTTTTCCTTCTGCAGCTACTAAGAAGTCATCCTTTCTTTCACACTTTATGTTTAGATCTGGTGAAATTTTCAAGATTTGACAAAGGTTTTCTGCATTTTGACGAGCAGCAGCAGCAAATTCTTGACCCTGTTGCAGGGTCAGAGCAGGTTTGGGACTATCTGATGCCACATGTTCTTCAGGTACAGAAGCACAAGAAGCAGGACTGTCAGCTCCAGCTTCTGGTTCATTTTCACTTTCTGACTTATTTTTTGCTTTTGGAATATTTTTATTTTCATTAATGTTCATTATATTTGTATTTGGATCTTCATCAGAAGTAGCATAGACAACCGATGAGGAACTTTTCATATAAGAGCAAAATTCAGACACATCATATTTATCAAAGCCTTGATGCATATGCAAATCTGGGTCGTGAGGCAAAAGATCCTTTCTTTTCACTGGATTTTTAGGAGCCTTCACTTCTTCCAGTTTGCCATTTGAGTTGAAATAACCTATGGGCATGTAAATAGGTTTCAATCGAATTAAAAAGTAACAATGGGAATGAACTTTACATTTATTAAATAATCAGGTGCCCTGTTTTGTTTTTGTGTTTTAAGCATTCACAAGACCCAAAAATGTTACACTGTACTTGCCCATCTGTCATCCTCCTCCTCCTCTCTTAGTTCTCCCATGATCCACAGGTTAAGAAAATAGGTATTCAACGCATGAATTAATAAAGCATATAAAACTAAAACCATGAAAGTGAGAACGCCATCTGAAACTGCTTCCTGCATTCTAACACCCTTCCCATGCTACAGGGTCCATTAGCACGAGGCAGCGACATCTCCCATTTCCCTAAAAATGAATGACTGCAAATGGGCAACATTATGCTTCTGAAACTTTCTACCAAGGTATCCTCCGAAACACGGGAGGGAAAATGTGGAATTCTGGGGGTATATGAGGACTTACGAGCTAAAACAGCATGCCTGAAGACACTCAGGTCTCATGCCCTTTGTTAAAAATTACTATAAAGTGCACCGTACTCTCAAGCAGAACCATGTTTGTTTCAATATTATAAAAATTAACCCTTAATTCCTCAGCCTTTGACTAAATATCCTCCAGGAAGATACACATGGGCAGCCTTTCATGTGTTTCTGGCACATCAGAGGTGGAAAAACCATCATCAAATTGGTAAGTAACACAGCCCACATGAGTTCAGGCTTTATGAGTTCTAAATCTTAGAAAAATTAGATGCAATCTTTGTTACCTCAGATGATGTTTTTCAGTGGTCAGTCAAATGAATAAAGTATTTTAAACAAAATAAAAACTAAAAGATTTATAAAACATAAGGTGAGCCACAAGTCTAAAAAATCAATGTTTCCATTTAAAAATATATCCATGACTAAGATACTTAAAATTATGTCACTTAAAGCTAGAGATTAAACAGATCAGTGTTCACTCAATGCCAACCAATGTTAGTTGGGTTCTTTAGACAGCTTTAAAAATTGATATTTATGGCTGGGCACAGTGACTCACACCTGTAATCCCAGCACTTTGGGAGGCCGAGGCAGGCATATTACCTGAGGTCAGGAGTTTGAGACCAGCTTGGCCAACACTGTGAAACCCTGTCTCTACTAAAAATACAAAATTAGCCAGGCGTTGTGGCACGTGCTTGTAGTCCCAGTTACCTGGGAGGCTGAGGCAGGAGAATTGCTGGAATCCAGGAGGTGGAGGTTGCAGTGAGCCAACACTGAGCCACTGCACTCCAGCCTGGGCGACAGAGTGAGACTCCATCTCAAAAAACAAACAAACAAACAAACAAACAAACTAACTATCTAACAAACAAAAAGATATATATTTCGCATAAAATCCAACATACTAGAGAAGGAAGGTAAAGGAGATATAGGGAGATAGGAAAGGAGAAAGAGATAAAGGAAGGAAGGAGCTGAATTGCTTTAAATCCATGTAGCAGGTGATACCACTGGTTACAGATAAAAAATGCTTTAGGTATTTTTAAAAATAAATTCTCTAATAGGATGCAAGATGGAAAATTTTACTACAATCACTGTTTAAAAATCTTTTGAAAAACTCCTGTTAGAACCAGAGATGTAATGAAAATAAGACTTAGTTTCCACTCTCAAGGAGACTGAAGTTTTAGGGAACAGGGGAACACAGAAAATAGATCATCATAAAACCAGGTGATGGAAGTATGTTGCAGAGTATTCCTGGAAAAACAGACAGTACAGCAAAATCTTGGAAGATAAGCAACATTAGGTCAGATTAAAAAGAGGTAGAGTGGTGGATGCCCTGTCGCAACACAGCCTGTGAGAAAGCATGGCAGGAGAAGAGTGTGTGCCAGGACATGTGCGACAGAGGGTGGCTGTTTATTTAAACTCCTGTGCTACCCTAATGTTAAGCAGGACGCAGAAGCCAAGAGTCTATGGTGGCATGTACCTCATTCATCCTCAAGTCTATTATTAATCTTGTATGGTATTCTGCAAATAGGAGGCAGGCTACAAATATCTGATGACTGACAAAGGTAGTCATTTAAAAAATGATTCTATACAAATCAACACACCAAGTGGACACACATTATCATTTTCAGGCAAGACAGCGTGGCTCGTGTCTGTAATCTCAGTACTTTCGGAGGCTGAGGCAGGAAGACTGATTGAGTGCAGGAGTTCAAGACCAGCCTGGGCAACACAGGGACACCCTATCTCTACTAAAAATTTAAAAAAAAAAAAAAAAAAAAAAAAAAAAAATCCTTATTATTTTCATCAAGATCCAGTACGTTTAAAATTTGGGCATTAGAAACCAGAAACAATTCCATTTTTTATCTACCCCATATATCAACTGACTTGATAATAAAATAACTTTCAAGGTAATCAAGCGCAACTTGTATGTATTATTTTTAGAAAACGCTCAGTAGTGCCAACTCTAACAAAACATCCTTAACTCATATAAGGTATACATATTACTGAACCATAACCTCGTTCACATTTTTTGTTCCTTTTTTTTTAAAGACAGGGTCTTGCTAGGTTGCCCAGGCTGGCCTCAAACTCCTGAGCTCAAGCAATCCTTCCGCCCTAGGCTCTCAAATGGTTGGGATCACAGGCAGGTGCCCCAGCTCTCGTTCACTGCATCCAGCTCTCGTTCACTTTCAACGATGGACTACACCACCAAATGGAATTTATTTTCACAAAATGCTTTAAAAAGCAAAAGGAAATAGGATGCACAGAAATTATTACTGATATTATAAGCAAAATCTTGTGTCTTGGTTTTCCTGGGGAAAGGATCCAGAGTTTCCATCAGATTCTGAAAAGGGTCTAAGCCACCTACAAGTTAAAAGTGACTCTCTTTCCTCCACTAGAAATGCTCATGGTAATGTAAGGAAACGTTGCTTTTTAAATTTACGTACTCTTTACATGGTGAATGGGAAAAAAGTGAAAAAAGTAAAATAGCAACGAAGAAGGTGACGAGAAAAGATAAAATATAACTACCAGGAAAAGGTGAGGATACCTGAACCCAGTCTTCGGATGCTTGGAACTGAAGGTGTCATCTCAGAGACTTCAGGCAGCTCAGGAATAGGACTGAGGAGGGGCTTCTTAGAAGCAATGTCTCTTTCCCCATATAAAGATTTCTGAACACTTTTCTTTCCCTTTCCTTTCTTCTTTCTGCAACTTTTTAAAACCTGAGAAAATGCATTAAAACATTGCAATTGAGAAAGATGTAGCACCACATAAAACTTTGACCCTTTAACTAGTTATTATTATTATTTTTTCAGACAAGGTCTCACTCTCATCCAGGCTGGAGTGCAGTGGCACAATCTCGGCTCACTGCAACTTCTGCCCCCCTGCTCAATCAATCCTCCCATCAGCCTCCCAAGTAGCTGGGACCACAGGTGCACACCACCACGACCGGCTTTTTATTTTGTATTTTTGGTAGAGATGGGGTCTCACCATGTTGCCCAGGCTTGCCTCAAATTCCTGAGCTCAAGCGATCCTCCTGCCTTGGCCTCCCAAAGTGCTGGGATTACAAGTGTGAGCCATAACGACCAGCCTGACCCTTCAACTTCTATAATATCTCTAATTATTGTTTATACAGTGCTTTATTGAATAGATCACTTTTATATTTCATTTAAAATTGTAAGCATCTAAATCGAGGGTAGGAAGTCAGGTAACTTCCACAAAGTCAAATAAACTACAAAGCAGGATTCGGTTTATAAATTGTATGGTAGCTTTCTACATTTCCACAAGGCACTTGCCAAAACAAGGGCTGGATAAATGAAAAACTATATGAGATGCTTTAGAACTAACTACATGAATGTAACGTCATAAGATATTTGTAAGCAGCACACAGTTATGATGACTCAGGATTAACCTAGTGTGAGTTACATACTGCAAGCTATGGGAGACTGCTTTATGCTCCTAGGTCTGGATGAAGAAACAGTAGGTGTGTATGTAAAATATGAAGAAAACACAAAGCTAGCTGAATCTGCAGATTCAAACAACAGATGATTTAATCAAGATTCAGTCAAAACAAAATGGATTTTAACAAGCACAAGCAGAAGATGGAAGACAAAGGTCTGACATTAATTGATGGAAAATGTAGGTTTCCATAAAAATTAAAAGTCACTTAATATATCCAGAATGGAGTATTACATTCAATTCTCAGTGCCATATCAGTAACTAAGAAACAATGTTTTATGTTTTTAAAAAAGTTTCATATGGAAGACTTCAGGGAAATGCTGTACTGAAATATTAGAAAGACAGACTGCTATGGGCAAAAGGAATGAGATATATTCAATGTGATAATGTTGAAGAGAACCAGAATTTAGGGACAACACAAAACATATTAACAACACAGGCCAGGTGTGGTGGCTCACGCCTGTAATCCCAGCACTTTGGGAGGCCAAGGTGGGCAGATCACGAGCTCAGGAGATCGAGACCATCCTGGCCAACATGGTGAAAACCGTCTCTACTAAAAATACAAAAATTAACTGGGCATGGTGGTGCACATCTGTAGTCCCAGCTACTCAGGAGGCTGAGGCAGAAGAATTGCTTGAATTAGGGAGGTAGAAGTGGCAATGACCCGAGATCGCACCACTGCACTCCAGCTTGGCAACAGAGCAAGACTCCATCTCAAAAAAAAAAAAAAAAAAATCCAGAAAGTGGAATTCATTCACACATTTATTGAGACTGCTGTGTGAGAGGTAATAACTTGCCAGGTGTGGGATCTAGAAGCAAAGAGGATGTGTTCTTCAAGGAGCTGCTGGTGTAAAGGAAAGGAGTTACCATGCACACGCACCATTGCACCATGACAGGCTATGTGAACTGAGAAGATGGGTACCCAGCCTGCAGGAGTTGTTCAAGATCGGCTCCACGGAAAATGTAATGTCTAAGTCAAATCTCGAACAAGCAAGGGCTGTTTTGGCCTATTATGGGGACGATGCAGAAAGGCTTTTCAAAGAGGGGAATGCCACGTGCCTGAACTCAAAGTGAGACAGCACAGCTACAGGTGCGGGGCTGCATGCAGCAAGACATGGCCCGTGGATCCATGCAGAAGTGGCAGGAGCGGAGCCCTTGTCACAGTGACTTGAATGAAAGCAATGAGGGCTCACTGCATGGTGACTTTGGGAGTGTCAACGTTTGATCTTAAATTTAAGAAAGGTCATTTGGGTGACAGCACAGCATATTTAGGTGAAACTAATGGTGAGATTCAAGAGTACAGAAATGGCACAAAACTATGTGCTCCCTGAGAAATCTATAGATATCCTGTGAAAACAAAACATTCCACAGAAAAATAATTTTAGAACTGTACAAGATGAATGTTCCTCCTGGTGATTTACAGTGTACATTTAACATGAAATTCTCTGAGAAGTCCACAGTATAAATAATCTCCATACACATTAGGAAAGTGCTGGGTTAAATATTTTTCCAGTAAATATTTTTTTCATGGAACATCTGTTGACATTCCGTGGAACAGTTGGGGAAATGCTGGCTTGGTCAATGAACCTGAAAGCCAAGAGAAAAGAAAAATCTTAACTTGAGGCTCACAGATAAGTTGGAAAAAAAAATTAAAAAAAAATTGGCCTCTGGTGGCAGACACTTTGGGTTAAAGTCCTGACTCTGTTACTTAACTGCTTTATAACCCTGGGCAAGTCAACTTTCTGTACCTCATTCTCCTCCTCTGCAAAGCAGGAGTCACAACAGCACACCCCACATAAAGCTGAGGTGAGTATTAAATGAGCTGACATGTGATACAGCTGGTTAATGTAGGGCCTGACCCATGGTAAAAGCTATCTTGTTCTCTCAAATTCTTTTCCATTACTTGAGAGTGAATATGAGGAAAAATATCAACACTTTTTTTTTTAAAGCCAGGTGTGGTGGCACACCCATGTAGTCCTAGCTCCTCAGGAAGCTAAAGCAGGACGGCTTGAACACAGGAGGTTGAGGCTGCAGCTGAGTTATGATCGCACCATTGCACTCCAGCCTGGGCAACACAGTGACTCTTTTTTTTTTTTTTTTTTTTGAGACGGAGTCTCGCTCTGGCACCCAGGCTGGAGTGCAGTGGCCGGATCTCAGCTCACTGCAAGCTCCGCCTCCCGGGTTCACGCCATTCTCCTGCCTCAGCCTCCGGAGTAGCTGGGACTACAGGCGCCCGCCACCTCGCCCGGCTAGTTTTTTGTATTTTTTTTTTTAGTAGAGACGGGGTTTCACCATGTTAGCTAGGATGGTCTTGATCTTGTGACCTCGTGATCTGCCCGTCTCGGCCTCCCAAAGTGCTGGGATTACAGGCCACAGTGACTCTTTTTAAAAAACAGAAAAAAAAATTTTAATTGACAAAAATTGAATATACGTATGGCATACAACACCATGTTTCAATATATGTATGCATTGTGGAATGATTAAGTCAAGCTAATGAACATATCGATTACCTCATATACTTTTATTTTTTAATATTAAATTATGCTATTAATATTACTATGCGGCATAGACCCAGTGTGGTCAGTTAACACACTGGGCAATGCCACCAGATTATAACACCAGATTAGCTTCTGATATATGGGTTTAAAAAAAAAAAAAAGATCCCCTCTTCTCATGATTTTGGAAATCATGTCCCTGGATCTACAACAGTGCCAAGCACACAGTGGCTACTCCACAAATATGAATGAATGAATGAATGGTCAAAGAAGTACAGTTAAGCTTACATAAAATTTGCTCAATGCGATTGAAAGACTAAATTTCTGTTTTTTCATGGTCATGGGCCAACAAAAGTATTTTACCACCACCTCCCCCTCAAAAAAAACAACAATTAAAGCACCTCAGGTCTGTCTGTCCTGAAAACATATCTGGCAGAGCTGATCTTAGTCATAAGAAGATTTCATCAGCAAAGACCAGAAACTTATCAAAATCTGAATTTACCACAGTACAAAAGCCTTGCTGATAGTGTAATAACGAAGAAGTTGTATATGGTTGGAACCCCCGGGGAAAGCCATTTGATTAAGAAATGGTTACGGTAGATTATGGCTTAGAAAAGCCAAAGAACAACTGAAGGGACTGTCCCTAAAGCAATTCTATTTACTTCAAAATCACTGATTCCTCTTCTCACACAGTGAAGGAGGTCAGGAAGCAGAAGTAAATGTTTATCTTTTGTCTTATTTGCATAATTAAGACTTCTTTAAATTATTTTCAGAGAATAGCTTTAAAATTATTTAAAAATAATTCAGGCCGGCCCGGTGGCTCATGCCTTTAATCCCAACACTTTGGGAGGCCGAGGTGGATGGATTGCTTGAGCTCAGGAATTCAAGACCAGCCTGGGCAACATGATGAAATCTCATCTCTACCAAAAATACAAAAATTAGCTGGGTGTGGTGGTGGGCCCTTGTACTCCCAGCTACTAGTGAAGCTTGAAGCAGGAGAATCACTTGAGCCTGGGAGGCGGAGGCTGCAGCGAGCTGAGATCGAGCCACTGCACTCCACATGGGTGACAGAGAAAGACTCCGTCTCCAAAAAAAAAAAAAAAAAAAAAATCATGGACATGGCAACAAATCACACCATATAGGAAAGCTTACGGTGATCAAGCACACACTTGCCTGCCCCGGTGCTTACTTATCTGCTGGGTCCAATTTTAGCTCTTGCAGTTAACTCCCTCTTTCTAATAAAGGGTTCATACTGCTATATTTTTAACTTTGTCTAATGGAAAATTTCAAACACCCAAAAAGTACAGAGAATAGTTTACTGAACCCTATGTACCCATCAGCTAACTTCAACCATTACTAGCATATAGAAATCATGATTCACTTTAATTCTCCTAACCCCAGATTAGTTCAAAGCAAATCCCAGATGTTACACATCATTTCATCGGAAAATCCTGCAGTGTCTTGAAGAGTTAAAGGTTCTTTTTCTTTTAGAGACAATTGCAAATATGGTTCAACAATAAAAAGAACTACTGATACACATAACAACCCGGACAAATCTCCAGAGAATTATGCTGAGTGAAAAGCCAGTCCCAGAGTTACACAGTACATGACTCCATTAGGGTAACCTTTTCGAAATGACAAAACTGTAGGAATGGAGAAAGATTCGTGGTTGCCAGGGGATGAGGCGGGGTTATGGGTAGGAAGTGGATGTAGCTACAAAAGGCCATAGGAGAGCTCTCTGGATCTTGGCTGTATCAATATCTTGGCTGTGACACTGAACTATGGTTTTGCAAGATGTCACAATTGGGGGAAACTAGCTAGGAAAAGGGTACTTGGGATCTCTCTGCCTCACTTCTTAGAACAGTGTGTGTATACAGAATGACCGCAAAATTTAAAATGTATGCAGGGGACAGAGGCTCATGTCTGTAATCCCAGCACTTTGGAAGGCCTGGGGGGAGCAGATCACCTGAGGTCAGGGTTTGAGACCCGCCAGGCCAACATGATGAAACCCCGTCTTTAAGTAAAAATACAAAAATTAGCTGAGCATGGCGGTGCACACCTGTAGTACCAGCTACTTGGGAGGCTGAGGCAGGAGAATCACTTGAACCTGGGAGGAGGAGGTTGCAGTGAGCTAAGATCGTGCCACTGCACTCCAGCCTGGGCGACAGAGCGAGACTCTGTTCAAACAAAACAAAACGTAATTCAACAAAACACAAAAACCATGATGGCAATTTTCCCCAGTATCTCCTCAAAGTTCAAATTTCTCCCTTGGCCCATAATTTTTTTTTTCCCTAAAACAATTGTTCTAATCAGGATCCCAATAAGATCTCCATACGTACCATTGGATTAATGTCTTTTAGTCTCTTTTATACTATAGCTCCTTCTTTTACTTCCCTTGACATTTATTTGGTGAGTAAATTGAGGCATCTTTCCTACAGAATTAGCCAAGTCCTAGATTTGGCTCACTACGGTCAGTGTGTCTATGTTCCTCCACGTCCTATAAATTGGCAAGTAGATCTAGAAGCTTGATTAGATTCAGTTTTGATGGACAAATTTGAATACAATTGTATAACCAACAAATTAAAACTTGCATATAATATGGTGGATGAGATGTTTTGACATATGTATACATTGGGACATGATTAAACTAACATCTCCACCACTTCACATAATTATTTTATGGTAAGAACACTTACAATGTCATCTCTTAGCAATTTTCACATATACATTATTATTTCCTAGTCACCATGCTGTATAATACATCTCCAGAACTTACTCATCCTGTCTAACTGAAACTTTGTACCCTTGAACCAACATCTCATCATCCCCCACCACTCAACCCACTAGCCCTCCTGACAACCACCA
Organism: Macaca thibetana thibetana; assembly: GCF_024542745.1. Lineage (NCBI taxonomy): Eukaryota > Metazoa > Chordata > Mammalia > Primates > Cercopithecidae > Macaca > Macaca thibetana. Next base: position 118,038,672 of record NC_065585.1, read on the forward strand.
TTCTATTCTTAGCTTCTGTAAGTTTTTTGTTTGTTTGTTTAAAGATTCCACATGTGAGATCTTCTTGTCTCTCTGTGCCTGGGCTATTTTACTTAACATAATGTCCTTCTATCCTTCTATGCTGTCAAAATGACAGGATTTCTTTAACGCTGAACAGCATTTTGTTGTGTGTGTACACACATATTTTTTCTTTATTCATTCATCTGTTGATGGATACTTAGCCTGAATCTGTAACTTGGTTATCGTTCTTTGATAAACTGATTTCATTTCCTTTGGATACATACCCAGAAGTGGGATTTGCTGGATCATATGGTAGTTCTATTTTTAACTTTTTGAGGAACCCCCATACTGTTTCCCATAATGTCTTGTGAAAATGGATTATTTGGAGTTACCGTGTCATAAACAACTGGAGTCCAGAGACCAGGGGGCAAAAAGCACTTGGGACTGTAAGACTAAATTTAACTACCACCATCACTCACCAATCAGAGCTTACCAGCTCCCCAAAACTTTGCGTAGGGCCAGTGAGTTTTCTTTCTAAATAATATGTAACATTTCTCTTTCTACTCAAAATGCCAACTTTCTTTGTTCTTAGGACATATCAAAGACCACCTCAGTCTGTGTATGCCCCAAACTGCAATTACATTTTCCCAAATAAAACATTTTGTTTAGAGGTTCAGTTCTGTATTTTTAGTTGACTTTGCCAATCAAAACAAGCTGTAGCAATTTACATTCTTACCAACAGTGTACAAAGGGTTCCCTCTTCTCCATATCCTCTCCAATGCTTGTAATCTTTCACCTGTTTGATAATAGCTAGTGATATCTCACTGTGGTTTTAATTTGCATTTCCCTGATGATTAGTGATGTTAGCCATTTGCATGTCTTTTGAGAAATGTCTATTCTGGACCTTTGCCCATTTTTCAATTGGTGTGTTCTTGCTATTGAGTTGTTTGAGTTTCTTACATATTTTGGCTATAAACCCCTTATCAGATGTATGGTTTGTAGTTGTAATATCTTCTCCCATTCTATATGGTGTTTCCTTCCTCTGTTGATTGTTACTATGATGTCACATCAGCCTTTTATCAAATGTTTTAGCAGCTTTGTTGAGCATTTTTTTATTAGCTGGAATTCTTCTATAAACAACTTTTCCCTCATCAACTATTTGTTATTTTATTTTCCTGTTATCAGAAAAATGAGTGGGTATCCTAGCAAGCTTCTGAAGTGTCCATTACTTAAAAAAAGTAATAAACTTACGTGTTATTTCATGATTGTACTACTTCAACGCTTTGCAATGCTGATGGTCATATTTGGTCAGTGGAAGCCCCTTGAAGATGGTTTTGTGTCCGCTAACACGACACCAGTAGTTTTATTTAGCATCCTTCCTTGTACTCTGGTACAGACCCAGCCAGGCTCACTTTTTAAATTTGTTGTTGTAAATCTGACAGCAGTCATTTCACCAAGGGACGCTAATCCCTTTTAACTGGTATGTCTAATGACAATCTATGCACCAGGGATGCTCATGAATTTAAAGCTTTATCAGTGGACAGAGCTGAACAATTCCAATTTCTACTCTTATTTCCAAGTCAAATTTAGTCTTACAAAGTTTTAAATTTCTTGGATTTAAAAATTTATCTTTTGTCTCTTAGTGAATGATTCTTAATGATGGGAAAAATTGCTTATTTGTTTTATTCTAAATTGAGTGCTTCTATTGAGTGTTTCATACTGTTTATAATTTCTTTGCAGTTATTTTTATCCTTAAGATTTATTCCCCTTATAGGGCCAGGTGCGGTGGCTCACGCCTGTAATCCCAGCACTTTGGGAGGCTGAGGTGGGCGGATCACGAGGTCAGGAGATCGAGATCATCCTGACTAACATGGTGAAACCCAGTCTCTACTAAAAAATACAAAAAAAAAAAAAAAAAAAAAAAAAAATTAGCTGGGCATGGCTGCGTGCGCCTGTAGTCCCAGCTACTTGGGAGGCTGAAGCAGGAGAATGGCATGAACCCGGGAGGCGGAGCTTGCAGTGAGCCGAGATTACACCACTGCACTTGAGCCTGGGTGACAGAACGTCTGAGACTCCATCTCAAGAAAAAAAAAAGAAAAAAAAAAAAAGACTTATCCCCCTTATATTCAAATTTCTAGGTTTGAAAAAATTCTTAATGAGGTTAAGCCACCAACTTGACGTAGTAAGATTACTTTGTCAAATTTTGCTTTCGCTTTTTAGAGATTGTTCTCTTTCTCCTAACTTTAATTTTGTTTCATAGTCAGGCAAAACATTTAAATGGTCCCACAATCAAAACTAAAAAACAGTACACTTAATGAAGTCTAGCTTGAATTCACATTCTCTCCTGTCTCCTCCCTTCTCCCTATAGCCAGTTTTTAATTTTTCTTTGGCTTATTCTACAACTTAAAAATCGAAACTTTATGTGTGTGTATATACATATACCATTATTATTTTTTAATGGTCTCTACTTTCTTAGACGAAGGGTAATGTATTAGTTTGTAAGGCTACTATAATAAAATGCCACAGACTATGTAGTTCAAACAACAGAAATTAATTTTCTCCCAGGTCTGGAGGCTGGCAGTGTTGTTGGCAGGGCTGGTGTCTCTTGGGGCCTCTCTCCTTGGCCTTCAGATGGCCACCCTGTGGCTGTGTCCTCACATGGTCATTTTCTATGCACACGCGTCCCTGGTGTCCCTTTGAGGGTTCGAATTTCCTCTTCTTACAAGAACACCAGTCAGAGTGGATTAGGACCCACTCTGTGGATCTCATTTTAACTTAATAACTATTTTAAAGACCAAATCTCCAAATACAGTCACATTCTGAGATCCTGGGAGTCAGGACTTCAATATATAAATGTGGGAGGGGACACAATTCAGTCCATAACCGGTAGTTGATCACATATATTGTTTTATAACATGCTTTTTTCATTTTAACAGTAAACACAGTCACCCTGCAGTATCTGTACGGGAATTGGTTCTAGGACCTCCTGTGGATACCAAAAATCTGCAGATACTCAAGTCCCTGACACAAAATGGCACAGTATTTGCATAGAGCCTATGCAAACTTCCTTTCACAGCATTATACTGTAAAAATACAGCATAACTATGCTTTAAAGCATCTCTAGATGACTTAACACTGAATACAATATAAATACTACATAGTTAATATGCTGTATTTTAAAATTTGTATTTTTAAAATTGTATTGTTATTGGATTTTTCTGAGTATTTTCTTTTTAAAAAATAATATATTAAAAAAAATACAGATGGGGTTGTACTATGTTGACCAGGCTGGTCTCGCACTCCTGGCCTCAAGCAGTCCTCCAATCTCAGCCTCCCAAAGTGCTGAGACTACAGGTGTGAGTCACCTCACCCAGCCCTGAATGTTTCTGATTCGACCAACCACAGATGCTGGACCACAGTATATAAAGGGCCATCTGTGTCCCCTTGGCATCACTGCATAGAAGTGTATGGAAGTTCTCTTCACAGCTTTCTACAGCTGTCTAATACTCACTTTATGGAAATACCACAGTTTTTTCAACAAGTCTCATATCGATGAGCATATGGTTTGCTTTTAGTCTTTTGCTTTACAAAGAATGCTGCAATAAATAAACACATATTTTTGTATTTTGATCAGTGAATCTCTGAGATAGATTTCTAGAAATAGGCCTATTGGGTCAAAGGATAAATGAATATTTAATTTGGCCAGATACTGCCAAATACTCCTCCACAGAGGTCTGCTTTAACAGAAAATGTATGAGTGTGCGTTTTTGCCCCATAGCCTCACCACGTGAGTATGCTGTCAACTTTCAGATTTTTGGTATCTAAAAGGTGAGAAACGCATCTCAATGCACGTTAGAGATGCAGTTCTCTTACGCTGAGGAAGCCTGAACATTTCCTTCCTATGTTGAAGGTCATTTTCATTTCAGTTTTGTAAATGTTTTGTTATCTTTTGAAGACTGTTCCTTTCTAAGTAACTTAGAAGCTCTTTAAATATTAGTGACATTAATCCTTGGTGTCTGATATGAGTTGCAAATACTTTTTGTCCTTTGTCTTTTAAATTTTCTTATGGGGATTTTTTTCCTTATGTATACTCCATGATGTATGGTTCAAAAGATATCAAATTCACCAATCCTTTGCCCTCACTGTTTCTGGTTTTAAGTCACACTTTGGGAACTTTCTCTATTTCTGGTTTATAAAGGAATTTACTCTTGAGGATTCTAACGCTACTTCTGGTTGAGAAGTGGCGTTTAATCTAATTTTAGTTATCTGTCAATGCCTTGCTATGAAAGATGAAAAAAACTGCTCACTTAAAACCAAACCTGCCTCTTTTCTATGTTAATTTTGGTTCTTCTGTTGGTAAACATTGAACTTTTACATTTCTATTTCTTTTCATTAAAATTTAAAATATATATCTTGAATGTCTCATGATAATGATAATGGCCACAAAGCTTATTATGGTCAGGCGCTTTTCTAAGAGTTGAGCACGCATGAATTCATTAAGATTCACAAACTTCTAACATCCATTTCCACCACTGTTTTACAAACAAACAAAACAGGAGTCCAGACTTTTACCCAGCATTGCACTGGAGGGAGGAATGAACGCAGGATTTAAACCCAGGGGTCTGGTCCAGAGTCTGCACTCTTGCCAGCAACATCATTAGCCCCCTTGTTTCTACCTTTTTAACTCATTTTTCACCTTCTGCCATTAACTACATTTTCCTGTTATTATTGGATTGTTAACACTTACATCGTCCTGCACAACAAAAAGCTTCGTCCTTAGTTGAAAACAAATAGCATCTATATTATGATGACTGTGCAAACATTTTTCATGGCTCTGCCAAGCACAACTTTCATATTCCTTTCTTCTCCTCTGGGACCCTTGAGGGAGATGATTCCTAGCACCATAAAATCTACTTTTCCTTATTCTGCATTATTGCTTGAAATCATAGTAACGCTTGCTTCATATTTACTCTAAAACTTTTACACAGACTTCTATTTGAAATGGTATATAATTACCATTTTTTTTTTTTTGTATGTGACATACCTTTCATTCTTTCAATCACAGGTCTTTTCTGTTTTTTTCCTCCAGCACCTTCTCCCTGCTCAAATTTGGACTGGTTGCTCTTCTGGGCTGGCTGAACAGCTATAACCAGCGATTTCCCTTTGATCACGCTCTTGTATTGTTAGATCCATTGTGTCCTGAATTCTTAAGCTTAGTTCCTCATTTTGCTAAAGTTTCTCCTCCAGTAGCATCCAAAGAAAAATAACTTTATGGCTGGGCATGCTGGCTCAAGCCTGTAATCCCAGCACTTTAGAAAGCTGGGGTGAGAGAAGTGATTGAGCCCAGGAAGAGTTTGAGACCAGCCTGGGCAACAAGGTGAGGCCAACCCCCACACCCCCACCCTGCTACAAGAAAGTAAAACAAAATGAGCCAGCCAGGCATGGTGGCTCAAGCCTGTAATCCCAGCACTCTGGGAGGCTGAGGAGGGCAGATCACGAGGTCAGAAGCTCGAGACCAGCCTGACTAACATAGTGAAACCTCGTCTCTACTAAAAATACAAAAATTAGCCAGGCATGGCGGTGCGCACCTGTAGTCCCAGCTAATTGGGAGGCTGAGGCAGGAGAATCGCTTGAACCCAGGAGGTGGAGGTTGTGGTAAGCCAAGATCATGCCACCGCACTCCAGCCTGGGGCAACAGAGTGAGACTTCATCTCAAAAACAAAATAAAACAAAATAAAACTAGCCAAGTGTGGTGGTGTGCACCTGTAGTCTCAGCTACTCATGAGGCTGAGGTGGGAGGATCACTTGAGCCCGGGAGGTCAAGCATGCAGTAAGCAGTGAGCAGTGACTGCAGCACTGCACTCCAGCCTGGGTGAGAGTGAGACCTCTCAAAATAAAAAGAAAAGAAAAAAAGAAACACTCAAATGTCTTTTATTTTTTCCTTCACACTTAATTGAGACTTTGGCTTGGTGTAGAATACTCAGTTAAAATTAAGTTTTCTTCTAAGCTTTAAATGAACTCTTGTATGATTTTGCGGCTTTCAGGCTATTGTTAGACTTGATGCCACTCTGGTTCTTATGTCTCTGTAGGAAAAGTCCACTTTCCTCCTTATCCTTATTGTTCAGTTTCACAGTTACAGGCCTACCCCCTGGCTGTTCTTCATTGTACCAGGCATTCAGTGGGTGCTTTTAACTTGAAGACTCCTTTCTTCAGTTCTAGGAAATCGTCTTCTTTTAATTGGATAATTTCTTCCATTCTATTTTTGGGAAATCCTCTTCTTTTATTTGGATAACTTCTTCCATTCTCTTTTATCCTTCTTCTTCCTAACAGTCCTATAGATGTCTCCTAGATTCTCGTTTCCAGTCTTTCTTTTGCTCTACCTTCTGGGCGACTTTCCTTAACTTTAATTCTTTTGTCCAACTACTAAATTTCATGTTTTTGCAATTCCTTTTTCATAGCATCTCCTTACTTTCATGCAGATGATATTTTCTTAAATTAGAGTACATATTTATATATATAAAATTTCCTTCTATTCCTTGAATAACCTATTTCTCTGAGGTCAGTTTTTAACCTTATTAACATTGGTCTTTTCTCCTTCATGCTATTTGTTCTATTCAATTGTCTGTTTCTTATTTAAGATTGGGTAAGTTGGTATAGGTTTACTTGCTTTCCAGCTCAGTCTATTTCCTGCATGAAAATCCTACCTAGGAACTCTGTGTGGGGCAGGGTGGGGCAGAATGCTGGAGTGTCAACTGTCAGGATTTGCATCAGGGCAGGAGCTGGCTGTCAAGACTGTGGGACTTTCCAAATGCCAGAATGAGGGCTTTAATCTAGATGACAACATCTGTTCTGAGCATCAGGGTGGGAGGGGGCTGGCATGCCAACTGGTGCAAACTGTCCCAAATATAGGACTTCAATTCATCTCTCTGTTTTTCAGTACCACCTCTCACACTCACCATCCATCGTACCTGCCAATTCTGGGCCAAGGTCTCTTGGGATTCCCATGAACAGGCCTGCTCCCGGCTCCTCTCTAGTTCCCTCCTAGAACATTCTGAGCTGTCAATCTTTCCACCTTTTTTTATCTGTCAACATGCTCCCATCTGCTTGGTCTTCTAGAAATTCATTGAAAGCTGTTGTCGGTTTCTCAATACCCCTCCTCATCCCTTTCCTCCTCTCATTGCTATTCTAACTGTATTCCTTTTATTACATAAATGGTATTAGTTCAGCAAAGTCCTGGGAGGGATTGCAGTGACTTAATGCTCAATCCTTTTTGTACTTTCTGGCCAAAATTTTATATGAATAGGTGCATATTCTTTGTAAGAGTGCTTTAAAATGTATATATATATATACACACACACACGAAGAAAATCAATTTCTAATATAATAAGTTGTATGTATATTTTTGAATTAATGGTATTTTTTTCAGTAAGATAATCTTTCATCATTTTATCAAGAATGTGTGACCTAAAAAAGTGAACTAAAGCAGGAAAACACTCAGTTCCTTCCGGATTTAATGACTTAAGGATATCTGTGCCATTTAACCAAGAAAAGCAGTCATTTTTATTTTATGGAGGGGAAAAGAAGTTTATGGAATGTTTTGGGTGGGTGTGTAGATTGGTAAGTTTAGTTTTAGAAATGCTGATTTTGACATAGCATGGTTAAAGACAGATGTCTAGTATGTAGTTGAACACAGATTTATAGATCAGGAAGTTCTAGTCTTCATATATGGTCATTAACTATGTTTATGAAATTACCCAGAAAACAAACAATTTACAAGGGCAAAGAAGAGAATTCTGGAAAATACAAACATTTAACAATGGGGGACAGAAAACAAACCTTAGACAGAGACTGTACAGGAGTGTTCCATCATGTCAAATGCTAAGATGTCCAATAGGAACAGGACTGAAAAGTATGCACTGGCTTTAGTATTAAAAATAAGGTGAAGCAGCAAAGTGGTGAAGAAGGCCAGATGTCAGTGAATGTGTAGTAGCACTACCCCCAACTCCTGTGTGAGTGTCTCTAGAGGCTATGTCAGATAGGAGAAAGGATAACTCAGTCAGACTGGAAATTTTGCTGGATGGATGAGGTGGAAGGAAAAGGATCCGGAATTGAGATTCCTGACAAGAGTTGGAAACACTTCACTCAGTTCAGGATGAAGAGGGAAATGTGAACTTAAGATGTGTCTAAAAGCTTAATAGTGCAGAAAGAATTTCAGAGTAAGGGAGTGAGCAGGCTGGATGGACAGGAAGTTGGCAGTCAGAGAATGAGCATTGCTACACATGCGAAGGTGTTAGGCAGTAACAAGTTGCAAGAATGGCAGCAAGAGTGAGTAGCTGGCTTCAGAGTGTGGAGTCCAGATCACTGGGCTGGAGAAGGAAAAGGAACTGGATTAAGGTGTTAAATTGGCTAATCACATGGACTGTAAGCGTATCTGAGATGACGAGAAGTGTTAGGAAAGACTGAGAGCTAATTTCTAAATTTTTCCTTAAATTTAGGGAAAAATTTGATTCAGCAACTGGAAGAAGAGAATCTAACAAGTAGCAAGTGGCACACTCATCCCTGTCTAAAAAAATCAGGATTCCCAAAAGGATGATATGTTGGGGTAGATTCAAACATGAGAATCAATTTCAGGTTTGAGTGCCTATTAATTTACTGTGCAGGACACACGCAACACAAGAAGATGAAGAAGATGCAAAAGTGTTCCTTAGGTAATTCAAAGTTAAGTATATAACCCCCCAACCCCATTCTACTCCACGACAAGATTGCATTAATAATCTTTGTCCAATGGCGACTGGAAAAAAATTTGTTTCTGTATCTTCCTAATCATACAATAAGGAAACACACCACTTCTACTCTTTATTATATCTTTAAACACATGCTTACCTGATTCTTCTTAGGAAGTGCTCTCTTTGTACACTTCGTTTCTTGAGACTTCCTCCTATTACTTTTCTTTTCTTTACAAGGCTGAACTTCTGTATTCAATAAGTTGCAAACATTTTCTTCTACAAAACTGACCAATTGCTATAAGGAAAGTGTAAAGTAAGGATACCATAAAGCACAAGCAATTACATGTAAATGTGCAGCTCTCAATCTTGTTGTGCTTCCCAGGATGCTTCTACCACTTTAGATCCCACTTCTTAATTCACAAATCCTATTAAAAGCACTTTGATGAAAATTGGTGGAAATGGTAATTACCAATTTCTGAATCATCAAATGCAGACCCAGAAGCATATATACATCACCCAATTATATTGGGGAAGAAAGAAAAAACAGCTTAAGAATTCGTTAATTTATTCATTCATCAACTACTCATTAAGAACCTACAATTTAGCACCTAACTGCTGGGTTATGGGGACAAAATCATGAATTTTTAGATTATCTAGGTTTGAATCCTGGGTTTAACATCCAACCATATGAAAGTATATGTTTATACTTTATGATGTTATAAACAAAAATCCAAATTTTATCTAATTTAACAAAATAGCAAAAAACATGCATTCAATGGGAGTTATGCTTATATATAACTCCCAGGTGAAATCAAGTGTTAAAAATCAAACAGACTGAAGCACAATTTTAAAAAGGTTATACTTATTTTCTGGTTCTGTTAATTACATGCTGATCCTCTCCACTTTCACATCAAAGAAATTCATAAAATCATACAGATCCCAAACAAATTTTGTTAACTTCCATGTTAACACAGCTCTGAAAGCAGCTTTTTTTTTGAGATGGAGTCTCCCTCTGTCGCCCAGGCTGGAGTGCAGTGGCCAGATCTCTGCTCATTGCAAGCTCCGCCTCCCGGGTTCCTGCTATTCTCCTGCCTCAGCCTCCCGAGTAGCTGGGACTACAGGCGCCCGCCACCTCGCCCGGCTAATTTTTTGTACTTTTTAGTAGAGACGGGGTTTCACTGTGTTAGCCAGGATGGTCTCGATCTCCTGACCTCGTGATCCGCCCATCTCGGCCTCCCAAAGTGCTGGGATTACAGGCTTGAGCCACCGTGCCCGGCCCAAAGCAGCTTTTAAGATTTTTCTTCTAATATAATTAAAATCAAATCAGAAACACATTATCACCTTATAGGTTACATGCTAGGTAGGATAAAGTATTAGTTTTTTTTTTTTTTAGACAGAGTCTTGCTCTGTCGCCCAGGCTGGAGAGCAGTGGCACGATCTCGGCTCACTGCAAGCTCTGCCTCCCGGGTTCATGCCTTTCTCCTCCTGCCTCAGCCTCCCTAGTAGCTGGGACTACAGGCACCCGCCACCACGTACAGCTAAGTTTTTTTGTATTTTTAGTAGAGACGCGGTTTTATCGTCTTAGCCAGAATGGTCTTGATCTCCTGACCTCATGATTCGCCCACCTCGGCCTCCCAAAGTGTTGGGATTATAGGCGTGAGCCACGGCGCCCAGCCAAAGTATTAGTTCTTAATGACACTGATTAAACCAAGATTTCACCCATTATCATTTGACAACGAAAACAGAAAAAGTATATTGTATGATTTAAAAACAAGTATGTTGTGCCAAACACAAACACTTACATTTCTTCTGTTAGAAGTCCTTGTTATTCTACCAACTTTATGAGAGGGTATTTTCTCATGGTTATTTGAAGAACTAAAGGTATCTGTGCCTGATAAGACAAAGACAGAATCAGGGTAGGAAACCAAAAATTATAACATGCATCTTCCTTTGGAAACACTGTGTTTAGGATACCCACATTTAATATCATATCTAAACAAAAAAAGAGGAGTCAAGCAGCAGAAATTTTGAAATCCAATTTTTTTTCGTTTTAAAAAATTTTAAGTTTACTGGATACTCAGAAACTTTCACCACTTTCCATGGTGACTGCTTAACATATTACCAAGCTAAGACAGCAGAATAAATCACATTATAATAAATGCATGTATTTTCATGAACGTCCATTTATTCCACGATACATTTTGTATAATGAAATCACAATAAAGGGCATTAAGATAACCATGAAAATACTTTACTTGTTTCAAATTTTATTTAAAGTGTAGGATAGGAAAATTTTATTTTGACCACTTTACTTTTTTGAGATGGAGTCTCACTCTGTCACCCAGGTTGGAGTACAGTGGTGCAATCTCAGCTCACTGCAACCTCCATCTCCTGGGTTCAAGTGATGCTCCTGCCTCAGCCTCCTGAGTAGCTGAGATTATAGACACCCACTACCATGCCTGGCTAATTTTTTTTTTTGTATTTTCAGTAGAGACCAGGTTTCACCATGTTGGCCAGGCTGGTCTCAAACTCCTGACGTCAAGTGATCCACCTGTCTCAGCCTCCCCAAGTGCTGGGATTACAGGCATGAGCCAACGAGCCCGGCATGTGACTTTTAATGATATAAATGAAAGGCATATAATGTGTTTAAGGGTATGGGTTTTGGAACGTGATAGACTATAGTTCAAATTTTAGCTCTAACTTAGTAACGCATGGCTTGGAGTCTACTATGTTTGGTTTGTGTCAACAAGAAGCCACTAAAGGGTTTCCGCCAGGGAGGACACCTGAATAAAGGTGCCCGTCCCATGACATCTGCCAGCTAAGTCCTGGTTTGTCAGAAAAGATGGGAGCAATCTCTGTTGCTTTGTCATAATCATAAAATATCCAGAGACCTTGGAAAGCACATGTGCTAAAAATGCCACACTAATGTTGAGGAAAAAGTCTGGATATTCAAGAATGATCCTTATAATCCAGATATCAGTTCTGTAAACCGTGAAGAGCAGTTTGTCACTGATACTTAAGAGTTGAGAGGCTAACTCCACTGCTTCTAGCAACTAACAAAATGGGGATTCCATCTGAGGAAGTGAATTGTGGGTGATTATGAAGTATGAGGCTTGGAATGGAAAAGGGATGGATGAATAGCTTCATGTCAGCTTTCCAATACTATTAGGTTTTTTTAAACCAAGTATATGTTGTGGTAACAAATATGAAATTTTTAAAAGAAAATAAAAACAGTCAACATATACACACATAAAAAATAACACTTATGATTTTAAGGTAAACAAAAGTTACTACCTGAAAGGGTCTCAGAGATTGATGACTTATTAGGAGAACTCAGAACGGCAAATGATACTTGAAGTGGTTCTATGTTTTCCTAAACAAAGGAAAAAAGAGTAGAAGTTAGATATCTTTAAAAGCAGTGAATATATAATGTGCCCAAAAGAAAAGTAAGAATTTATTTTGGTAGGAGAAACTATAATAAACATACAGATGGGTAATCAATAAAAGATTCTAAAAGTCAAAGCAAAACAAATATATTGAATAGAAAAATATATGTATATCACTTACCAATCATGTTTGCAATTGAAGGTTTACTAACTGCAATCCATCAAACTATTAAGAAAATTTATAAGCAAAAGTACACATAATGATCTGCTGCTAAATTTCTAACTCTTATAAAGAAAATTTAAAAATTCATTCATAAACACAATCTAATGTTATAACATTACTCAGGAAATTCCAGGGTAAGATGGCAATATAAATACAGATAGCAAATCTTTTCCACATAATTGCTGGTAAGACATTAACTGTTGGTTTTGCATAGACAACATTTGTCACTTTGAAGAAATTCTCTTTTATTACCATTTTGCTCAGAGGTTTTGTTTTTTAAATGAGAAATGGATACTAGATTTTGTTAAATGCTTTTTCTGCATCTACTCAGATGACCATATTTCTTAGTTTCTTAACAAGGCGAATTACACTGATTGTTTTTCAAACATAACACAACTTTGCAGCCCAAGGCTAAATCTCACATGGTTATGATGTATTTTATCTTTTTATATATTGCTATGTTTACAAGGATACTGAACTGTAGTTTTCTTCTCTTGCAATGCCTGTCTGATTTTAGCACCAGGTTAATGCTGAAATCACAATGCTGACATCAATTAACCTACTCCTTCAATTTGTGGAAAAACTTGTGTAGAATTAGTATTTTAACTTGCTCAAATGTTTGGTAGTACTCATCAGTAAAATCATCAAAAACTAGCCAGGCATGGTGATGTGTGCCCATAGTCCCAGCTACTTGGGAGGCTAAGATGGAAGGATACAGAAGGATAGCTTGAGCCTGGGAGGTTGAGGCTGCAGTGAGCCATGATCACACCACTGCACTCCAGCTTGGGTGACAGAGTAAGACCCTACCTCAAAAAAAAAAAAAAAAAAAAAAAAAATCATCTGTACCTAGAGTTTTCTTTGTGGGAAGGTTTAACTAAAATTTAAATGTCTTAAGTTGATATAGGGCTACTGAGGTTATTTATTTCACCTTTAGGGAGCTTTGGTAGTTTGTCTTCCAAGGAATGTATCCAGTTTACCTGAGTTGTTAAATTCATTGGTATAAATCTGTTCAATATGTACAAGGAGTCAGGGAAGTATTATTTGTAATGGGGAAAAATTCACAAAAACCTACATACAAAATAGATTAATTTAAACCATGGCATATCATTTAGTGTATCTCATTATTTCAAAGCATAGTGATTGCTCATGCAAAGCAGGTGAAGCTCGATGAAAATACAGGTAAGTTTGTTCCATGCTTTTCTTTTTTTTTTTTTTTTTTTGAGACGGAGTCTCGCTCTGTCGCCCAGGCTGGAGTGCAGTGGCCGGATCTCAGCTCACTGCAAGCTCCGCCTCCCGGGTTTACGCCATTCTCCTGCCTCAGCCTCCCGAGTAGCTGGGACTACAGGTGCCCGCCACCTCACCCGGCTAGTTTTTTGTAATTTTTAGTAGAGACGGGGTTTCACCATGATAGCCAGGATGGTCTCGATCTCCTGACCTCGTGATCTGACCATCTCGGCCTCCCAAAGTGCTGGGATTACAGGCTTGAGCCACCGCGCCCGGCTGTTCCATGCTTTTCACACTTACAAGATTCTCCCCCTTGTCATCAAAATCTGGTTGAGGTAATGGTTCAGGAACAGGTGACTGCTCAAGCAGCAGGGAACTGAGACCATCGAAGTCCTTTTTACAAACAGGTGTTCCTCCTTTACGCAATGGAGTATTTGCTGGCAAAGATTCATCAAACACTTCCGGGCTTAAGTCCTCTCCAAAAGTAACTCTCTTCCTCTTCCTCATATTTAGAAAGGCTGGTGCTTCAAAATTTTCTTCGTCTTTTATAATTAGATAATAAATGAGAGTAACTTAAAAATTAAGCTATATTTCTTATCTAAAAGGCATATACTAGAATCTTTTAATGTGATTATATTCAGCTATTATTTGTATAACAGCTAGTAAAGCTACAAAATAATTGTTGGTAGAGCAAATTCAAAATGGAGAAGATAAGCACATTTCCAATTAAAATATGATAACAGATTTCCAAGTAAAAATGTGCATATCTTAAACGTTTATAAAATTGAAATATAAATTTTCTTACAAATCCCACCACTAAGTAAAAATGGATCCATGAAATGGACACACCAATTCTGAGGCTCTCCAAGGAGATTCTATCCCTTTCAACTGTTCTTCATTCAAGTGTTATTTCAGAAACATTAAGGCATTGAAAATTTCATATATTATACCAGGTTTATTAACAAGAAAATGATATCCTCAAGCTTAAAAACAAGTATGAATTTCTTACCTGCTTCTTTATCTTTGCAACAGTGTGGGAGATTTGAGATTAAGCTGGGATGAGTCCCATCATCATCACAGAGGTTGTTACAGTGTTCCTAAACAGAATAAACATCAATGAATCATTTTACATATAGAAATACATAGATGTCATCATTAAAAACGGCAGTTTTGAAATTCTCTGTCAGCTGCAGATAGATACTCCTGTATGAAAGATTACCTTTATTTTCAGTAACTGTCCTGGCTCAAAACCATGATATCAGGCACAAATCATAACTATGTCCCCTACATACCACTTTAGAACACGGCATTTCAGGGCAAAATTGAAGCACAGGAATCAATAAACGTGGATCAAATTCATTCAGTGTTTGATCTAGCAAATAAAGTTAAGGAAAACATGAGTAGCTAGAATAAAAGCATATGGTTATCGCTTGGTATCTATGGGAGATTCGTTTTAGGGCCCCCTATGATACCAAAATCCACGGATGCTCAAGTCCCTTTTATAAAATGGCACCGTATTTTCATACAACTTGAACACATCCTCCCGTACACTTTAAATACTACTTATAATATCTAATACAATGTTAAATGTCATGTAAAAGAATACTTTTTTTTAATTTATTTATTTTTGAGACAAGGTCTGGCTCTATCACCCAGGCTGGAGTGCAATGGTGCAATCTCAGGTCACTGCAACCTGTCTCCCAGGCTCAAGCCATTCTCCCATCTCAGCCTCCCGAGTAGCTGGGACTACAAGTGCGCACTACCACACCCAGCTAATTTCTGTATTTTTCTGCAGAGATGAGGTTTCGCCATGTTGCCCAGGCTGGTCTCGAACCCATGAGCTCAAGCAATCCGTGTGCCTCAGCCTCCCAAAGTGCTGGGATTACAGCTATGAGCCACTGTGCCCAACCTAAAAGAATACTTTTAAATGGCATTGATATATGGTGTTGTTAATATGTATGGTATGATGCTGTTATATGTTATTGTTTTTATGTGTTTTGTGACTTTTTTTCCCTGATAATTTTTGATCTGTGGTTGGTTTAATCCATGGATGCAGAACCAATGGATTTGAAGGCTACATGTACCATATATGGTGTCAGATGAGGAAAACTATATAAATGATCTGAGATGGAAGAATTGCACTAAAATAAGAAAAAAGCCAACAGTTAAATGGTATAACATCGTGTTCTATCTTTTAAACATGCGAACCACACCTATTCCTGGTATTTAAATCTTTTTACGTTACTATATTCTTGAAGAAGAAACAACGAAAGAAGGTAGCAGTTGTCCCTGTGTGTTTCTCCAAATGAAGATTACAGTGTAGGCAAGTTAGGAAGGAAGGGATATTGTAAGCCCCGTAGAAAAAGACAGAACAAGCCTAAACACAGGGCCCCTGGAGCTCAGCAGGAGACAGCCAGGCCTACAGACTGGATCAAAGTTCCCTCTTAATCACCACCTACTCGTCTAGCCTCAACCTAAACCTCTGACCAGTCCTTGTTATCAAGAATTCCTCATTTTCTCCTGTACATCCAATTCTAAGAACAGTACCTGCTCTAAGAAATAATCTTGCCCCAAATAAACCTCCTTCATCTGTCTCTCAAGTCAGTTCATTTTTCTGACCAGGAAAATGCACATACCAAATACTGCCAAATAAGTTAACTTATACAACAAAGCTCATGTTTACTTTTAGATTTATTTTTAACTAAAACAATCAGAAAAGTCAGCAAACAACTCACAATTTATATGCCTCCCAATTTTTGCCATCTTAGTATAAAGATCATTAGTTGTAAACGTTTTGTTTTCCTTTTTTTTTGAGACGGAGTCTCACTCTGTTGCCCAGGCTGGAGTGCAGTGGCCCAATCTTGGCTCACTGCAAGCTCTGCCTCCCAGGTTCAAGCCATTCTCCTGCCCCAGCCTCTTGAGTAGCTGGGACTACAGGCGCCTGCCACCACGCCTGGCTAATTTTTTGTATTTTTAGTAGAGACAGGGTTTCACTGTGTCAGCCAGGACGGTCTCTATCTCCTGATCTCGTGATCCACCTGCCTTGGCCTCCCAAAGTGCTGGGATTACAGGCGTGAGACACTACGTCCGGCCAGTTGTGTTTTCATATGATTCTAATGACAAGACTTAATACTTGCTGTGTCATATTGTTATAAAATAAGAGTTCCACGGATCATTCAGATGTTGTCTTTTTGAGGAGAAGATATGAACAAACAGCGCTGTGTGTATTACAGATCCAAACCAGCTTTTTTTTTTGGCCCAGACTGGTCTCAAACTCCTGGGCTCAAGCGATCCTTCAGTCCTGGCCTTCCAAAGTCAGGGGATTACAGGTGTGAGCTATTGTACCTGGCCACAAATCAGCTCTTTAACCAAAATTATTAAAGCTTTATAAATAGCAACTGACCATCAATGATCCACATAAATAGAAGGTAATTTAGTCCCTTTTGGCTTCAGAACAGATCAGAATAGGCTTGTAGGCATACTTGTATGTTAAAATGTTTATCGTTTGAAAAAAAGATTTGTATTTCTGAGGTGCCAGACACTCGTGGTGATTTTATAGTATCCCATTTAATGCTCAAATTACTCGAAAAGTAGTTACTAACTTTACATTTTTATAGATAAGGAAACCAGGCACAGAAAGGTCAAATAATTTGCTCAGTGACTACGTTTCCAAGTCAAGATCTGAAACTTGGCATTTTGACTCCTGAGGCTATGCTCTCAAAATGTCATGGACTGACAGCCTGTCACGGATTTTAACAGCAGACTTATCTGGGTTCACTTAACAACCTACAAGCCTAAGTGTATGTCAAACAGGTCCTATACCTTTCTGGGAGCACTACTGCTGTATATATATGCCAGAACTATCAATAGAAACTACTCAATAAATGCCAGCTAGTTCCTACCAACTTCCTCTTTCCTCACATTGAGTGGGCTTAGAGAAAAAAGGATGGCTATAAGAGGTACTTTTAAGACCAAATATTTTGGGAGGAATAATCAGTTTAACAGACTGACACATTAATTATGATTAAGTAATCAATATCACTTATATAATTATATAAATCAATAATGTTAGTGCAATAAGATTATGTAAGATTATGACCCTTTATAAACTACAGTCTACTTATATTAAATTCTGCATACTATACACTATATTTAATTTTTAAAAAATAAGAACAAAAAGAAACTACACAGTGTTGTCAATAAGAAAAGATAAGGAAAAAAATTCACAATAAGACAGGTAAGACATTTTCTTTTAAACTAGTATGAAATATGACATTTCAAGGGTATTACTTTGAACGAAAATGCATTTTTATTCATTTGCTTTAGGAAATTTAACTCTCTTCTTACCTGTAAGCTCTCTAGACACATCTTAACAGAGGGTTTCTTCAGTACAGAACGAAGTACAAAGGTCTTAGGGGTGGAAAGGTCCCTCCTGCCCGCTGGAGTAGCTGGTGACCTGACATCAGGGACTGCGTCTGAGCTCACTTCTGCTGTGAACATGTCAGGCGAAACGGCATCGCTTGATCCTTTGCCCACTACACAGTCAGCAACCTTCAGTGCTTCAAGATAAACATGTAAACTTGAGAGGTGGAAGATCTCTTAAATCTGTTTGTTCTAGACCAAAAATATATTGTGTATTTGCAAAGATAATAACGTGCTATGAAGAAATTCAAACCTAATATAACCTGATTAGGAAGTAACGTCTGGGATTTCATTTGGAAAGAAAAAAGGAGGTAAAGAAGCAGCATTGGTCAGTTTTTACCTCAAATATGACTATGAAGGGTAAAGTGGGTATGGGGATTTGGCTCCCCAGGAAATCTCTGAGTCAGAGTTTGAAAGAAGGTATCATGAATCAGCTATAAGCTATTAGTGTGCCTCTACTCATGACACCTACTACTTGGACCATAAAAACTAATCTGAGCCAAGCACTGACTAATAAGCAATTTTACTGCTAGAGTCACAGGCATGTCAACATTCGAGGGTGGCAGGAACGAGAAGAGAAAGATCATCACACCAAACTACAAACACACTGCATGTGCCCCAAACAGGCATGGCTTTTCTTCTCAAATTCTTCCCACAGGAGAACGTTGCCTTATGATTAAGTGATCCATTTAACAAATACACGATGTGGCAGGCACTCCTCTGGGTGCTGAAGAAGTAAAGACGAGCACACTCCATCAACCAGCACGGAATAAGCAGGGATTATAATATCTCACAGCAGGAAGGAGGGAGAGGGAAGGAGTGGTGGCTATGAAGAGTAACATGAGGATCCTCAGGACAGAACCGCACGCTGTGGCTTGGCGGCACTGTGCTCACATGAATCCACACGTGATAAAACCACATGGACTAAACATACACAAAAGTGTGTGCATGTAAAACTGGTGAAATCTGAAAACAAGTTGGTGGATTGTAGCAATGTCCATTTCCTGGTTGTGATATTAATATATTGTAGCTATGCAACATGTCACTACTGGGGGAGACTAGGTGAAGGGAATACTGGATTTCTTTATATTATTTCTTACAACTAGATAACAAATTTAGTTATTTCAAATAAAAAGCTAAATATATATATATATATACACACACACACAACAAGTAGTTAATATATGCTATTAAAGAAAATAATGTAGCAAGAGAGGAATACAGTATGATAAGCTGGAAGGAAGTGCTACTGCTTTGGGTAAACAGAGAGCTCCTGAGCAGACCCCTGAACAGAACGAGGTGAACCACACACAGATTTAGGAATGGACACTATGCACACAAAGCCAAGTGCAAAGACCTGAGGTAAAGATGTACCTGGCATAGCAGAGGCCCAGCAAGGCTGCTGTGGCTGGAACAGGGGGCATGGACAAGAGAGCTGAGAAATAAGTTCAGAGCAATGGTTCAGAACCAGGCCAGGGAAGGCCTGGTAGAAATAATATGTTCTTTGGCTACTTCTCTAAGTATAACAGGAAGTTGATAAAAGATTTTGAGGAGGGCAGTGAGATACTGTGACTGACTTACATTTTAAAACCAGTGTTCTGGCTACTGTGTGAAAAACTGTAACAGGGGACTGGGGAAAGAGGGGAAGCAGGACAACTTCAGAGGACATATAAAACAATCCAGGCAGGAGATGGTGATGGCCTGGACCACACTGATAGGAATGCAAAAGGTGAGAAGGGGGTGGACATTTGACATATTTTGAAGACCCAACAGCATTTGTCAATGTGATAACAAGTTTCATTTGAAAAAGAGAGGTATCAGTTGGGTGCAGTGGCTCACACCTGTAATCCCAGCACTTTGGGAGACTGAGGTGGAATGGAAGGATCGCTTGAGCCCAGGAGTTGGCGACCAGCCTGGGCAACATAGTAGGATCCTGTATCTAACAAAAAAAAAAAAATTAGCTGGGCATGGTAGTGCGCACCTGTGGTCCCAGCTACTAGGAAGGCTGAGGTGGGAGGACTCCTTGAGCCCAGAAGGTTGAGGCTGCAGTGAGCCAAGATCACACCACACTGCACTCCAGCCTGGGTGACACAGCAAAGACTCTGACTTAAGAGAAAAAAAAAAAGGCAAAAGAAAAAGAGAGGTATCAAGTTAAGTCCAATTTTGAGATACAGCAATGAGGTGAATGAGAGTGTCATTTACTAAGATGAAGAAAACAGAGATGAGCGGGTTCGTGAAGGAAAAAATAATCAAGACCTATTGGACTATGTTCAGTTTGAGATGTTTATTAGGCATTCAAGTGAAGGTCATGAAAGGGAGCTGGGGACTTAATTCAAGAGTTCCGGGAAAAGACCACGGGCAGCTATTTTAATTTGAAGTCAACAGCATGTGATAATGTCTGAAGTCACCTAGAAAGAGTGCACATTGGGTATCTTTTATCCAAATGCTTAGAATCAGAAGTGTTTCAGATTACAATTTTTTTTTCAGATTTTGAAATATTTGCATTCTACTTACCGGTCAAGCATCTCTAACCTGAAAACCCAGAAATGCTCTACTAACCATCTCCTTTGCGTGTCATGTCTGCACTCAAAAAGTTTCATAGTTGGCCGGGCGCGGTGGCTCACGCCTGTAATCCCAGCACTTTGGGAGGCCAAGGCGGGTGGATCACGAGGTCAGGAGATCGAGACCATCCTGGCAAACACGGTGAAACCCCGTCTCTACTAAAAATACAAAAAAAAAATTAGCTGGGCATGGTGGCGGGTGCCTGTAGTCCCAGCTTCTCGGGAGGCTGAGGCAGGAGAATGGCGTGAACCCGGGAGGCGGCGCAGCTTGCAGTGAGCGGAGATCACGCCAGTGTACTCCAGCCTGGGCGACAGAGCGAGACTCTGTCTCAAAAAAAAAAAAAAAAAAAGTTTTATAGTTTGGATTTTTGGCTTAGGGATGCTCAACCTGTATATAGAGAAAAAAGGTCCAAGCACTGAACGCAAAGGTCGGGGGGCATTCAAATATTTGAAGGTCAGGATGGAAGAAGAGGAGCAAAGAAAATACACAAAGAGGAAATGGTCAGTGATACACGGGAAAATGAGAATGACATCCTGAAACCCAGTGAGGAAAACGCTTCTCACAGGAGGGCCTGGTTATAGATGTCTATATCTGTCCATAGGGCTGCTAAGACATCAAGGAGACCAATGTGTTGAGACTGACTACCACTGGGATGGCAGCCAGGAGATGGTTGGTCAACAAGGCCTATTTGGAGCTGGATCAAGAGACAATGGGAGGCAAGGAGACAGAGTGCGGCCTTCTCTTAAAAGTTTTGCCTAAAGGAGAGTAAAGAAGTGGTGTTCTGGCTAGAAGGGAATCCTGGGGCAAAGGGAAATTTAAGATGGGATATTTTACAGCATCTTGTAGCTGAATAAGAAAAGTTAACAATTCAGAAAAGAGAGGGGAGAACTCAGACACAAAGTCCTTGGAAAGAGAAGGAGCAATGGGAATCAGTCCATAAAAAAGAGGGTGGAGGCCAGGCATGGTGGCTCATGTCTGTAATTCCAGCACTTTGGGAGGCCAAGGTGGGCAGATTACCAGAGATTAGGAGTTTGAGACCGGACTGGCCAACATGGTGAGACAGCGTCTCTACTAAAAATACAAAAATTAGCCAGGCGTGGTGGCTTGTGCCTGTAGTCCCAGCTACTCAGGAGGGCTGAGGCAAGAGAATCACTTGAACCCAGGAGGCAGAGGTTGTAGTGAGCTGAGGCCGCACCACTGCACTCCAGCCTGAGCGACAGAGTGAGACTCCATCTCAAAAAAAAAAAAAGAGGCTGGCCCTAGGTAAGAACATCGAGACCCTTTTGAAAGAGGAGCGAAGGTAGATACACACATACAGAGATGCAGGAGGGCTCAGGGGTGAGAGGCCCAAGACCTTGCTCCCAACATCTCTTATTTTCTCAATGGTACAGGAAGCAAGGAACTGCAAAAGGCTACCAGGGAACTTTCTCTCAGATCACTCATGAGTAGAGCTGCCAGATTTGGCAAATAAAGATGCAGGGGCCCAGTTAAATCTGAATTATATCTAATTCCTTACATATATGTACTTCGATATAAAACAAAAATACTGGAGTGACATGGGGGAGATAGTGGAGTAAGAGTTCTGTGGCTTCATTCCTGTTCCCAGAGAAATCTAATGAGCAACTGTCTGCAGGCAAAAATAACATCCTGAATATACCAGAATTTGGGAGTGAGGTTGAGACACCTCCTTGGACCCCAGAATGGAGAAAAGCCACAAACAAGTGGTAAGAAACTGTTCTGTTTGACTGTGCTGCCCTTCTCCCAACTGGCACAGTGCCACACACAGAGAATTCCCCTGGACCCACAGTTTCTACAGTGGGAAGGGTAAGTGAGAGGCAGACATTTGGCTTCCCCACCGTTCTGGGATCCTTCACAGGCGCTGCATTCTTGTCTCGCCCCCCAGGAAACACTGGGAGTACTGGCAAGGCTGGACCACTGGGGCTCAGATAAAAACAAAGAATGAGGGATGGGGATCACAGCCACCAGAGAGCAAATTTTGGTGGCTTCCTGCATTCCAGCTAACAGAGATGCCACACCAGAGAAACCAGCCAGCGGTATTAAGCTGCAGGAAACATGGTTAGTGGTTCAAATCCCTGTCCAGCTTCCCCACACAGCCTGGGTGCTCCCATCAGGTCTTCCCCAGGTCCAGAGGCAACTGTAGGTCAGCGATTGCCCACAGAGGAAATATCTGGCCCCTAGCTGTAAAGATGTGAGCCAACTAAGTTCTGGTGCTTGCAATTAAATATTTGCATTTTTTATTTTATTTATTTATTTTTTGAGATGAAGTCTCGCTCTGTCACACAGGCTCCAGTGCAGCGGCGCAATCTCGGCTCACTGCAACCTCCGCCTCCCAGATTCAAGCAATTCTCCTGCCTCAGCCTCCTGAGTAGCTGGTATTACAGGCAGGCGCCACCATGCCCGGCTAATTTTTGTATTTTTAGTAGAGACAGGATTTCACTATATTGGTCAGGCTGGTCTCGAACTCCTGACCTTGTGATCTGCCTGCCTCAGCCTCCCAAAGTGCTGGGATTACAGGTGTGAGCTACTACACCCGGCCTAAATATTTGCATTCTGCTTACCAGTCAAGCATCTCTAACCTGAAAATCCAGAGATGCTCCAATAACCATCTCCTTTGAGTGTCATGCTGGCACTCAAAAAGTTTCAGAGTTTGGACTTTAGCTTAGGGGGAGCAACTGTAGGTCAGCAATTACCCATGAAAGGTACATCTGGGCCTACCCAATCCTAGCAGTGGAAAGGTGATCAAACTAAGCCCTTCTGCCGTCACTAAGTGTTCCCCAAGCCAGGTGGTGTCAGTGATTACCTGTGGAAGGAACATCTGTCCCTGATCGACCCCAGCTGCAGAGGGGTGACTCTACCAAACCTCAGTGCTCTGCTTAACCCTACCCTGGGCTGGGAGGCAAGCCGAAATCCACACACATCTGTGGAGTACAGCCTCAGGCCCTGCCCACCCTATGGGGCCAAGCAACAACCTCAAGCAGCCTCAGAGCCCATCACCTGGTTCTGCCCAACTACAGATTCTAAACAATAGTACTGACCAGCCAAGGAAGACAACCTGCAACTCTGCCAAATCACAGACAATCACAGAGCCCAGAGAGCAGCTCTACCTGACTGAGGCAGAGTCCAGCCAGTGATCTTACTAGACCGTGGAGGACAGCTAGCAATATCATTTGACTTCAGAGCACAGGAAGCAACCAGAGAACTTGACTCCAAAATACAAACGATCACAAGAAACTACTATGAATAATTAAATGCCAACAAATTGGGTAAAAGAAATGGATCATGAACAAATAGAAAATCTCAAAAGACCAATAATGAGTAAGATGACGACTGATTTAGTAATAAAAATCTCCCACCAAAAGAAAAGCCCAGGACCAGATGGCTTTATTGCTGACTTCCATCAAACATTTAAAGAACTGACAAGTTTTCCCAAACACTTAAAAAAAAAAAAAAGTAGAGAAAATACTTGCAAATACTTCCTTGTCATTTTATAAGGTTAGCACTACCCTGCTACATATAAGAAAATTATACACCAATATCCCTGGTGAACAAAGATGCAAAAATCCTCCACAAAATATTAGCAAACCTAATTCAGGAACACATTAAAAGAATCATTCACCATGATCAAATTAGATTTATCCCTCGGATGCAAGGATGGTTCAACATATCCAAATCTATGTGATACATGACATAAAGATGATGAAAAATAAAAGTCATATGATCACCATTAAGAAACCATTTATGTTTCCTTAAGCAGATCATTGTGAAATTATTCATAATTATTCTTTGGCCCTCTGCCCAGAAACCTTTTTTGTATCTGACAATTGCTCAGATTTGGGGAAAGGAGCAAATCATAATAGAAATTAGTACTCCCCTCCATGAATTACGATTATAGTCTCAAATAAGCTACTGTAAGGCATTCGTGGTGCTCTGAGCAGTGTTTTGTGTGTGTGTTTTAAACTGGTAGGAAACTGCATGCATATTTATAAAAATAAAAAACTGGAAGAAATGAAAAAATATATATCAGAAATAGCCTGGCTTCAAATTTTAAGCACGCACAAATTCTGTCTCTGGGTATTATGAAGCTCTTATATGAAACATGTCTCTTTGTAATGAAAACCACGTTAGAGATGTTTAGTAATCATATTCTGTTACTGGTACCAAGACTACTAAGGAAATGCCTTTGTACTTTAGGGAAGTACTTTTGGCATTTTATTATATAGACAGGAAAACTGAGATGTAGCCCCTCTCCTGGAAGGGCTGATTTTGAATAACTGTTCATATGATGTAAATGTACTGATTACTGCCTATTTTAATAAACACTCTTGGAAAATGAAAACAAAGATTAAAAACCATATGATCACCTCAATAGATAGAGAAAAAGCATTTGACAAAATTGAACACAATATCACAATAAAAATTCTCAGATTAGGAACAGAATGTTCTTCAACACAGTAAAGGTCATACGTGACAAACCTGTCGCTAACATCATTCTCGTCAATGAAAAGCGTCCATTAATGGGTGAATGGACAAAGAAAACATTGTATATACACACAGCAGAATACTATTTAACCCTAAAAGCGAGGAGACTCTCATTTGCAACAACATGGATGAATCTGGAAGAGATTTTGCTAAGTGAAACAAGCCAGGCACAAAAGACAAAAACCACATGATTTCATGTATATGAGGAATCTAACAAAGTTGAATTTATAGAAGTAAAGAGTTGAATAGTGGTTACCAGAGGATGTAGAAGTGGTGAGGAAGGAAATGGGGAGTTGTTGATCAAAGAATACAAGGTCTCAGATAGACAAGTGGAATCAGTTTTGAGATCTATTACACAACAATGTCTATAGTCAATATTAGTGTATTATATATTTCCAAATAACTAAGAGAATAATTTTTAAATGTCTCACCATAAAAAAAAAAAAAGACAGGTAAGTGAAGTGAGGGACATGTTAATTAGCCTGATTTAATCATGCCACATTGTATAAATATATCAAAATATCATATTGTTCCCCATAAATATGTACAGTTATGGCTTGTCATTCAAAAATAATAGTAATACATTTAAGAAAAACAAAACAATTACATGACACATACACTATAAAATTATCTGTTGAAAACATAAATTATATGTATCTAAATTTTAAAAAGAAATAAAGGAAGGAGTGTTGGATATTTTAAGTGAAAAATAAGGTGTGAAAGTGTGTGGATTGATTAAGAAACAGCACAGATGGGCTGGGAGCGGTGGCTCCCGCCTGTAATCCCACCCCTTTGGGAGGCCAAGGCGGGCAGATCACCTGTGATCAGGAGTTCAAGATCAGCCTGGCCAACATGGTGAAATCCCATTTCTACAATAATACAAAAATTAGCCGGGCATGGTGGCGAGTGCCTGTAATCCCAGCTACTCGGGAGGCTGAGGTAGGAGAATGGCTTGAACCCAGGAAGCGGAGGTTACAGTGAGTTGAGACCGCGCCACTGCACTCCAGCCTGGGTGACACAGCAAGACTCCATCTCAAAAAAAAAAAAAAAGAAAAAAAGAAAAAAAAAGAAACAGCACAGAGCCATTTGAGGTTAAAAAAAAAAAAAAAATTGAGGCTATTAGCATACCAAATATTAGCAGCTCTGGGGCAGGTGCAGAGAAGGCAGGCAGAGTCACTGAGTTGGATTTCTGGCTACATAGGTAAAACAGAGGAAGCAGACGGGGTAAAGGAGATCAGAGGTGCCATGCAGGTCTCCCTAAGCTCCCCCTTAACAAGGGACATTTGATTCCATCTTAGAACATCTTTTTATTCTTCCTGAAGGTGCACTGTCTGGGGTGCCACCAAAAAACAACAGAGTTTAAAATACAGAAATCAACACCAGACTCCTTTCATCAAGGCCCCATCTACTATGGTAGATCTAGTCTTCCCTGTCTAATTACAGTATTTCCGAGCACGGCTTCATGGCACGCCTAAATAAAATTTTGGCCTGTGTGATTTCAACATTTCACATTGTAGAGTGAGGTGTTTAGTACGATGACAACTGTTAATCACCACACTTCATACAATCTATAATCACTGTCACAGAGAATCTGTCACTCCTACGCAAAGTCCCATAAGAGCAAAGCAAAAAGAATTGTTAAGAAACCATTGGGCCGGGCATAGTGGCTCATGCCTGTAATCCCAGCACTTTGGGAGGCCGAGACGTGGATCATGAGGTCAGCAGTTCAAGACCAGCCTGGCCAAGATGGTGAAACCCCGTTTCAACTGAAAACACAAAAAAATTAGCTGGGCATGGTGGCAGGTGCCTGTAATTCTAGCTACTCAGGAGGCTGAAGCAGAGAATTGCTTGAACCCAGGAGGCAGAGGTTGCAGTGAGACGAGATTGCGCCATTGCACTCCAGCCTGGGCAACAGAGCGAGAGTCCATCTCAAAAATAAGAAGAAGAAAAAAAGAAACTGTTGAAGGCAAGAACACCTTATTCTATCGTGGTAACAAACTCACAACCTTGCCCTATGCAGGGGGACCATGCAGGCGCACATCCACCTATTTATCTTATGATTAAAATTCAAAGTCAGAGTAGATGCTCACTACAAAATTGCTAAAGAAGTTCTTTTTCAGGTTGAAGGAAAATAAGACAGAGAAACTCAGATCTTTAGGAAAAAATGAAGAACATAAGAAATGGTGTATCTGGGTAAATATAAAAGACTATTTTTCCCCTCTTAACCTATTTAAAGCACATACAACTGTTTTGGCTGGGCACAGTGGCTCACGCCTGTAATCCCAGGACTTTAGGAGGCCAAGACAGGTGGATTGCTGAAGGCAAGGAGTTGAAGCCCAGCCTGGCCAATATGGCAAAACCCCATCTCTACTAAAAACATAAAAATTAGCTGGGCACGGTGGTGTACACCTGTAATCCCAGCTACTCAGGAGGCTAAAACACAAGAATGGCTTGAACCTGGAAGGGGGAGGTTGCAATGAGCCACGATTGCACCACTGCCCTCCAGCCTGGGCAAGAGAGTAAGAAACTGCCTTAAAAAAAAAGAAAAAAAAAGCACATATAACTGTTTAATCTAAAAACAACATCTTGTGGGGCTTATAATGAAATAAATGTATATCTGTAAAGGATCATAAAAGCCATGGCTGGAAAGGAGAGGAAATTGATCTGCAGAGTTTGTAGTTTCTGTATTTTATGTGATACTGTATAATATCAATTAAACAGACTATGAAAGATTACAGAGCAATAATTAGGAATAGAAAACATATGATAAAATGACAGATGTGACTAAAACCACGTTAAGTAATTACCTGAAGTTAATAGATGAAATATTCCAATTACAATAAATTATCAGAATGGATTAAAAAAACACAAGATCCAATTATATGCCCATAAGAGTTTTACTTTAAAGATCTAAGTAGAAAAAAAAATCAAGCAGCCAGGTGCGGTGGCTCAAGCCTGTAATCCCAGCACTTTGGGAGGCTGAGACAGGCGGATCATGAGGTCAGGAGATCGAGACCATCCTGGCTAACACGGTGAAACCCGTCTCTACTAAAAAATACAAAAAAACTAGCCGGGCGAGGTGGCGGGCGCCTGTAGTCCCAGCTACTCGGGAGGCTGAGGCAGGAGAATGGCATGAACCCAGGAGGCGGAGCTTGCAGTGAGCTGAGATCCGGCCACTGTACTCCAGCCTGGGCGGCAGAGCGAGACTCCATCTCAAAAAAAAAAAAAAGTCAAGCTAAACCCTTGCTAGTAATGTTCACTTCACTCAGTACAAGCATACTGATTTTGAGAAAGAATGATTTTTACATTCTGGTAAAACTCTTTTTACATGCTTAAAAACAAATAAAATTATTACAAGTAGGGTTTCTCTAACAAAGAATACTTGTTAATATGTTCATAGGTGCTACCTCTTTATACTAAATTCCATGAGTTTGGAAATACTTCACTAATTCTTATTGAAGGTAGCTTAAAAAAGAGAATATCTCTCATATAAAAAGAATTCGGAAGCATCTCTACTAGGTCATGAGCTCCTAAAAAGTAGGAAGCAATTTCATTTCCCCCAAATTTTAGCAAACAGGTACCCTAATCATAAATGTCTATGAATCGGGAAACTGGCCATGTACTAAGAAAAGATTACTTACTATTTGAAGTCTCTGTGAGCTCTGAAAGGGGAAGAGACTCTTCAACTAAAACTCCAGACTGTATTGAACCACATTTAGACGATTTCTTGGGGAAAAATGGAAAGAGTATTACATTTTATTAATTACAGTACTACTAATGTCTTTTTAAAGATTTGAGTAAACATTATGGATTACCTGGAAATCTGATGTTCAATCAGTCACCTTCATTATCTCATAAACTCAAAGTGTACAGGATATAACAATGAAGTATCCATACTAACTGCATCCTAAACATCTGACAAATCAACTTTTAATTCCCCAGGAAAAGTTTAAAGGACATATTTTTGTTGTTATAGCCTAGAGAGTTGTATCATCTGCAACTGTTTAGAGAAAATTCTCAAAATAAAGTTTATATAATTATCAAATGCCAAATGAAATCAATAACTGGGATATGAAAAACATTAAAGGCTAGGATAGAAAACACAGCCACATTAATTCAGAAATAATATCTGAATCATGATGTATGTTCAAACAATTAATCAAAGTTCTGATAACAAACAATTACTCTTGCTTCTGTTCGGTGGGGATTTCATATCAACCTGAACAGGGTGGAGGGAGCCGAGATTACAGGTGACTGAAATACAAAGGAAACCCACTGGAGCCTGAAGAATCTCTAATAACTATCAAATCTTTGTTCTGCCAGTCCATGTAAAACGAATAGGACGAGCACTGGATCTAAGTGATAGAGAAGGTGCAGAAAGAGTTCCAACTGTAATGGTGTTAGGTGTCTCCTCTCACAAAGGACACGAGGAGCTAGTGTGTCAAACCAGAACTAGGAGCATGAAGCAAGAAAAGCCCGTCAGGAAAGACCAGCTCCCTGTTCACATGTGCACACAGGTCAGCTGATCTTCAGTAGTATTACTTTTCTCCTAATATCACCTTTTGATCGTCTTGACAGGGTTTAGGTAGTTGTAAGCCACAAAAATCCCTACAGCTACTTGAAAGAAGTGAGCAGAGCAAAGGAGAAATTGCTGAATGGCACCCTGATTTCCATCAGAAGGAAAGCAGTCAGGGGCAGGCATAAGTGCAAGACTCCCAGGCCTGTGGAGTACACCCCACATAGAAGGCATCTGCTTATACCCTGCTCCCCAGTAGAAAAAATACTGCCTGAGGGCAGGACTGTAACTTCCTCCCTTCTTAGAGTATCACCCTCTAGAATACCTCACACACAGAAGACCCCAGGGCTTATTCTCTTTGTAAGGTTAGTAGTCAAAAGTGAGATCGCTATCCAAGTAGGACACACACACACACACACACACACACACACACACACACACACACACCCAGCTACCCCAGGGCTTATTCTCTTTGTAAGGTTAGTAGTCAAAAGTGAGATCGCTATCCAAGTAGGACACACACACACACACCCCCAGCTACCACAGGGCAGAACAAGGTACTAAAATTGAAGAATGGCACTGACAGCGTTAAAACTGCCTATGGAGAAAACCAAAACTTCATTTTCCTATGCGTAAAGTAAGTGAATTACCTCAGAAAGATCTGCAGAAGTTTCAACTGCACATGCTCTGTCTGTATCAATACTGAGTATCTGGAGACCAGTTACTTTTCCTTTAGCATCTGTTAGATTTTCATCAGAGTCTCTCTGATAGGATATTCTCCGACGTTTGGAGGACAACACTGCAGGGAACCCAGACTGCTGGCACACGTTGAGGCCTTCCTTTCTGGCTATAAACACAAAACAAAAACAAAACAACACAGGCATAAATGTTTTCATATATATAATATATATATTTCTTTCTTTTTTTTTTTTTTTTTTTGAGACGGAGTTTCACTCTTGTCACCCAGGCTGGATCAGCTCACCGCAACCTCCACCTCCTGGGTTCAAGCGATTCTCCTGCCTCTGTCTCCTGAGTAGCTGGGATTACAGGCTCACGCCACCATGCCCGGCTAATCTTTGTATATTTAGTACAGACGGGGTTTCACCACGTTGGTCAGGCTGGTCTGAACTCCTGACCTCAGGTGATCCACCCACTTCAGCCTCCCAAAGTGCTGGGATTACAGGCATGAGCCACCATGCCCGGCTATTGTGCATCATAATAATTTTAGTAAAATCTAGTGCTTGAGTCTAAATTATCAATGAAAAGAAAAATCTAGCACACTTTTTTATTCCAAAACAATAAATCTAACTGAAAGGAAAGAAAACATGCCTATTGAAAAGATAAGATATACTAAAATACTTTCGCATGTCTAATATGGTACCTTACGCTTTTTAAATGTATGACGACACCTGTTATTTTAAAAGATGTGGTTATGTTCCAATACTCTGTATGACTTTATTAAACAGACAATCACAATGTGTCTCAGTTTTTTCTAGCTTAAAAAAAAGGAATTGTCTGCAGAATTATAATGACGTAAATAAATTTTAAGACCCAGGAAAAAACTGAAACAATAAGTGAGTCACAAACTACAAATATAAATCGGTACATCTGAACGGGTCACGCACTCTAGAGACAGATGAGGGGGACTTGTCTTGGGCTAACAGAGCAATCCTCATGGGTGGTGTTGAAATTGCACTTAAAGATGGTTCAAGAATTCAAAACAAACTCATTTGGAACCTTAGCGTGTAAAGTACCAGAGAATGGTTATAATGATTACAGTAAGACCAAGATTTTGTCACATTCTGGTGTCTGAAATGCTTGGTGATTGGAGAGAAAAAAAAAAAAAACCTGAAAAAACAACCAAATAAATTACAATCTAAGAGTTAAAGAACATAGCAGATTATCAGATTGGATATACTTGTGTGTGTGGTTTTTTTTTGTTGTTTTTTGTTTTTTTTGAAAGTGAGTCTCACTTCTTTGCCCAGGCTAGAGTGCAATGGCACGATCTGGGATCACCGCAACCTCTACCTCCCGGGTTCAAGCAATTCTCCTGCCTCAGCCTCCCCAGTAGCCGGGATTACAGGCATGTGCCACCACGCCTGCTTAATTTTTGTATTTTTAGTAGAGACAGGGTTTCACCATGTTGGCCAGGCTGGTCTCGAATTCCTGATCCCAAGTGATCCTCCCTCCTCAGCCTCCCAAAGTGCTGGAATTACAGGCATGAGCCACTGCGCCTGGCTGGATATATTTGTTTTTAACATCAAGGTTGGGTGTTTGGTACTCATATAAAATTTATATGAATTTATTTCATGTATTAAATGCTTGCCAAGCTTAATAATAATCCTGTAAAAATCAAGATTTGTAAACTCAAAATTGCCAAAAGCTCTATAGTAAAGGTGAAATGAGCTAATTATCTCTGACATTTTAAAACTTAAAATTTAATTGCAACCATGTGGAAATGTAGGATTAGGAATGCCTGATGCCAGATTTTTTTTTTCCAAGAGAAACCAGAAATCCATATTTTTGTGTGAAATGCCCCAAATTTTTAATGTTAGTCTCATTTCATAAATATAACTGTGTTCTGAAAAGAATGGTTTCACACTAAATAATTTCATATCTCAGAAGCTTGTCTTTATAAATACTGAAGTCAAAACTGAACGAATTATCTCTACTCACTCAAGTCTGTCATCTCGGACTCTCTTCCTGCCTCTGAGAATTCTGGACAGTCGGTCATTTTCTCGTTTTCCTTTATGGAGTGAAAAGCTGACTGGAAGGCCGATATTCGCTCTCTTAAAGAGTTAACATTTCGATACAGTGCAGGGCTGCCCTGTGAAAGTACAAAATATATAAGAAGTATTATAATCAATTCATACTTTCTATATTCTAGGCCTACAGCCTTTGAATCCAAAATTAAATACAGTACACATACGCTTTTTGAAGATCAGAGGTAAGGAGTTAGTGTGGCAGAGCTTCTTTACCCTGGAATTACACATTTTCAGTTTGAATAAAGAAGTTTAGCACAAAAATGTTGAGAGGCCAGCCTAAGAGCAGATGGAGGGTGCCAAGAAAACATTGCGCTCTGGGATGGTGCAACAAAAAGGGACAAGAGGAACCTGTTTGTAATTTTTACCAAGTGTTGTGCTGGATGTATCCAAAGGAAGCCATCTGCATGGTGCCTGTGTCACAGGTAAGTCTCAGCATACCTACTTCAGTCCAAGCTCTTTCTACTCAGCACCGCTCTACACATGCCCTCCAGCCCAGGGGCCAGAACGAGATACAGAAGTTCCATACATACTCAGATACCACATTTGCCTTGCTCTCTTTTTTGGCTCTTCCCAGTTAATTTTCCTGATTGTATGGGAACTGGAGGATATTTACTTTGTAGGGTTGAAAGCCAGCCATTCTCTTAAAATACAAAGTTAGACGGTATAAGCACAGAAGCTCTATGGAAACCCCGTTAGCAGGGTTCCAGCCAGAGACTGATAAAATGAAATCTATACTAGTAGGAATAGAAGTGCCAGATAAAGGCAAGTAATATAAAAATTGAGAGTTCCGTTTACATAAAAAATAAATTACAAATGAAGTTCTCTCTCTAAATTTTTTTTTATTACTTGCACTACTAACATTTCCACTGACACAAAGTTTGTGGCAATTTTTAAAAATTATACTAATGGGCAAAAAGTGAAGTAAAAATTACCTCCCTTTAAGATATCATACACAGTAGGCCGGGCACGGTGGCTCATGCATGTAATCCCAGCATTTTGGGAGGCCAAGGTGGGAGGATCACTTGAGGTCAGGAGTTCGAGACCAGTCTGGCTAACATGGTGAAACCCCGTCTCTACTAAAAATACAAAAATTAACCAGGCATGGTGGTGTGTGCCTGTAATCCCAGCTATGTGGGAGGCTGAGGTGGAAGAATCACTTGAACCTGGGAGGTAGAGGTTGCAATGAGTCGAGATCACGCCACTGTACTTCAGGCTGGGCAACAGAATAAAACTTGGTCTCAGAAAAAATATATATATCATAGAGAGAAAAAGCAGTTCATATTGTGAAGCCAGGTTTGATGGTGATCTGTTCACACATTTGATTCTCTTCCTGGTTAAGTATAAAGCAAATTCTCTATTATATAATAAGAAAACATTTTACATTGAAATATGCTTGATGACATAAACGTTCATGACATAAACAGCAATAATATTCATAAAAGGCTTGTGCTCAACTCATAATAGAACAATAGGGAAAAGATGATCTCAAATTCATACAGTTTACTTTGAACATGCTTTTTCTGTACTCATATTTGAACATGGTAGGGGCAGGTTTAATATCCTAGGAACATGCAGCACCTTTGAAATGCTACTTTAAAAAAAATGGTAAGTGTCTCTAGTCAAAATAGTTTTCTCTATATTCTACTGGAGAAGGAGAACAATGTTTACATATAAAGCAAATGAAACATTTAAAATGCACTGCTTTTTTGAGGTTTTTGTCTTAGGAATTGTGTCGGTTAGTCAACGACCTTCCTTCCATGTACCACAAACTGTTTGAGGGGGTTGGGATCTAGGGAAAATTACTTCATTTTTTTTTGAGACAGGGTCTTGCTCCATCAGCCAGGCTGGAGTGCAGTGGCACAATCACAGCTCAATGCAGCCTTGGTGTCTTGGGCTCAAACGATCCTCCAACTTCAGCCTCTCAAATAGCTTGGACCACAGGCATGTGCCACCACATCCAGCTAATTAAAAATTTTTTTTTGTAGAGACAGAGTTTTGTCATATTGCCCAGGCTGGTCTCAAACTCCTGGCTTCAAATGATCCTCCCTCCTTTGCTTCTCAAAGTGCTGGGATTACAGTGTGAGCCACCATATCCGGCCAGGGAAATTACTGTCTAGAGTGAAATTCTGAAAACATATAAATGTAGTTACAGGTACAAGAGGTGCTATTGAGAAGAAAAATCAGTAATGTGGCTGAGTCCCTAAAAGTGCTGGTTTAGCTAGAATCAGGACAGACCTCTATCTTTAGTAAAATCTGAGTTGAAGGCAAAACAATGAGAAAGTGGTCTAAGGGAAGTTGTTACAGGAGGGAGGTACTCTCCAAGAACAAGGGCCAAGGCCCCAAGTGGAAACAGAATGGGGCAGAAAGGCCAGCATGCCCTTTGAGTGGAAGGAGATGGGGAGAGACCAGAGTGGGCATACAAAGGCATCAGGAAGGGGTATGGGTTTAATTCAAGGGATCGCAGGAGGCCATGGGAAGACTTTGAGCAGCTGGGTGAATGATTCGGTTTCTACTTTAAATTAGTACCTCTCCTTGACTGCTCTGTGGGATAGCCAATGGATTAGGGAGAACATGTGAGGCTGCTGCCAGCACGACACACGTACTACATTAAGGTCCTTTTTTTTTTTTTTTTAAATCAGAGAAGGAATACACTTTAAATTAATGATACAAAGTCTATGGTAAATACATAAACCAGGAACAGTCATTCATTATCACTATCAAGTATTATGTATTGTAGATAACCTTTTGTAGATAACTGGCAGCAGTGTAGAACTCTTTGCACCAGCATCACTACAAACACGTGAGCAATGCATTGTTTTACGATGTTACGTGAGCCACATCACCAGGCCTTAGAAATTTTTCAGCTCCATTATTATCTTATGAGACCACCATTGTATATTTAGTCCTTCATTGAGCAACATGTCACTATGTAACACAAGACTGTATCTGACTTTTTAGGGGCAGGTATTATTTAAATAAAAATTTGAAAAAATAGTTAAATACACCCCCATCAGCAGGTAAATAAGCTGCTCCTCTCCACAAGGCTGTCCTAAATACATTTTGTCCCTGGAGACCCTTGCCCCTATACATCAACACACAGTAGTCATGAAAAAATTAGAAACTTAGAGATAAGCTCTTAAAAAGCTAATAGTGCCTCACCTCATAGAAAACTAGATCTTAACTAGAAAAAAAAATTGTGAAATAAAATAGAAAGCTCCTCTAGAAAGCTATTTCTATCCAGGGTCTCACAACTCTTAAAATACCCTTGTTTGGGTTAGGCACTGTGGCACACACCTGTAACCCCAGCACTTTGATAGCGAGTGCTTAAGGTCAGGAGTTCAAAACAAGCCTGGGCAACATAGTGAGGCCCCATCTCTACAAAAAAAAATTTTTTAAATTAGTCCATTGCTGTGGCACATGCCTATAGTTCCAGCTACTTGGAAAGCTAAAGTGGGAGGATTCCTTAAGCCCAGGAGCTCATTGCTACAGGGAGCTATGATTGTACCACTGCACTCTAGCCTGGGCGACTGAGATCGTCTCTAAAACAAAACAAAGAAAAATTACCCATGGTCAACAGCATCATTTATGCATTTTTTTTTTTTTTTTTTTGAGACAGTCTCACTCTGTCGCCCAGACTGAAATACAGTGGCATAATCTTGGCTCAGTGCAACCTCTGCCTCCCAGGTTCAAGCAATTCTCGTGCCTCAGCCTCCCGAGTAGCTGGAATTACAGGCACCTGCCACCACACCCGGCTAATTTTCGTATTTTTAGTAGAGATGGGGTTTCACCATGTTGGCCAGGCTGGTCTCGAACTCCTGACCTCAAGTTATCTGCCTCCCTCCGCCTCCCAAGAGTACTGGGATTATAGGCGTGAGCCACCGCGGCCAGCCGCTAACTGCATGTTCTCTAAAACACAGAGAAAATCTCTCTCCAGGTTTGAAACAGAGCAGATGCACTAAAAGGTGTAAAGACAGCACAAAAGCTTCATAACAGAATTCACAACAGAACTCAGAAGAAAATCATACCTGGGAAGGAGAATCTTGTGCCAAAGGAGATTTCCTAGCATTCTTTATATTTTGCTGCCGAGCGATGAAACGAATCAGATGGTTTGTTTCAGGAGAGCCCCGAGCACCGACTGCAGAACGTCGTCTGGACTTTTTAAGGTAGGATGATGACTTTCCTGTAATGAAACTCTCTTACAAATTGGAACAAAACAAGGCAATCATCAGTAACCACGTCCAATACGTGTGATGTACCAGCCTGAGAGAGAAAACATGATAAACATGTGCTACAGAAAGCTCAGTAGAGAGTTACTGGCAGAGTCGTTCATACACAGTCAGTGGAAGAGGAATCTGTTTTGTCTGCTGACTTAGTCCATGCTTCTAAAACAGTGCCTGGTACATAGAACAGTTATTAAAAGTTGTGGAATAAATACATGAACACGTTTTAAGTTTTCATTTTCTTTTCATATTTCCTACACACAGATGGCTTTTGCTTTTGACTCAGGATTTTTCTTTTTCTAAATAAGTCAGTTTTATCCCCAACAACTGAAAGGTAAGATCTCCACCTAGGTACATGCAGTCTCAGGTTCTTAATTCTTCAAGATGATTGGTTTCTTTCTGATACCTACCATTGGTACTATCCTGAATTTTGGACATATGCCTAAGCACACAAAATGAATCCGGCTTTTTAAAAGTCTAAGAGTCATGTTCTTGAGAATGCAAATTAGGGTGGCATGCCACTTGTACCTTGTCTTATGTATTACCTGGTCTAGTGCCCTGTGATGTTCAAGACTTCCATTATCCTCCAACTCTAAAACCTATTCTCTGATCCAATTCCATTCTCATATAGTATTTCCTTCTTTTCCATCTAAGTCAGACTTCACTGGTAAACTTCATTTCTACTGCTTGAAGGACATTAGCTGGAATCAATCTTATGTTTGTTTTTTTTTTGAGACAGAGTTTCACTCTTGTTGCCCAGGCTGGAGTGCAATGGTGCGATCTCAGCGCACAGTAACCTCCGCCTCCCAGGTTCAAGCGATTCTCCTGCCTCAAACTCCTGAGTAGCTGGGAATACAGGCATGCGCCACCACGCCCGACTAATTTTGTATTTTTAGTAGAGACAAGATTTCTCTATGTTGGTCAGGCTGGTCTTGAACTCTTGACCTCTGGTTATCTGCCTGCCTCGGCCTCCCAAAGTGCTGGGATTACAAGCATGAGCCACTGTGCCCAGCCCTGTTTGTGATTTTTAAAGGAGGTACATCCTGATCTTTCAGTATTATATTTTCTTAATTGCTCTTAAACTTTCTCTTATTTTTGCCATAAATGAAAACAAAATGTAGTATTACTATTCATATCAAACACCCTCCTGCATCCCATGTGACAGGTCAAAAAGTGACTCACACACATTTTTTTCTAGTACTGGCATTAAGCACGACTCTGACTTCAGAACATTATCATGCTGGGTGCCTTGCAATTCTGTGATCCCTGCTATGCTAAATGAGCCATGCACGAGCACAGAAGTCTCCCTGAAGAAGCGAGTGTGCAAAGTAGGCAATTTAGGACCTAAAATAATATGACAGTACATATAAACAAATAAAGCTGAATTACATTAAAGTTATGTTTAAACTTGAAAAGCATTACAAGAGAATGACAACTTTTCTTACCTGTAGAGTTCCTAACAAAGCTTTCAGGTGTAATTCCCAATTGCTCTACGGTTACTGTGGAAAAGTTCAAAGGGGATTTAAAAGTATCTGGTGTGCAAGGATTAGGAGGTAATTCGGCATGCTTCTGAGGAGTCATAATCTTCCCAGTTCCCAAAATGAAAGACGCATTTCCTGAAACGCACGACATATTGTAGGGGTGAGGACAACTCTCTGTCTAAACCTTTAACTTCCCAAGGAGGCAGCAGATCATCACATACCAGCATTATTCATTGCAGACTCCTTGGTTTCAGGGGGCTTGTCTTTTGAATTGGCATCCATCTAAGAGGTGAAGAGAAACAATAAAAAATAACCCCACCAGCAAGATGAATGTGATTCGATCACAAACCTCATTCAAGACTGAATTGTAATACAGTCCATACTGGCATAGAAACACACGTCGCAGGTTCCATTTTTTATTTTAATTTCTGTGGGTATACAGTAGATGTATATATTTATGGGGTACGTGAAATATTTTGATACACGCATGCAAGTCGTAATAATCAAATCAAAGTAAATGAGGTAGCCATCATCTCAAATATTTATCCTTTTTGTTAAAAACAATCCAATTACACTTTGTTATTTTTAAATGCACAATTATGGACCGTCACCCTGTTGTGCTAGCAAATACTAGATCTTATTCATTCTATGTTTTTGTACCTGTTAACCAACTCCACTTCCCTCCCACTCAGCCCCAATACCCTTCCCAGCCTGTGCTAACCATTCTTCTACTCAAAGCGCGTACTTTTAAGGCCAAATTAAACAGAAAGAAATGGAGGAAACTGCTGTTCAGGCACCAAAGCAGACCCCAAAGGATAAGCCATGGCTTTTCAACCGAAGTGAAGACCTGAATCATAAGGGTACCCCTCTCAAGACGCAGCTCCGTCCATTTCCAGAAATTGTCTCAGCAGGTCCGGATGCACCCCTGGTCACCCAGAGCAGCTCCTGAGAGGAGTACTAACTCTGTGCTGCAGGGTAAGCCGAACAAACGCCATAAAAACGCCCCGGAGAAGCAGCCCCATGGCAGGGTGGCTGCAATCCTACCTCTCACGCCGCACCTGAAGGCCCGCCAGGCAGATAGGCTTAATCTCAGAGCCCCGAGGCAGGCGAGCGTCGCGTAGGTCGCTGCTTCCAGACCCCGGCTCCTCTGTCCGGAACGGCTCTGCTGGCAAAGCACCCGTAGCCGGGAACCGCTCTCCGAACAAGGAGTCCAGGGTCCCTGAGGCCGACTCGGACTCACACGCCGCGCAGTCCCTGTCTTTCGCTCTGCCCGGCGGCCTCCTCCGCCCGCCGCCCGATTCAAATTCCCGGCCCCGCCCCTCGATGCCGAACTTACTCTACGAATCACTCCGCTACCGCCCCTTTCTCCGGTCTGCGCACACTCCGAGCCCTCCCAGTGACTTCCTGGGCTCGGAGTGGGGCCACCGCGAGCTGCAGTCAACCCGCCGACCACAGACACCTACTACTGACCTGTGACCGCGGGGACTACTTTCCGGGAGAGTCTCGCGGAGTAACGCTTCTGTTAGCGCTTTAACTCCGCCTCCCACCTTTCTATTGGATGCTGCAAACTTCGAAAAGACTCATTCAACCAATCCTAACAGAGCGAAGGGCTGGCTCTTACCCAATCACTCCGTCCCTACCGCAGCCGTTTCCTCGCTGGGCCGGCTTGTGGGCGGGGCTAACGCAGGAGGAGGGGCTGACTGGTGCTTGGGTGCCTTTCAGCGCTCCACCTCCTTTCCGTAGACCCCGCCCTCGTATGCAGATGAGCGCTACCTAGACTTGAGTGTGCGCCTGCTCAGTAACGCTGTAAGTCGCCGTCCGGCTCCAGGAGCCTCTCTGATTGGCTGATGCCCCTTCCCGTCTACTAGCCTTCAGCGTCTCTTCCCTCCCTCCATCCCGGCTAGCTTAGCCAGGGCCCGCCCGATACTGGGTGCTGATTGGCTGGACCCTGGCCGGTGACGCAGGTTGGTTGGTAGGCTGAATGTCAGTCTCGGAGAGGTGGGGGAAGGGCCCCAGGCAGGCTGAGGAGTCTAGGGGCGGGGTGGGAAGGAGGACCGGCCGAGCCCTGGGTGTGGGACAGAGTGCGTGTGTGTGGTGTGTCCCCAAGGGCAGGAAGGTGGCGAAGGGAGGCGAATCCGAGTGGGTGGAGGGAGGGGAAGGGCGGGAGGAGAAAAAGGTGGGAGTAGGACCAGGTGGGAGGGTGGCGGCTCACTCAGGACCCAGCGGGGGCAGCGCGATGAGGCGGGTGACCCTGTTCCTGAACGGCAGCCCTAAGAACGGAAAGGTAACGGGGGCGTGAGTGGGCGCGGCGGGCCGTGGGTCAGGGCGAGGGTGGAGGGTGCGGACCCGGCTGGCGGGGCAGCCGTGAAGTTGGGCAGAGGGGCTGGGAGGTGGGCGTGCGCGGGCTGGGGGCGCCCGGGGACAGCACAGGGTCCCCGCGGCCTCCTCCCGACCCTCAGGACCCCTGTCCCCGAGCCTGCCCTTCGGCGCCTCAGCTGCCTGGGGGCCGGCGCGGGTCGGGCCGGGGGCTCCGGGGCTCCCGGATGCGCGGTGCAGGGGGCGCGGGGACTGGGGAGCGGAGAGGGCCGCGGTCACCTGGGCGCCCGGGCGGTCGCGCCTCTTCCCGCCTGTCCCCGAGACCCCGCTCCCGCCTGCGGGAGGAGGCGCGCCGGCTCCCGTGCTGAGTAATGGTCTGCTCGGAAAGTGGCGGCGAGCACCAGAGCCTGTGGAGCTGGGTCAGGGAGACAGAAGTAAACTGCCCGTGGATAAACAAAATCTCCCATCCGAGGTCGAAGACAGGATTTTAAAAATGGGGGCATTTTCTTGTTGATTTTTGCCCTTCTCTCTGAGATGCCTCAAGCCCCCACTCCCCGACGCCGCCAAACTTCTCTGTACTCGTTTTATTATTTTGCCTTATTTTGATTCCCTAGAGGACGGGGACAGCAGACCCAAAAGGGATCGATTTGACAGTCGCCTTTGCTGTGTTAGGTAGGCCTTTGCGGAGGGTGTGGTGCTAAGTGTTCTTCCAGCGCTGGAGCAAGCCAAAATGAATTCTCTTCCTTCCCAGCCTTTTGCCCCACCCATGAAAGTTGTTCTGCTACTTTGGGAAATTTTGACTGTTCAAGGCAGACATTTACTGCGTTGCTAAATGACACCCAGAAGTAACTCAGCCTTTACGAGTCTAAGGTAAAGGTAAATGGGTTTCACTGTGTTAGTTGCCAAAATACTCTGGTGCCTGCACATTCGGGAAACACTGTAAATTTTTAAATAGTGAAATTGTCCAGTGGCATTAAAAATGGCTTTCCCATTATTCAGTGTAGAGTAAACATGCCCTGAAAATTCGAACCAGAGTGTGGTTTGTTGGCTATAATTTTGTGTTCTTCTGGTCCTAGAGATTTAATACTCATTTTAAAACAGAATTGGTATAAATTCGAGTTCTCGAGTTATCATGAATGCTACCCCGAAAATATGCTCACGAAGTTTACATTTCTCATCACTATTAACTTTTTCTAAACCTGTTCTGTAGTTAGCTGGTGTTATCTAAAACGTATGTTGTTACTCTAAGAAAGATTGAGTATATCCAAAATTGGTAATATTTCTCAAAAACAAACTTCCGATTGACCTTTTTAATGCAGTATCTCTGCTATGTTACTCATGGAAGACAAATATTTAGACCTAGTCATAAATATTTTTGCTCTAAATCTCTCCCGAATCCACTCAATTTGGTTGTCAAAAATTAACTGAGTTGGTCTTTCCATATTGTTCACACGGATTTTTTTTAATCTAGTTTTGACTACATTCTTGGATTTAAATTTTATTTACTTTAAAAATATTCTGCTAGAGAATCTCAGAAGATTGGGGGAAATGCATCTCAAATAATTAAATATGAATATGTTCATGTTACAACGATCATAAAAATCCAAACTGGAGAATACTAGATAAAAAGAAACAAAGCCCTGATCTTCACTGCTCAGCTGATGAACATATTCTAAGATAACGTTGGCAGTGCTTTCTCTCCTTTCAGTTGATTAAAAAATTTTATAATTACTCTTATTTGACAAAAGAGCTACATAATACATAACAGCTTGCATTTTTATATATAAAGTGACTAATTGGATTGGCATGATCATGACATGAATGTTCATTAAGAATAAGCTAGGGAAAAGTGCTACTCAAATAGAACAGAATTTGATTTCCCATCCACCAGTTGGAATATCTGTACCACTTACTTTATCTCCTTTACCTCGCTTCTGCTTTTATTTCCTGGTTATAAGAATAATCTGTTTTTTTTCAAATAAGTTTCCCTCTTATAGCTTGTTTAGTGGTTACCAGACTGTGGGACTATAAAGCCCGGGGAAAGGTGTGGAGAGGCAGAGAATTCTTCCAAGGTGCTGTGTTACATGCTCACCACGAATTTTCTGTGTATTGAATAAATGTAACTAGTGGTGAATGTATTTGATGTTGGAGAGAGGGCTATGCATTCTCTGAACAGTGGTTTCCAGAGTGAGATGGCACACCACGGACGGTGTCCAAGATGATTTATTGGAGGTCAGGAAGAAATATACCTTTTGTTTGTATCTTACACTTAAAAATATAAAATAATATGGAAACGTGATTTTTTGGATCTGGAAAGACACAGGTGCCTCCAGTCATTGAACATGTCAGCTGGTCTCAGGTCTCCTGTAAGAAGGGAGGGCCTTCACATGTGAAAAGGTTAATTAATAGTGGCTTCTTCACTGATTGGTTGTCATTGACATTGTGCTGTGGAAGCTTACAACTGCCACGTTAAGATTTATATCTAGTTTTAACTAAATTAACCCTCACCAAAATGCCAAGTGATCTTAAAGGATTACTTCAAAGAAACTGCAGCTTGAAGTCAATATGAATTATGCAAGCACAAGTAAACAATGAGGAAATGGCAGGAGCTGCCACTTCTCCTAGTATGTATAAACCATGAGACTAAAAAAAGAGTGGATCTCTTTGGGCCTGAGAAGTTGAAACAGTGCTGAGTTTTAAAGAAGACTAGTTGAAGTCCTATTTATTAATTGCTAT
The DNA here is from genome assembly GCF_024542745.1 of Macaca thibetana thibetana. NCBI lineage: Eukaryota > Metazoa > Chordata > Mammalia > Primates > Cercopithecidae > Macaca > Macaca thibetana. The sequence continues at coordinate 118,081,749 of NC_065585.1, forward strand.
TAATAATCAGCCTCTCCCTAAGTGTATGTTATTCTTTGAAATATTAGCCATTGACAGGATGAGTCATCCTAGTTAGCAAGATATTTAGAAATACTTTCTAGGACATGAAGACAAATGGCTTCAGATTTTTTTTCTTTTCTGATTTTATTTTTTGGTTTTTGTTTTTTACTTTTATCTTTATATTTATTTATTTATTTGATACAGCGGTTTGCTCTTCCACTCAGGCTGGAGTGCAGTGGCGTGATCTCAGCTCACTGCAACCTCCACCCTCCAAGTTAAAGCTATTCTCCTGACTCCGCCTCTTGCATAACTTGGGACTAATTTTTGTATTTTTGGTAGAGACAGGGTTTCACCATGTTGGCCAGGCTAGTCCTGAACTCTTGACCTTAGGTGATCCACCTGCCTTGGCCTCCCAAAGTGCTAGGATTACAGGCATGAGCCACCACACCCGGCTTATTTTGATGTTTAAAGTCAATCCTGTATTTGGCAGAATTTCACTAAATTTAATGATAAATATTTAGGAGATTCTTACTGGCTGATTCATAGTCTAAATCACTAAAAGTCCTCATCATTTGGGAAAACATGTACTTTCTAATAGTGGAATATGGTTTGTAACTACATAAATATACAGATGTTTGAGCACATGCCCAAAAGTGTGTTACCATTGGGGTGTGTGGTCAGAAACATTTGAAGGCCTTAGTTCTAATCACTGGAATATTTAATTTAAATTTTGAGGGTTTTTTGTTGTTTTTTAAAACTGCTCCAAAAGAGTCAGTTATGTTGTGCCTATCATCCTTTTTCCATGTGCCTCAATATTTTCATTATTCTTTTTAATATTCCCTGTAAGAGTTGGCATTAAGGAAATTGAAATGGGGACTTGCGCATCTGAATGCAGTGTGTGGCTTCTGAGCAACTTAATGTCAGTGCAGAATTTCTGCATGTCTTGAACACAGAGTGCTTTTTTTACTTCAGAATATTCATTAATGAGCTGTGCAAGTCCTAGGCCTTTTGTATACTGATTAATTCATCATTCATTCATTCATTCAGTGAACACTTAGTAAATGCCTTCTGAGTACGTGGCATCATGCCAAACATGGCAAACAGGGTAGGAAATACTTTCATTCTGTACCGTGTTTTCATTCTTGGTCCAAGAAATAACTTTTTTTCAGGTTTTGGTATTAGGTCAGAAACATGTTGTTGTGGGCAGGCACAATGACTCATGCCTGTAATCCCAGCACTTTGAGAGGCTGAGGTGGGAGGATTGCTGAAGTTCAGGAGTTCAAGACGAACCTGGGCAACAGAGTGAGATCCCATCTCTAAAACAACAACAACAACAAAGAATGAAAAAGAAATGTGTTGTTGGTAGTAAGTATGCCAGTTTGAATCCATGACGTTGTTAGAGTTGGAGGAAGGTGAAAATTTTATGTGAACCTCTGCCTCTGAAGTCTAAACATTAATAAGAACCTAGGCCGGGCGCGGTGGCTCAAGCCTGTAATCCCAGCACTTTGGGAGGCCAAGACGGGCGGATCACGAGGTCAGGAGATTGAGACCATCCTGGCTAACACGGTGAAACCCCATCTCTACTAAAAAATACAAAAAACTAGCCGGGCGCGGTGGCGGGCGCCTGTAGTCCCAACTACTCGGGAGGCTGAGGCAGGAGAATGGCGTGAACCCGGGAGGCGGAGCTTGCAGTGAGCTGAGATCCGGCCACTGCACTCCAGCCTGGGCGGCAGAGCGAGACTCCGTCTAAAAAAAAAAGAACCTAGTGAGAGCCCACTTTTTAAGCTTGAACATTTCTTAATATATTTGATACATAGTAAAGAATACAATAAAGAATGTACATAAAAAGAGGAACATAATATAGAAAATATCTGTAAGTCTGCCAGACAACCCGAGAAGTAGCATGTTATCAATAACATAATGTGCTCATCCACTTTCCTGTACCTCTGTTTTGTTTTTCTCTTTGCTGTGTGTGTGTGTTTTTAAATCAATAGTTTTGTCACATATATATGCATAACTAAATTACCCTTTTTTTTTTTTTTTAAGACAGGGTCTCGCACTGTTGCCCAGGCTAGAGTGCAGTGGCGCGATCTTGGCTCACTGCAACCTCTGACAGCCTGGATTCAAGTGATTCTCCTGCCTCAGCCTCCTGAGTAGCTGGAATTACAGGAGCTTGCCAGCACTCACGGCTAATTTTTCTATTTTTAGTAGAGACGGGGTTTCACCATGTTGGTCAGGCTGGTCTCAGCTGACCTCATCTGCCTGTCTCGGCCGCCCAAAGTATTGGGATTACAGGCGTGAGCCACTGCGCCTAGCCATTTTTAAAAAATCAGCTCCGGGACATACTGTATCTCAAATTGATATTATACTGTATATAGTTTTTTGTGGAGACAGTGTCTTCTCTATTGCCCAGGCTGGTCTCAAACTCCTGACCTCAAGCAGTCCTCCGTCCTCAGTCTCCCAAGGTGCTGGGACTACAGGCATGAGCCACCATGCCAGGCCAGTCCTTGCTTTTTTCATTCAGTATAATTTTGTTCTAACCATAATATCTGACATAGTGATAATTTATTCATTTTTACTGCTTTATTAAAGTACATGCTATACAAATACTGTCAGTGGACATTAGGTTATTTTCTTTATATTTTGTTGTTAAATTAACAGTGCTGTCATGAATATTTCTATATATGTATCCTGGTGCACAGCAGCAAGCATTTTTCTAGGGAAGTAGTTCTCAAACTTTAGCATGCATCAGAGTCACTTGAAGGAGGAGGAGAATTTGAGAAAACCGCTGGACTTCATCCCCAAAGGTTAATATTCAGCAGGTCTGGGATGGGGTAGGAATGTGCATTTTTAATTTGCAGGTGAAATGTGATTCAGATGCTCTAGGTGACAGGATCACACATGTGAGAACCACCACTCTAAGGTATAGACACGTAGTTGTAATTATTGGGTGTTAAGTAATGTAAATATTCAGTTTTGTAAAATAATGCCAGATTTTTTTCAAAGTCATTGCAGTAATTTATATTCCCACCAGCACTGCATGAACCTTCCCCATTGGGCTACAACTACTCCAGCACTTGGTATTGTCAACATTTTCCATTTTAAATATTTTCTTTTTTCACCTTAGAGTTAATTATCTCACCTTTTAAAGAATCAGCTCATGTAAATATTTAAAATGTATTTGACTAAAAGTATAGGTAGAGAAAATTGAGTTCTACATTTAGCTATTAATTGTGATTGGTGATTTTGTTAGGTAAATCAGCCTGCATAAATTCAACAAGTATTCCTTGTGTATTATGTAATAAATATTGTGGGTAAAGAAGAAAAAATATTTTATGTACGTGTGCAGGTTTTAATTTTTAAATTTAAATAATATAGGTTACAATTTGAAAATTGTGTTTAAAGGCAAATTAAAACTAGCCAATCCTACTAGACATGGTGTCCTTTTACTTTCCAACTCATAGACAGCTTTCACTTGTCATGGGATCTGAAATTTAAAAAGAATTGACTCTGAACAGTAGTATAATACAGTCATCATGAACTTTAATAGACATGCTTCTCAATTTACTCTGTAAAATGCTTCTGTTCTTAGGGCCTAAGTTATTAAAGTAGATAATCACAGTGACATGGAAACATCAGGCCCACATGGTGGAGACAACACATAGAAAGCAAATGATCTTTGTAAGCACTATCATTTTATGATTTCTTTGGCTCAGTATGAGGACAACAACAAACTTAGTATATACTCACTGGAGCTTATGCCCATGATACACAAGATTTTTATCGTTCCTCTTTCTCAACAGAGTTGTTGTATAAAGAATACATGTGCCAATCTAACTTAATCATCTTTTCTATATGTATAACAAATTTATGTTGATACATATTTTAAAATCTGGTTTCTAATTAGTTTAAAATACAGAGATTTTGAATATATGAATATTAGTATTACAATATAACTCCTTTGTATTTGTTTGGTATTGTTAGTATGCTCGAATGACTAGTTGGAAAACAAATGTCAAGAATAGCCCTCCAAGTGAAAATAAGTATATTGGCCCAAATCGAGGGAAATTTTCAAATTTCTAGAACTATAAGATTCTTTGTATTAATTTTAATTCTATTTTCTCTAATTGACTACCCTTTGGTCATTTCACTTAAAGGAAATTGTTAACTGCCTGATTGTAAACTGTTAATTTTATTTGTAGAACTAGTATCTGGAGCTATGGAGACCTTAAAATAAATTAAAACTTTCCCCCCTTATTACAAAATTAATAAAGTTTCGTTGTAACAAATTTGGAAAACAAACAAAATAAAACAAAAAACTCAGCTGGACGTGGTGGCTCACGCCTGTAATCCCAGCACTTTGGGAGGCTGAGGTGGGTGGATCACGAGGTCAAGAGATCGACATCCTCCTGGCCAACATGGTGAAACCCCGTCTCTACTAAAAATGTAAAAATTAGCTGGGTGTGGTGGCACGGTTTTGCTATGTTGGCCAGGCTGGTCTTGAACTCCTCACCTCAGGTGATCCTACTACCTTGGCCTTCCAAAAAGTGCCAGCATTACAGGCATGAGCCACTGTGCCCAGATTGCTTTAGAATTGCATTTATACTGTGTATTTTTTTACCCTAATGACAGTGTGACTGTCTTAAATGAATATGACTGATTGTCACACAAAAAAGGCGTGTCCTAGTTCAACACTCAACATTCAAGAAATACTTATCAAAGACCTGCTATAAGCCAGGTAATGTACCATTTAGCTAGGTGGATCCTTCAATTTGAACCTATGGCGGTTATTAGTAGAACAACTCAGGGATGTACTTCTTTTTTTTTTTTTTTTTTTTTTTGAGGCGGAGTCTCGCTCTGTCGCCCAGGCTGGAGTGCAGTGGCGCGATCTCGGCTCACTGCAAGCTCCGCCTCCCGGGTTCCCGCCATTCTCCTGCCTCAGCCTCCCGAGTAGCTGGGACTACAGGCGCCGCCACCACGCCCGGCTAATTTTTTTTGTATTTTTAGTGGAGACGGGGTTTCATTGTGTTAGCCAGGATGGTCTCGATCTCCTGACCTCGTGATCCGCCCGTCTCGGCCTCCCAAAGTGCTGGGATTACAGGCTTGAGCCACCGCGCCCGGCCAGGGATGTACTTCTTTAGTGCTGCTTATCAGCTTTACCAAGGGGTAGTCACCTCTGTTCACAGAATTCATAGCAACTTTTTGCAAATTAATATTTTTACTGGACCTTTAGGATCCAGGCAGACAGCCAGATTAGAAAATACTTAGTGATAGGGTAAATTGTTCTTGATACTTTATTAAGATTGATTTAAGTGGCAATAAAATAAAAGTTGAATTCAGTTTATACCTAGACTGTGCTCCTTTAGTAGTTTTACAGCCTTCAAGGAGACACCTATTGTACTTTGATTGCCTTGAGAATAGTCCTTGCCAAATAGTATGTGTGATTTTTTTTCTCTCATCTGGTCACATTTGACTTCAGTGGGGAAGAAATGGAAGATGGCAACATCCTAACCCTCTGAATAAAACAACAAACAGGTCTTGAGTTGTATTTCATCAATTTGTTACTTTGGGTTCCTATGTCATGGGAAAGCCTAATAGAATTAAAATAGTGGGTTTTTTTTTTTTCCTTCTTTTTCATTTTATTCTGCTCTTCCGAATGGCACTGTCTGATAGAACTACTGAGATGATGGAAATCTGTGCTATTCAATATGGAAACCACTAGCCAGTGTGGCAGTTGAGCACTTGAAATGTGGCTAGTGTGACTGAACTGCATTTTAACTTTTAATTTTAATACATTAAAATTTAAATAGACTCATGAAGCTTGTGGTTTCCACATTGGACAGCACAGCTTTAAAACATGGCAGGTGGCCTTTATTTTCATCGGAAGACAGCTAACCCACAGAAAAACCAAGTCAATCCTATAGAAGTAAACGACAATTCAAGTTAGTGTATTTTGAATAAGTCATATAAGATCTTAAGCTATAATATGTTAATCACAGAAGGATAATACAGGCAGGTGCATTCAACTTGCATCTATTTTATGGTATGGATGAAAGAGCAGTGAAAGCGATACTGAGGAAGAAAGTTGATGTTAGGGCAAGGAGGGGATATCAGGCAAAAGAAAGCCATATTGAGATACAAGGGCCAGAGGTAAATAAGAGGGAAACGAAAGATTTAGAAAATTATTTGTATAATGGCAACTATGCCAAGAACATTGAATTGGGAAAGAGGTGCTTCTTACCCTCCTCTCAGTACCTTCTGACTGCAGAAGTTGTTTTGCATCTGCTGTGGTCAGTCTCTTGCTCCTTTGCATGTTTGCTTCTCTCTTCTCTGTCTTTACTCTCTTCATGCTCTTTGCCTTAACACAACCCCAGCTTTGCCATGTGCAATGCCCTAGGTACTATATTTCTCTTACCTTTTTCCCAGGAATGTGTATAATACAATTATAGAATTCCTCACTGTGTTGCAGAGGTGAACAATCATAGGAAATATGGGGGACATATTTTACTCAGGCTTTAATTATTTGTGGCAAGCCTGCTGTGTGTAGGACACTGCGCCTAGTGCTTTGCATTATTTTTTTATTGTGATAGAAGATAGAACAAAATTTATTATTTTAACCATTTTTTAAATGTGTAATTCATTGACATTGTTTACATTCGCAATGTGTGTAACCATCACCACTGTTTATTTCCAGTACTTGGTCATCATCCCAAACAGAAATTGTACCCATTAAGAAATAACTCTCCATTCCCATCTATGCCTTGGTAACGTTTATTCTGCTTTCTATCTCTATGAATTTGCCTGTTTTGGGTACTTTCATGTGAGTGGTATCTTAGAATATTTATCCTTTTCTTATTGGCTTACTTCATTTAGCATACGGTCACAAAGGTTCATCCATGTTGTAACGTGTCAGAATTCATGTCTCTTCTCTTCTTTCCTTTCATTTTCTTTTTTCTTTCCTTTCCTTTCCTTTTCCCTTTTTTTTCCTTTTTCCTTTCCTTTCTCTTTTCCTTTTTTCTTTTCCATCCCATCATGTCCAGGCTGGAGTACAGTGGTATGATCTTGGCTCACTGCAGCCTTGACTTGGCAGGCTCAGGTCATCCTCCCACCTTGGCCTCCCAAGCAGCTGAGACTACAGGGATGTGCCACCATCTTTGCTACTTTTTGTATTTTTTTTTTGTAAAGACCATGTTTCACCATGTTGGCCAGGTGGGTCTCGAAGCGATCCAACTGCCTCAGCCTCTCAAAGTGCTGGGATTACAGGCATCAGCCACTGTACCTGGCCTCATTGTTTCTTATTGCTGAATTATATTCAGTTGTATGTCTATACCATATTTATACAATTACCTGCTTATAGACAGTTGGGTTATGCATTATTTTTAATAATGTACTTGGTTCCGCTTACATTTTTCTCGCCTTCAACACTTTCCAAAATGCTCCAGCACTCTTCTCTCTTTCATCCTTCTGATCCAAGAGAAAAAAGTTGGAATCTGAGTACTCTGCTTTTGAAAAACTGCACACTCTTTGTTATCAAGCAGCTTTTTCTATGGCCTCCATTTACTTTATTTATTTAACTAGAAACTCTCCACTGTATTCCAGTCACTGGTGGACAGAGGACCAGCCTTAGTGCTCACTTCATATGGCATCTTGACATAATGATCTTGGGACATCCATGAGCTAGATGATTGTGCTTCATGTTTAGCTCTTCACGTACTTCTTTTTCTTTTTTTTGTGGGGGAGACAGAGGCTTGCTCAGTCACACAGGCTGGAGTGCAGTGGTGCAACCTTGGCTCACTGCAACCTCTGTCTCCCGGGTTCAAGCAATTCTCATGCGTCAGCCTCTGGAGTAGCTACAGGCATGTGCCACCACACCTGACTGATTTTTGTATTTTAGTAAAGATAGGGTTTCTCCATTTTGGTCTGGCTGGTCAAACTCCAGTCCTTAAGTGCTCTGCCAGTCTCAGCCTTACAAAGTGCTGGGATTACAGGCTTGAACCACTGCGCCCGACCCTCTCCTACTTTTTATTCCTAACTTTCAGAGGTCATAACTAATAATGGTGCAACTGTACAACTCAGCCGCTGGGAACCCATAGTTACAGTTAGGACCAGGGCACAAAATTCACTTACATGTAGAGATTGTCAGCCCCCTTGCTTAAACAGTTGCATGTATCTTACACATATATCAGAATGCTGGATTCACAGCAGGACAGATCAATTCCTTGTCACCCAGCTGTTTGCTGTATTCTTAATGTTAGATGCTAAAATCTGTCTTAGTTAATGAAGAATTAAATAAATGAGGTAGGAAGTTATATTTTCTATGGTAGTTTATGTAGATAATGATATAATAAACAGCACCAGTGGACTCCTGTTCTAAGGGTGCACCATTCAAATAAATAAATAATAAAAGGACAACATAATAGGGACTTACTAGGTCTCAGTCTCTTTGCCAAGCTCTTATGCATGAATTCGTAATAACCTTCTGAAGTAGGTGCTACTATTTTCTTCATTTTTAGTTAAAGCAACAGAAGCATCAATAGGTTGACTCAAGTTGACAGCTAGAAAATGTCAGACTCTAGATTGAAGTGTGGGTCTATCTTACTTCACAACTGGAGTGCTATTTAACGCACCTTAGGATTGTAGATTGTTTTGGTCAGAGATGATTTCTTATGTTCTAGTTTAGGATTCGACAATTTTAGGCACCAAGTGAATAAATGAGTCATAGAAGAAAAGGGGGCACTGTTAAGAACCTGTTGAAGTCTCCTTTTATATGATACTCTTTTTAGCCCTGTTTTACTGTGATGGTTTGTAACTTGTTGGGATAACATTTATTAAATAAGTTGTTCATATTAATCTGGTGTATTTACAGGTGGTTGCTGTATATGGAACTTTATCTGATTTGCTTTCTGTGGCCAGCAGTAAACTCGGCATAAAAGCCACCAGTGTATATAATGGGAAAGGTGGACTGATTGATGATATTGCTTTGATCAGGTAACCTTCACCTTTTTATAAGCTGTCAACAGTGTGCCTCAACTTCTTGGTGCTATGCTGTTTCCCTTAAGCAGTAGTTTAATCACTGTTAAGAATACAGGATTTTGGCAAGTGATTACCTAGAATTTGCTCTTTGGAATTTAAATCATTTGGGCTTAAGCTGTATTGATCAGCTAGAAAACCCTTAGTATACATTTCAGTATACTGATAGTCTTTCTGCATAGTTCATATATGGCTATGAGGAATTTCTTCTTTGTGGTACTACAGAAGGATCTAATAAGACATGCAGTTTTTAACGTTAGAAATCTAATTCATCTCTTCACTTTTATATGCACCTGCTTGTTAATCATTTCCTAAGAAATGCTTTGCATTTTATAAATATTACAAAGGCCAGATTTTGTGAAAACTTTATAAATATGATATAATTCTAAGTAGAGATATCACCAGTGATCCACCATAATTATAGACTTATTTGTTTGTTCTTTAAATATCCCAGGCAGATTCATCTCTTTAAAACAAGTGTGTAGTTCACCTTACTTCATCTTCACGAGGTCAGAGAATTTTGGAGCAGGAAGATGCTTAACAAAGAAGATGGTAAAGGGAACACAAATTAAGTGTTGACTATGCCAGTTATGTTATAATTGCTTTGCCTGAGTTATACCATTTGATTGGCAGAGCATGAGTTTTTTTATCAATGATGTGAAGATAATGATGCTTTAAGTTACAATAATACACAAAGTCTCTGTATAAATCCAGATCAAAATGACCTTTCAATATAGTATACTGCTTTTGCAGTGAATCAGTTCTAGACCCTTCATTTTACAGACGAGGAAACGAATTACCTGTGAAGCTGAGGACTCACTCAGGTCATACAGCTAATTGGGTTTTGTTAATGAAAAAAAAAACCAGATTTTTATACTAATCTGAAAACAGTAAATTGGCATGGTGAACAAGTAGGAAATACTATATACTACATTTTAAATCCAAATAAATTAGGATAATTTCGAGTTTTTCAATATGTATCTCCCAGCTTCTTTCAGTTTCTAAGAAAAACTGAGTCACATTGTTGGATGATGGTCCTCATCAACCTAACTTTCTCCTTAACAAGCACAAACTCTGCTTCTTAGAAAAATTTAATGTGTCCTGTGATGTCCTATAGGAAATAAAAACTTCTACAATGGAAGGTTATAACTGAAGCCTTCTGAGCTATAAAATATCGACTCATTCGTTTTAGGTTCACAATACGTTATCTGGTGTAATGGGTTGAGGAAGAGGATGTACACTGATTGTCTAGAACTGTGGGTTATGTGCAACCATTTACATTTGGGTGTATGGTGGATCTGTAGTGGGTAAACACTGACAGCAGAGTTACTTCCAGCTATATTTTTCCTAGATTTAATATGACAGTTTATTTCATCTCCAAAGCACACAACAGCTAATGATTTAGGGGTAAAAAAAAAGGTAAAGAAAAAAAGAGGAGTTAGCTGTGGCTTTAATCTATCCTTTGAGCATAATTATTCATTCTCAGTTGATAAGAAAGCTGAACTCACATAATTTGTGTAGTGGGATTTTCCCCCCCATTTCAAAAGTACTTTCATGTGCAAGATCTTATTTTTGAATTTAAATTCAAAGACAGTTAAGTTCAGGGAGCTAAACAAAGCATTGGAAACTTAGCTTCTTTGTAGTCTAGATTGATAGCAAAACCTATTGTCTATATAATTCTAAGGAATAATTCCTATAAGCAACAGATAATTAATGTCATTTTTAGATTTTGATGGTGGCTTTTTAAATTTTGATTTCCCCAGGGATGATGATGTTTTGTTTGTTTGTGAAGGAGAGCCATTTATTGGTAAGTGACTTTAAAAGCCAGTTTTATCTGCCAAAAAAAAAAAAAAAAAAAGATGGAATGGCAATTACTTTAAATGGGGCTATTAAGCTTAAACATCAAAAATGATCTTATGGCTGTATTCAGATCTTCACACTTTTTGATTCTACATTGGGTGTATGTGTTAAATTTTTTACTATATGATCGTAGTTTATTATGGATGCTTCATCTTTTACATGCCTTTAAAATGCTTTCAAGGTGTACATATTCATTAACTATAACATAGTAAGGTAGTTTTGATTTTAGAAACAATTGTTTCAGGATTTTTTTCTTTGATAGTAAATGTCAAAATTTTTCTACATGTTGTATTACATATTTGTGAGTAAATATTGCTTGCATAAGTAGTGTTTGACAGTATTTCACAGTGATCAGATCAGTCAAAAAATAACTTGGTATCAACCACAAACATGGGTGTGCACACACACTACCCTTTGATTTGGAAGAAAGCTTATAGTTGTATATCTCAAAAGAAAAGGCCAAAAGTAAGATAAAGTATTTAATTTATTTAGATCCATACAGTCAACACTGAATATTTAAGTATTTTTTAAAGCATCATACTAATTGTATTTGGTGAGTGGAAGTAGTTCTCAGGATTGATGCACAGGCAATTGTCAACTTGGAAGTAAGTGCATACTCTTGTCTGTCTGTCTCTACCTTAAAACTGTGAGTAAGAACTTTTCCTCATCTTCTTTTATCCATTGGCCTAACAGTGATTGGCAGGCAACGATCACTTAATTGGTCCACTGCATACAAACACAATAAAAAATGATCAATTAAGGTTTTTTTTTTTATTGTTAACTGATGGATTTTAAAATATTTGGTATATTTTCATCCTCTGCATTTATTGGTGTTCAGATTGTCTTAATTTTTGGCCACTGGAAATCTCTTCAGGTCTTTTTAACAAGCCCTGTTGGATTTTATAGCTTTCTTATTATCTGGAATAACAGGTGTTCATCTTAAAGCCTTTTCCTGTCTCAGACCTGGATCAACATTTTTCCAACAAGCCTTGATTTTTTTTAGTGGGAAGTGTCTTTCCAAGACAAATCTGGGAGCTAGGGAGGCTGTTTGTTATTGGGTTTATCATTGTTGCTATGCTTTTTGGTGGACAGAACTGAAAATGTATAGGTAGAGATAAAATTTGTATATATGTTATAGGATAGAAAGTTTACATATCATATATAACACAATATGGATAGATGAAATAACTCATGGGTTCATACTAATACTTAAAGTTTATATTAAGGATTATAAGGTTTTTACTTTTCCTCTTCTGTTCTTACATCTGTGTCTCCTTTTTCTATATCAATAATACTGACTTTCAGGGACACAGGGACTAATAGAATTATAATGTCACATAATTACTCATTTACTATACCCCATACAGAACACATCTAAAAATGTCAGCGTAACAAACCCAATACTTTCAGTACCAATATAATTACTAAAAACAGTTAAATGTTTTTCATATGCTAAATCCTTTCTCCCCTTACTTAAAAATAATTGTATTGTTTCTGCATTGTCAGAACATACAGCCATTGTATACCATACTGTCTCCCTTTATACTCTCATTTAGTTTTACTTCTTCAAGCGTACATTTACCTCCATCCTTTTGTTATGTTTCCAGTGGTTATCTGAAACTTGTTCTCTAGTAGATTTCTCTCCAAGAAACTATGAGAACAATAGTCTCTGACATCTTCCAGTGGCAAGATGTCATTGCCATCCACCATCTTTATATGATTTTGGTATAAAATTATATGTCAACGCTTATTATAAACTTTAGTATGTGTAATTTGTTCTGTGTTAATTATACCTCAGTGAAGCTATTGAAAAATCCTTGGTTCACATCATTTTTCTTTGAATATCTTAAATACGTTACTGCATTTTATTCTGGCTTGAGGTGTTGGTCTCAAAAAATCTGATCTTTCTTATGTGATTATTTTTCATAGATCACCCAAAGGATATTTCTCTTTCTTTAAAGTACAGTAATTTTAGTAGAATATTTTTTGGTGTTCTGAGTTGTTCTGAATTGGTTTTCTCAGTATGTGATGGATCCTTTCAATATATAGTTTCAAGTGTGTGTATTTTAAAATTTCAGTACAGTTTTCTTGAAGTTTACATTTTTATTTTGTTCACTTTGATTTGATTTCCTTCTTTCAGGACTCTATTGTATGTATGGTGGATCTTTTACACTTGTCTTTTACATTTGAAACTTTCTTTTCTTTTCTTTGTATTTTATTTATTTATTTTTTTGAGACAGGGCCTCACTTCGTCACTCAGGCTGTAAGGCAATGGTGTGATCTTGGCTCACTGCAGCTTCAACCTCCTGGGTTCAAGTGATTCTCCTGCCTCAGCCCCCAGCCAGTAGCTGGGACTGCAGATGTGTGCCACCATGCTCGGATAATTTTTTTGTATTTTTTGTAGAGATGGGATTTTGGGGTTTTGCCCTGTTGCCCAGGCTGGTCTCGAACTCCTGAGCTCAAGCAATCCACCTGCCTCGGCCTCCCAAAGGATTACGGTTATGAGCCACCATGTGTGGCCGTTTCTTTTTAATTTTTCAAGCTATTCTCTTTTTTACCTTTTCTTTCCCTTAAGTCACTGTCATTGTGTTTAATCACTCTTGTATTTCTTTTGCTTTAGTCTTTATTTTAAAAATCGTTTTTCTTTTATTTCTAATTCTCTTGGGAGTTCTTGCTACACGTTTCTGAATTTGTAAATCCTGGTTTATATTGTTATTTTATACCTTGTATAAACTTATTTTAGCATGTTTTGGAATATTAGATTATAATTTTGATCTATTTTGTGGGTATTTCTGGCATTATCTATAAGGACATTATTATTATTATTTTAACACTTTTGTATTACATTTGATCAATCCTTTTGTATTGCTCATTTTTATGTGAAGTTAGTTTTTCTTAACTTGAAAAGAGGGCTGACAGGACAGTTTTTCTAATTTCATGGCTCTAGAGTTCCCTTTTCTGTTGTTTTTGTGAAGTGTTAAAAACATACAGAACTCATTTTCTGATATATTTTGGTCTATTAGACCTCTTAACTTTCGTCTGGAGTCCTTTTTTTTTTTAGTCTCTGTTGTCTCTGTTGCATTCAGCTTGGATTATTTTCCCAGCATGTTATCAGTGTGGGGCTTTGTCCATAGAAGGGAGTTTTGACCATTTATTTTGGTTATGGTTTTGAGAGTTTATTTTCAGCCCTATCAGATCTTACTGCAAAGTACTTGCATCACTCACTTTTGGGGTCATCTCAATCTGTTGTTCTCAGCTGAACTTATTAAGCAATGAAGTCAGTATCTATGGATGGCTTTCACATTCATGGGTTCATCATATACCCTGTTGCATCTCTCTGCTTTTTCTTTCACAGGCGCTGAAAGCATGCTGCTCTTATAGCTGTTGGTATTGGTGGGACTACCTTATCACCTAGTGTTGTTTTAGATGCAGTCTGTGGGTTTGGGTATTGCTGTCCTAGTAGCTCTGGTATGCTTTTATTATGTGTGTATTCAGTTTTAAAAATTATGCCATTACCGTCTTCCCAGAATCCCCAATCTTAATATTTGTATTATTTTCTACATGTCATCTCTAGATCCTCAGACAGATTCTAAGCCTCCTGAGGGATTGTTAGGATTCCACACAGACTGGCTGACATTAAATGTTGGAGGGCGGTACTTTACAACTACACGGTAGGTGTATGTGTATGTGTGTTAGAGAGAAAGAGAATGCAAAAGGAGCACTGTGTACCATTTGTTCTTCAATTTGCTGATTCCCTAAAAAGATACTCAAATGCTGCTTAAATATACTGTGTGATCTGAAACCATTTTTTATAAGTTTTTTTGAAGAACAAAGTAAAAACATGGTTCATTCCTGAGAAAGCATAAAAGGCATCACTTCAGTGTTTTAGAACATGCTTTTTAGATATTGAGTAATAGACACACAATATAAGTAAAAATTAACAGTACTGAAATTTGTAGAGGCTACAACTGCTTTTATTAAAGGGCAGAAAAATGTAAGTTTGGAAGATCAAGAATATTATTATGTAATAGTTTGCTAACAGGATAGACAGAGAAGTATTTAAAGCAAAGGAAACTAAAAAATGTTTAAATCAAAGGAAGTACCCGATTAGAAGGGATCTGATAAATGGCAACTTACTGCACGTTTTTGTTTCCCAGCGTTACTCCTACCAGGTTGTAGCATGCATCTTTTTGAGAGAGCAGCTGGGATCGAGTATACTCTTGACTTAAATATGTTTGTTTATAAAGACAAATGGAGAAATCAATTTTTTTCCCTGAATTCTTAGGAGCACTTTAGTGAATAAAGAACCTGACAGTATGCTGGCCCACATGTTTAAGGACAAAGGTGAGTGTAATACGTTGGTTTCACATTTCGTCTTACCTGTTTTGTATCTGTGCTGCCTTTATAACTCCCGACTTTCTGTACTTACTAATTATGTCAGTTTTTAAGAGTAAAAACTTACTGATATATTAAGCAATTTTTTCCTCATACATTTCTGACTTTATTTTTTGTTTATGGGGTACTTTCTTTATTATAATGGTAACACAGGTGTCTGGGGAAATAAGCAAGATCATAGAGGAGCTTTCTTAATTGACCGAAGTCCTGAGTACTTTGAACCCATTTTGAACTACTTGCGTCATGGACAGCTCATTGTAAATGATGGCATTAATTTATTGGGTGAGTTTATGTAGACTTTCAATATAATTATGTAACTACTCACATTTTTGTAAGTTTAAGATTTTAACTTTGTTTCACTCAGTGACAGTATATTTCCATAAAGTAAAAGTATTTTTTTTTCTATTTTTTAAACTAGATGTTTTCTAATGTATATGAGTGTATATAGGTGTAGAAATAGATTTAGGCACGGACAGGTGGTCCTTCAGGTAGGTAGTCTTTGTACATATAGGTAAATATCTAAGCCATACACATCAACTTTATATTCTAAACTGATATAGATTCTATATGACAAGTGACTTTAAACGATTTTGTTGTTTCCTTTTTTAAAAATTGAATTATGAATGTAACTTGGCTCCAAGTTCTGGATATTCTCCACATTATGTGAGAACTAGAGTAGTCAAGAGGGCAAATCATGACTTGCAATCATAATTCTCAATTAGAGATTTGATTCTACAATTTGCTAACTTAGGGAGACTAACTTGGGGAAAATTTCTCTGAGTCATATTGGAAAAATGAGTGTTAAAAGCACTCTCAACCCTATCTACATCACAAGATTTTTGTGAAGGTTAATGGAGGTGATGTAGACAAAAGCCCTTATAAAACACTGGTTGCACATTTGGATGCTAATAGGCCTCTAAGTGACTGAAGTTGATGTGATGTTAGTACTTGAGGAGTGGTAGGCAGTTGGTGATCTTGAGGTCACATGCCTGCCAGCTTCAGCAGATCATTGCCATGTGCAATGTGGACAGATGTAGAGTGCCAGAACCTTGGTTTTTGAAGAAACCTGGGTATCTAAAATTTTATGTGACATGTTTTTATTTTGAAAACATTACATGCTGAATACATCAGAATCAGCCTGAGGACTGCTAGCTTACAGTTTCTGTAGTGAAATACAAAACACCCACTAACTTCTAGTGTTGCTATAACAAACTTTATATTCCCTTTAACATGTACCTATTGCAAAAAAAAAAAAAAAAAAAGACATTATTTGACTCTTTTAGCTAGTTCTATAACTTTGTAACTAAATTCTTGTTGCTTTCTATTTCTCCCATTTTAATTTTTCTTCAGATTATTGATAGCATTTTGTATCCTACTTGCCTAGAAAATAACATCAGAAATATATTTATCCATGCTCTGTCACATATCTGCAAACCAAGCTATTACCAAGATTTGCTAGTTTTTTCTTTTTCATGTTTCTCAACTATTTCTTTTATTTGTGCAAGTGTTCAAAAAGCAGAGCTCTCTGCTGGATTCATTTTATAAAGCATTGTTTTTAATTAGTACAGTTTCCATCCAAACTCTTTATATTGCCTACAGATTGCTCAAGTAATTATATGCTTTAAAACAATCTACAGTAATTTCACTAACACCAAAAAGTAGTGAGTGGCAGAGCTGGGATTCAAATC
The DNA here is from genome assembly GCF_024542745.1 of Macaca thibetana thibetana. NCBI lineage: Eukaryota > Metazoa > Chordata > Mammalia > Primates > Cercopithecidae > Macaca > Macaca thibetana. The sequence continues at coordinate 118,098,722 of NC_065585.1, forward strand.
CAGATTTTGATTTTTTTTTTTTTTTGAGAGAGTCTCCCTCTGTTACCCAAGCTGGAGTGCAATGACGTGATCTCCGCTCACTGCAAACTGTGCCTTCTGGGTTCAAGTGATTCTCCTGCCTCAGCTTCCCGAGTAGCTGGGATTATAGGCACACACCACAATGCCCAGCTAATATATATATTTTTTTTTTTTTTAGTAGAGACAGGGTTTCACCATGTGTTGGCCAGGCTGGTCTCGAACTCCTGACCTCAAGTGATCCACCCGCCTCAGCCTCCGAAAGTGCTGGGATTACAGGTGTTGAGCCACCGTGCCTGGCCTGTCTTTTGTATTTCTGAGGCTTCTCTGGATGTTTTAAAGATTTATTTCTAAACCTAGAATTAGAAATGTATCCTGGCTGCATTCCCTAAGAGTTCTGCTTTACTCAGATCTTGGCAAATTGAGAGCGTGGCCCACAAGAACCTCTTTTATAATATGTTGGGTTTCCACCGGGGATATATATCCGACCAGAATGGCATAATCTTTGGATGCCTCTTGAAGGGGAAATGTGGACCCTGTATGCCAGAGTGGTAGCCGGATGCTGTACCTTGGATGACCTTTGTTTTACAATTGTATTATCGTCCATAGAGTTTGGTTTTCACAGAAAAGATTGTATTATTCTTCCCAAATAACGGCTTGTGGTTTTCGGTATCTACTTACCTTATTAGCTTGTGTTTGAAGGGAGGGATTATGTCTGATACTTTCTTTGTAATTCCAGAGTTCTAAGTAGTTTTTTACCAAGTCAACAGCCAACTGATTGAGGTCTTCTCATTTGAAAGATAATGGAACCCAAATGTATTCCCACACATTCTGATGATGTTTATTAACAGATTAGAATAAGTAAACATACCAAGTCATGTAAAGGATGTACATTGTTTTTTACCAAGTTAAAGTAAATGATAAATGAAACCTCTTTTAGTATTTACCAATATTTTTAAAATTTATTCTCCTATAAGATTTCTGAATTATACTTTTTTGTACTTTTTAAACTTTTATTCATTTCCATCATTTTCTGACTCATTATGTCAAAGATACTTGTGGCAAACATGTTCAGATCTGCTCCATTTAAAAAGTCAATTAAATGTTAAAATTATGTTAACTAATCATATTTTACTAAATTTAAAATGACTGT